>NC_041382.1:13569417-13618465 GCF_002162155.2 Triticum dicoccoides | reverse complement strand
AGGCGCTGCCGCTAAGCCGCCCGCCGCCCGCCCCCACCAACGCCGTGGTCATCGCCGACGCCATCGCCGCCGCCGCCGTCGCCCTCGCCGGCCGCCCCCGTTGTGAGCCGCCGCCGTCGAGGCTCTGTTCATAGCATTTTTTTATATATGATTTTTCATATATGTATTAAATTTTTTGTTTATAGCTATATGATGAATGGATGTGGCTATATATGTATGTATGAATATAATGTTCATAGCATTTTTTTTGTTTATATATGTTTTTTCATATATGTATTAATTTTTTATTTAGTTTGTTAGTAGATATCGATTTTAGGTTAGTGCATTTTAATTAGGTTAGTGTAGAGGAAAAAGTAAAATAAGGAAAAGGAAGAAAAGAGGAAGAAGGAAGAAGGAAGAAGAAGAAGAAGAAAAGGAAGGAGTGGAAAAAGGAAAATGAGAAGAGGAAGACTTCTTTTTTTTCTTCGATATTCTCCTCTATTTTGTTCATGGATATATGCTAAAGAAAACGAGGGGGTGATAGATGATGATGAGGGATCGAGAGTGGGACGAGAGGTCAAGAGGTGTCGAGGGGAGAAAAAAAATGTTATCAGGGACGAGGGTCGTCTAGGGGTCGAGAGAGGGACGAGGGGTCGAGAGAACTAAATAAGAAGAAGAGGAGGAGAGGAAGAAGAGGAGAAATAAATAAGAAGAAGAAAAAAGAAGAAAAAGAAGAGGAGAAGAAGAAAGGAATAGTGGAGAAGAAGAGAAAATAGAATATATTCTATTTTTTCTTCTTCTCCACTATTCCTTTCTTCTTCTCCTCTTTTTTCTTCTTCTTTTTTTTCTTCGATCTTCTCCTCTTTCTTCTTCTTCTTCTTCTTCTTCTTCTTCTTCTTCTTCTTCTTCTTCTTCTTCTTCTTCTTCTTCTTCTTCTTCTTCTTCTTCTTCTTCTTCTTAATTTTTATCGGGAACGAGGGTGTCGAGGATCGTCGAGGGGTCGAGGGTCGGGAACTAGGGTAGAGGGTCGAGGGTCATTAAGGGGTCAAGGGTCAAGGGTTTCAGGGTCGAGGGTTCGAGGGTTCTATAGGGTCGAGGGTCGAGGGTTCCAGGGTCGTCTAGGGTTCGAGGGCTCTGTTGGAAATATGCCCTAGAGGCAATAATAAAAGCATTATTATTATATTTCCTTGTTCATGATAATTGTCTTTATTCATGCTATAATTGTATTATCTGGAAATCGTAATACATGTGTGAATAATAGACACCAACATGTCCCTAGTAAGCCTCTAATTGACTAGCTCGTTGATCAACAGATAGTCATGGTTTCCTGACTATGGACATTGGATGTCATTGATAACGGGATCACATCATTAGGAGAATGATGTGATGGACAAGACCCAATCCTAAATATAGCATAAGATCGTATAGTTCGTTTGCTAGAGTTTTTCCAATGTCAAAGTATCTTTTCCTTAGACCATGAGATCGTGTAACTCCCGAATACCGTAGGAGTGCTTTGGGTATACCAAACGTCACAACGTAACTGGGTGACTATAAAGGTAGACTACGGGTATCTCCGAAAGTGTCTGTTGGGTTGACACGGCTCAAGACTGGGATTTGTCACTCCGTATGACGGAGAGGTATCACTGGGCCCACTCGGTAATGCATCATCATAATGAGCTCAAAGTGACCAAGTGTCTGGTCACGGGATCATGCATTACGGTACAAGTAAAGTGACTTGCCAGTAACGAGATTGAACGAGGTATTGGGATACCGACGATCGAATCTCGGGCAAGTAACATATCGATTGACAAAGGGAATTGTATACGGGGTTGCTTGAATCCTCGACATCGTGGTTCATCCGATGAGATCATCGTGGAGTATGTGGGAGCCAACATGGGTATCCGGATCCCGCTGTTGGTTATTGATCGGAGAGTCATCTCGGTCATGTCTACATGTCTCCTGAACCCGTAGGGTCTAGACACTTAAGGTTCGATGACGCTAGGGTTGTAGGGATATGTATATGCAGTAACCCGAATGTTGTTCGGAGTCCCGGATGAGATCCCGGACGTCACGAGGAGTTCCGGAATGGTCCGGAGGTAAAGAATTATATATAGGAAGTGCTATTTCGGCCATCGGGACAAGTTTCGGGGTTATCGGTATTGTACCGGGACCACCGGAAGGGTCCCGGGGGCCCACCGGGTGGGGCCACCTGCCCCGGGGGGGCACATGGGCTATAGGGGGTGCGCCTTGGCCTACATGGGCCAAGGGCACCAGCCCCAATAGGCCCATGCGCCTAGGGTTTCCAAAGGGGAGGAGTCCCACTAGTGGAAGGCACCCTTAGGTGCCTTGGGGGAGAGGGAAACCTCCCTTGGCCGCCGCCCCCCTAGGAGATTGGATCTCCTAGGGCCAGCGCCCCCCCCTTGGCCCTTCTATATATAGTGGGGGAAGGAGGGCTTATTCATTCATGCCTTTGGTTGCCTCCTTCTCCCTCTCCAACACCTCCTCCTCCTCCATAGCGCTTGGTGAAGCCCTGACGAAGTACTGCAGCTCCATCACCACCACGCCGTCGTGCTGTTGCTGGAGCCATCTTCCTCAACCTCTCCTTCCCTCTTGCTGGATCAAGAAGAAGGAGACGTTACACTGACCGTACGTGTGTTGAACGCGGAGGTGCCGTCCGTTCGGTGCTAGGATCTCCGGTGATTTGGATCACGTCGTGTTCGACTACCTCATCCCCGTTCTTTGAACGCTTCCGCTCGCGATCTACAAAGGTATGTAGATGCATCCGATCACTCGTTGCTAGATGAACTCATAGATGGATCTTGGTGAAACCGTAGGAAAATTTTTGTTTTCTGCAACGTTCCCCAACAGTGGTATCAGAGCTAGGTCTATGCGTAGTTCTTCTTGCGCGAGTAGAACACAATTTGTTGTGGGCGTAGATGTTGTCAACTTTCTTGCCGCTACTAGTCTTATCTTGCTTCAACGGTATTGTGGGATGAAGCGGCCCGGACCAACCTTACACGTACGCTTACATGAGACCGGTTCCACCGACTAACATGCACAAGTTGCATAAGGTGGCTGGCGGGTGTCTGTCTCTCCTACTTTAGTTGGAGCGGATTCGATGAAAAGGGTCCTTATGAAGGGTAAATAGAAGTTGACAAATCACGTTGTGGCTTTCACGTAGGTAAGAAAACGTTCTTGCTAGAACCCTACTTCAGCCACGTAAAACTTGCAACAACAATTAGAGGACGTCTAACTTGTTTTTGCAGCAAGTGCTTTGTGATATGATATGGCCAAAGTTGTGATGAATGATGAATGATCTATATGTAATGTATGAGATGTTCATGCTATTGTAATAGGAATCACGACTTGCATGTCGATGAGTATGACAACTGGCAGGAGCCATAGGAGTTGTCTTTATTTTTTGTATGACCCGCGTGTCATTGAGAAATGCCATGTAAATTACTTTACTTTATTGCTAAACGCGTTAGCCATAGTAGTAGAAGTAATAGTTGGCGAGCAACTTCATGGAGACACGATGATGGAGATCATGATGATGGAGATCATGGTGTCATGCCGGTGACAAGATAATCATGGAGCCCCAAGATGGAGATCAAAGGAGCTATGTGATATTGGCCATATCATGTCACTATTATTATTTGATTGCATTTGATGTTTATCATGTTTTGCATCTTGTTTACTTAGAACGACGGTAGTAAATAAGATGATCCCTCATAATAATTTCAAGAAAGTGTTTCCCCTAACTGTGCACCGTTGCGACAGTTCGTTGTTTCAATGCACCACGTGATGATCGGGTGTTTGATTCAAATGTTCACATACAACGGGTGTAAGACAGATTTACACATGCAAACACTTAGGTTGACTTGACGAGCCTAGCATGTGTATAGACATGGCCTCGGAACACAGAAGACCGAAAGGTCGAGCATGAGTCGTATAGAAGATACGATCAACATGAAGATGTTCACCGAGGTTGACTAGTCCGTCTCACGTGATGATCGGACACGGCCTAGTTGACTCGGATCATGTTATACTTAGATGACTAGAAGCGGGATGTCTATCTAAGTGGGAGTTCATTGAATAATTTGATTAGATGAACTTAATTATCATGAACTTAGTCTAAAATCTTTACAATATGTCTTGTAGATCAAATGGCCAACGTAGTCCTCAACTTCAACGCGTTCCTAGAGAAAACCAAGCTGAAAGACGATGGCAGCAACTATACGGACTGGGTCCGGAACCTGAGGATCATCCTCATAGCTGCCAAGAAAGATTATGTCCTACAAGCACCGCTAGGTGATCCACCCGTCCCACAGAACCAAGACGTTATGAACGCTTGGCAGACACGTGTTGATGACTACTCCCTCGTTCAGTGCGGCATGCTTTACAGCTTAGAGCCGGGGCTCCAAAAGCGTTTTGAGAGACACGGAGCATATGAGATGTTCGAAGATTTGAAAATGGTTTTCCAAGCTCATGCCCGGGTCGAGAGATATGAAGTCTCCGACAAATTCTTTAGCTGTAAGATGGAGGAAAATAGTTCTGTCAGCGAACACATACTCACTATGTCTGGGTTACATAACTGCTTGACTCAGCTGGGAGTTAATCTCCCGGATGACGCGGTCATTGACAGAATCCTTCAGTCGCATCCACCAAGCTACAAGAGCTTTGTGATGAACTTCAATATGCAGGGGATGGAAAAGACCATTCCTGAAGTATTTGCTATGCTGAAATCAGCAGAGGTAGAAGTCAAGAAAGAACATCAAGTGTTGATGGTCAATAAAACCACTAAGTTCAAGAAGGGCAAGGGTAAAAAGAACTTCAAGAAGGACGGCAAAGGAGTTGCCGCGCCCGGCAAGCAAGCTGCTGGGAAGAAGCCAAAGAATGGACCCAAGCCCGAGACTGAGTGCTTTTATTGTAAGGGAAGTGGTCACTGGAAGCGGAACTGCCCCAAATACTTAGTGGACAAGAAGGCCGGCAAAACAAAAGGTATATATGATATACATGTAATTGATGTGTACCTTACTAGTACCCGTAGTAGCTCCTGGGTATTTGATACCGGTGCAGTTGCTCACATTTGTAACTCAAAGCAGGGGCTGCGGAATAAGCGGAGACTGGCAAAGGACGAGGTGACGATGCGCGTCGGGAATGGTTCCAAGGTCAATGTGATCGCCGTCGGCACGCTACCTCCACATTTACCTTCAGGATTAGTTTTAAACCATAATAATTGTTATTTAGTGCCAGCTTTGAGCATGAACATCGTATCGGGATCTCGTTTAATTCGAGATGGCTACTCATTTAAATCCGAGAATAATGGTTGTTCTATTTATATGAGAGATATGTTTTATGGTCATGCTCCGATGGTGAATGGTTTATTCTTAATGAATCTCAAGCGTAATGCTACACATATCCATAGTGTGAGTACCAAAAGATGTAAAGTTGATAATGATAGTCCCACATACTTGTGGCACTGCCGCCTTGGTCACATAGGTGTCAAACGCATGAAGAAGCTCCATGCAGATGGACTTTTAGAGTCTCTTGATTACGAATCATTTGACACGTGCGAACCATGCCTCATGGGTAAGATGACCAAGACTCCGTTCTCAGGAACAATGGAGCGAGCAACCAACTTATTGGAAATCATACATACTGATGTGTGCGGTCCAATGAGTGTTGAGGCTCGCGGTGGCTATCGTTATGTTCTCACCCTCACTGATGATTTGAGTAGATATGGGTATATCTACTTAATGAAACACAAGTCTGAAACCTTTGAAAAGTTCAAGGAATTTCAGAGTGAGGTTGAGAATCAACGTGACAAGAAAATCAAGTTTCTACGATCAGATCGTGGAGGAGAATACTTGAGTCACGAATTTGGCACACACTTACGAAAATGTGGAATAGTTTCACAACTCACGCCGCCTGGAACACCTCAGCGTAATGGTGTGTCCGAACGTCGTAATCGCACTCTATTAGATATGGTACGATCTATGATGTCTCTTACCGATTTACCGCTATCTTTTTGGGGCTATGCTTTAGAATCTGCCGCATTCACTTTAAATAGGGCTCCGTCGAAATCCGTTGAGACGACACCGTTTGAATTATGGTTTGGAAAGAAACCTAAGCTGTCGTTTCTAAAAGTTTGGGGATGCGATGCTTATGTCAAGAAACTTCAACCTGAAAAGCTCGAACCCAAGTCGGAAAAATGCATCTTCGTAGGATACCCTAAAGAAACTGTTGGGTATACCTTCTACCTCAGATCCGAAGGCAAGATCTTTGTTGCCAAGAATGGATTCTTTCTAGAGAAAGAGTTTCTCTCGAAAGAAGTAAGTGGGAGGAAAGTAGAACTTGATGAAGTGTTACCTCTTGAACCGGAAAATGGCACAACTCAAGAAAATGTTCCTGAGGTGCCTGCACCAACTAGAGAGGAAGTTATTGATGATGATCAAGATACTTCTGATCAAGCTCCTACTGAAATTCGATGGTCCACAAGGACACGTTCCGCACCAGAGTGGTACGGCAACCCTGTCTTGGAAATCATGTTGTTAGACAACGATGAACCTTCGAACTATGAAGAAGCAATGGCGGGCCCGGATTCCGACAAATGGCTAGAAGCCATGAAGTCCGAGATAGGATCCATGTATGAAAACGAAGTATGGACTTTGACTGACTTGCCCGTTGAACGGCGAGCCATAGAAAATAAATGGATCTTTAAGAAGAAGACAGACGCGGATGGTAATGTGACCATCTATAAAGCTCGGCTTGTCGCTAAGGGTTATCGACAAGTTCAAGGGGTTGACTACGATGAGACTTTCTCACCGGTAGCGAAGCTAAAGTCCGTCCGAATCATGTTAGCAATTGCTGCATTCTATGATTATGAGATATGGCAAATGGACGTCAAAACGGCATTCCTTAATGGTTTCCTTAAGGAAGAATTGTATATGATGCAGCCGGAAGGTTTTGTCGATCCTAAGAATGCTGACAAGGTGTGCAAGCTCCAACGCTTGATTTATGGGCTGGTGCAAGCATCTCGGAGTTGGAACATTCGCTTTGATGAGATGATCAAAGCGTTTGGGTTTACGCAGACTTATGGAGAAGCCTGTGTTTACAAGAAAGTGAGTGGGAGCTCTGTAGCATTTCTCATATTATATGTAGATGACATACTTTTGATGGGAAATGATATAGAACGCTTGGACAGCATTAAGGCCTACTTGAATAAGAGTTTTTCAATGAAGGACCTTGGAGAAGCTGCTTATATATTAGGCATCAAGATCTATAGAGACAGATCAAGACGCCTCATAGGTCTTTCACAAAGCACATACCTTGATAAGATATTGAAGAAGTTCAATATGGATCAATCTAAGAAGGGGTTCTTGCCTGTGTTACAAGGTATGAAATTGAGCTCAGCTCAATGTCCGACCACGGCAGAAGATATAGAAGAGATGAGTGGCATCCCCTATGCCTCAGCCATAGGTTCTATTATGTATGCCATGCTGTGTACCAGACCTGATGTAAACCTTGCCGTAAGTTTGGTAGGAAGGTACCAAAGTAATCCCGGCAAGGAACACTGGACAGCGGTCAATAATATCCTGAAGTACTTGAAAAGGACTAAGGAAATGTTTCTCGTTTATGGAGGTGACGAAGAGCTCGTCGTAAAGGGTTACGTCGACGCTAGCTTCGACACAGATCTGGATGACTCTAAGTCATAAACCGGATACGTGTATATTTTGAATGGTGGGGCAGTAAGCTAGTGCAGTTGCAAGCAGAGCGTCGTAGAGGGATCTACATGTGAAGCGGAGTACATGGCAGCCTCGGAGGCAGCACATGAAGCAATATGGGTGAAGGAGTTCATCACCGACCTAGGAGTCATACCCAATGCGTCGGGGCCAATCAAACTCTTCTGTGACAACACTGGAGCTATTGCACTTGCCAAGGAGCCCAGGTTTCACAAGAAGACAAGGCACATCAAGCGTCGTTTCAACTCCATTCGTGAAAATGTTCAAGATGGAGACATAGATATTTGTAAAGTACACACGGACCTGAATGTAGCAGATCTGTTGACTAAACCTCTCCCTAGGGCAAAACATGATCAACACCAGAATTCCATGGGTGTTCGATTCATCACAATGTAACTAGATTATTGACTCTAGTGCAAGTGGGAGACTGTTGGAAATATGCCCTAGAGGCAATAATAAAAGCATTATTATTATATTTCCTTGTTCATGATAATTGTCTTTATTCATGCTATAATTGTATTATCCGGAAATCGTAATACATGTGTGAATAATAGACACCAACATGTCCCTAGTAAGCCTCTAGTTGACTAGCTCGTTGATCAACAGATAGTCATGGTTTCCTGACTATGGACATTGGATGTCATTGATAACGGGATCACATCATTAGGAGAATGATGTGATGGACAAGACCCAATCCTAAACATAGCATAAGATCGTATAGTTCGTTTGCTAGAGTTTTTACAATGTCAAAGTATCTTTTCCTTAGACCATGAGATCGTGTAACTCCCGGATACCGTAGGAGTGCTTTGGGTATACCAAACGTCACAACGTAACTGGGTGACTATAAAGGTAGACTACGGGTATCTCCAAAAGTGTCTGTTGGGTTGACACGGATCAAGACTGGGATTTGTCACTCCGTATGACGGAGAGGTATCACTGGGCCCACTCGGTAATGCATCATCATAATGAGCTCAAAGTGACCAAGTGTCTGGTCACTGGATCATGCATTACGGTACGAGTAAAGTGACTTGCTGGTAACGAGATTGAACGAGGTATTGGGATACCGACGATCGAATCTCGGGCAAGTAACATATCGATTGACAAAGGGAATTGTATACGGGGTTGCTTGAATCCTCGACATCGTGGTTCATCCGATGAGATCATCGTGGAGTATGTGGGAGCCAACATGGGTATCCAGATCCCGCTGTTGGTTATTGACCGGAGAGTCGTCTCGGTCATGTCTACATGTCTCCCGAACCCGTAGGGTCTACACACTTAAGGTTCGGTGACGCTAGGGTTGTAGGGATATGTATATGCAGTAACCCGAATGTTGTTCAGAGTCCCGGATGAGATCCGGGACGTCACGAGGAGTTCCGGAATGGTCCGGAGGTAAAGAATTATATATAGGAAGTGCTATTTCGGCCATCGGGACAAGTTTCGGGGTTATCGGTATTGTACCGGGACCACCGGAAGGGTCCCGGGGGCCCACCGGGTGGGGCCACCTGCCCCGGGGGGTCACATGGGCTATAGGGGGTGCGCCTTGGCCTACATGGGCCAAGGGCACCAGCTCCAATAGGCCCATGCGCCTAGGGTTTTCAAAGGGGAGGAGTCCCACTAGTGGAAGGCACCCCTAGGTGCCTTGGGGGGGAGGGAAACCTCCCTTGGCCGCCGCCCCCTAGGAGATTGGATCTCCTAGGGCCGGCGCCCCCCCCCCCTTGGCCCTTCTATATATAGTGGGGGAAGGAGGGCTTATTCATTCATGCCTTTGGTTGCCTCCTTCTCCCTCTCCAACACCTCCTCCTCCTCCATAGCGCTTGGCGAAGCCCTGACGGAGTACTGCAGCTCCATCACCACCACGCCGTCGTGCTGTTGCTGGAGCCATCTTCTTCAACCTCTCCTTCCCTCTTGCTGGATCAAGAAGAAGGAGACGTTACGCTGACCGTACGTGTGTTGAACGCGGAGGTGCCGTCCGTTCAGTGCTAGGATCTCCGGTGATTTGGATCACGTCGTGTTCGACTACCTCATCCCCGTTCTTTGAACGCTTCCACTCGCGATCTACAAAGGTATGTAGATGCATCTGATCACTCGTTGCTAGATGAACTCATAGATGGATCTTGGTGAAACCGTAGGAAAATTTTTGTTTTCTGCAACGTTCCCCAACAGGTTCCAGGGTCGTCGAGGGTTCGAGGGGTCGAGGATCGCCGAGGGGTCGAGAGAGGTTTCCTAGTGTCAAAGTATTGAAGAAATCCATGGCTTCATCATTAACCGGAAGTAACCAGGGCATGACGAAGTCCTCCAAAATTATTTTGGAATGGTGTCCCGGATAGGATAATTTGCCTTTTTGTATGAATTTCAGCAAAGGCCTTCCAAATAACGATATTTGGAAGGTTCTTGCTGAACTTTGTACCAAAAAGCGAATTATCCTATCTAGGACTCCGTTCCAAAATAACTTTGGAGAGCTTCGTACCATCATGCACATGTTACTTTCGCCTAATGATGAAGACATGATTTTGTTGAATCCTTTGACACTACGCAACCTCCCGACCCCTCGGCGATCCTCTCGAACATGAGAGGAAGAAGAGGATCACCGAGGGGTCGAGGGTTCCAGGGTCGTCGAGGGTTCGAGGGGTCGAGGATCGCCGAGGGGTCGAGAGAGGTTTCCTAGTGTCAAAGTATTGAAGAAATCCATGGCTTCATCATTAGCCAGAAGTAACCAGGGCATGACGAAGTCCTCCAAAATTATTTTGGAATGGTGTCCCGGATAGGATAATTTGCCTTCTTGTAAGAATTTCAGCAAAGGCCTTCCAAATAACGATATTTGGAAGGTTCTTGCTGAACTTCGTACCAAAAAGCGAATTATCCTATCTAGGACTCCGTTCCAAAATAACTTTGAAGAGCTTCGTACCATCATGCACATGTTACTTTCGCCTAATGATGAAGACATGGTTTTGTTGAATCCTTTGACACTAGGCAACCTCCCGACCCCTCGGCGATGCTCTCGAACATGAGAGGAAGAAGAGGATAAAAAAAGAAGAGGAAGAAGAAAAAAAGAGGAGAAGAAAGAATAGAGGAGTTTTTCTCCTCTGTTTTTTCTTCTTCTTCCTCTTTTTTTATCAGGAACGAGGGTCGTCGAGGGACATAGATGTAGTGTCGTCGTTGTCGATATATACCCCCTCCCGATAGCTTACTATGATTAGGTAGCTAGTTCTACGTTTGGCACTAATATATCCATCTGTCATGTTTGAATAATAATTGCCATGTTGTAAATATTTGTAGAAACTATGGGCACCGCCCTAGATGAAGCAAAAGAAGCGTTGTTGAGGGACATAATCGCAGAAGGAAGTGATGTCGTCTCGTTGTTTCTCAACGACATCGATGGTCTGGTAGGAGAGGGTGAACAAGATGGCTACGGTGACCTAATGCCGGTGCAAGAAGAAGAACATGAGGACGGCTCCGGTGACCCAATGCCGGTGCAAGAAGGAGACCGTGATGACGGCTCCGGTGACTGAACCGAGTCCGGCCAGGTATATATATTAGTTAAGCCTGTGCTGACTAGCTGATTGATGCATTCATTGTTTTGGTATGTACACATATTAATTAAGTCTTTGTTCTTTTTTCTAGCCCTCCGGATCGAGCACAACTTCGGTAAAGAGACGAGGCCCGAAGAAAAAGTTGAGCTCGGATGAAAAGTTTGAGATCATAGCAATCGCGCCCGACGGCCAACCGATTGAACCCCTCCGGACAAAGAGCGCATTTGTTGCTCAGTGCGGGGTTCTGGTTAGGGACAAGATCCCGATAAGCATCCAGCAATGGTTTAAGCCGGCTACAGAAGACCCTGAGGTGTCTTATGTCAATGATATGCAGAAAAATGATCTTTGGACAGAGCTGAAGTCAAATTTCACCCTACCGCCAGAGGATAATCCAGAGAACCCAGTTAAAGAGAAATTAATCAAGTCTTTTGCTCTTAAGAGGATGGCAGAACTGTTCAGGAGGTGGAAGAAAGAGCTGAATAAGTTTGTCGAAAATAATGAGACACCAGAATTCAAGGGCAGATATGAGAAGATCAGAGATCACTGGCCCGCATTTGTGGCCCACAAGACATTGGAAAAGAGTAAGAAGATGTCGGCGACAAACAAGCAAAATGCTGCGAAGAAGATGCTTCACCATCGCACGGGGTCACGTGGCTACCTCGTAGCCCGGCCTAACTGGGCCAAGACTGAGAATGATCTGGTTGATAAAGGGATCGAACCAAAGACAATTAGCTGGCCAGACCGTTGCCGGACTTGGTTCTTCGGGGCTGGCGGAACCTTGGACCCTGTAATAGGGAAGTGCATTTGGACGAACGATCAAATGGACATACCAGTCAGGAAGCTTAAGCAGTATATCGAAGCAGCGCAGCAAGGGAAGTTCTTTCCAGATAGAGAGACCAACGAGTTCACAATGGCCCTCGGGAATCCTGAGCACCCTGGACGGACACGAGGCACGCCAGGCTCCATTCCGTGGAAGGTTGGGTTTCCGGACGCAGGCGGTTACAAATCCCATGAGAGGAGGAAAAAAGTGCAGCAGACCCAAATGCAGGCGCTGTAAGCAAGGGTAGATGCGATAGAGGAACGAGAAGCAAATCGCAGCAAACGTACTGCCGAAGGCTCCCCCGAAGCTACCCCGCCATCTCAGCGCAGAAGCAGCGTGGCTTCCACCGAGCTGCTTCAGCCGGAGCATGCCTTGATGGCTCCTGCCAGCTATCCCGTGGATGCTATCACGGAGTCTCAAAATTGCCACCTTATGACGCAATGGATGAATTTGAAGGTCAAGGCGGCTGTTGGCTCTGTTTATCCTACTGAACCCGGCGCAACTTTTCACTGCCGGCCGATTCCAGAAGGATATGCTAGGGTGATGGTGGATGAAATAACGGAGGGATTTGAGGACCTCCAGCTTGACCACCCTACCGGTGAAGGGGAGACTCGGCTGGGGTCTGCTCTGAAGACTCCATGCCTATGGCGGAAGGAGCTCATCAACCTTCCGAACTGGATGGCTCTGCGTCCTCCTCCTCCGGCGAGTCAGGGCACTCCACCTCCTCCACCGCCTCCTCCTCCGGCGAGTGATGATCAGGGCCCTCGGCCGGCTCCTTCTCCGTATGCGCCAACGCGCCCGAGCAGCCAGCCTCCTCCTTCTCCGCCTCGTCAGCAAGGGCGGAAGAGACCTTCCGCCGCTCCAGCTGCTCCGGCGCGTCGTAGTCCTTCTCCTCCGCCTCGTAAGCAAGTAAAGAAGACAACCGCTCCGTCTGCTCGGTCGGCGTCTAGCAGTACAACCAGAGGCGGGAGGACATACAGATTCAGTCCTTCTCTGAAGACTCTAGAGAAGTTACCATATGAGAGGACCCCGGAGGAGAACGCCGAGATCGCGCGAACCGAAGTGGATGACTAGTTTCAAGGGTTGAGAGCAAAGAGACATCCACCTCCGGAGGAGAAGGTAGATCCGGTGAAAGTGAAGCGCACTCTGGCTGCCCTGGCAAAACCACCCAAGTCTCCGCCGAAAGGCAACTATGAGCGCATTATTGCAAAGACATGGGCCGAAGCGGAGCGGTCGGGAAGTACAGTCAGTGATCAAAGGCTGAAAGAACGACGAGCAGCTGGGAAACAAATTGCCCAGCTCGGCGAACAAGCGAAGCAATCGTGCCCCCCCCCCCCTCAAGGTGCCTAGCGACATCGTCGATCCGAGGATGGTGCCCGGTTATGGCAATGTTGACGATTACCTGCCCGACGATGTACATTATGATACCATGGAGGTGCAGATACACATATACGAGTACGGGAAGCCTCTCGTCAAAGATGAAAAATCTTTAACAATGATGATGCGAAGATTACATGATTGGTACTTGAAAATCTGCAGAGAGTCTGGGGGGAGGAGTACTTTGTATGCGAGAGTTAAAGCGGAGCATGACCTCGTTGGAATTGAACTGTTGCCTATTCCATTTGAGGAGTTCTATCAGTTTTTCAATCAATTGGCCCTCGATAAAACAACGATCACCTGCTACAGTCTGTAAGTACTACTACTTCTGTCATTAAGTCTCTCTATATAGCTCATTTCTTTCATTGTATGTATTTATAATTATCCTCACTATATTATGCAGAATGAAGATCGCCGAATTGAAGAAAAGACAAATCGGTGATATTGGGTTCATTAACACATATCTCATAGATGCAACTGAGGTTCAACATCGTCCCGGAGATACCGAGGCCAACTTGCTACGATCATTCAAAAAAAATGAAAACAAAGATATAATACTCTTTCCTTACAACTTCAAGTGAGTGTTACTGTCTTGTGCATATTCGGTTTCCCTTATATATTAGTCCAGGTTATAGTAATATAATTGATGAGTTATGCATGCGTGTGCAGTTTCCACTATATTCTCCTAGAGATTAGGCTTGAGCTGGGAGTAGTAACCGTCTTGGACTCTAAACGAAAAGATCCCCAAGAGTATGCGGACATGACTGAAATCCTCAAGAAGTAAGTTAAATCGATCATTATCCACCATATCAGCAACTTTGTTCATTTCTTGATATCAAGTAATTGTTTTCTTTGTCCGGCAGGGTTTGGAGAAAATTCACCAGAACAATTCCGGGACTGCCGAAGGAGCTGGAATTTAGACACCCGAAAGTAAGTACTATAGTAGCATGTTCCGCGCATCTCCTAGTGATTCAAGCGCTAGTTTCATTAATATCATTTAGCATTCTTGCTTATCAGTTTGATTGACCTCTATTTCTTCTAAAGTGGTTGTGGCAGGAAAAAGGGAATGATTTCTGTGGATACTACGTCTGCGAGTCCATCCGCCACGACCTGTGAGCGGGGCGGGTACTCTGACGAACAATATGAAGTACGTAAATAACAACATTCACAATTTTATTTTATTACCATCATTTGTATTGAGTTTCATTCATTCATATATATATGTATTGACCCCCTTCTTCAAATTAGATGTTTCGGAAGCGGGATGAACTCCTAGCACCAGCTTGCATGCGAGCAATTCAAGAGGAATTGGCGGCATTCTTTCTTGACCAAGTGATCGCTGAAGACGGAGAATACTACGTGGACCATGAGTCCGTATGATTATATTTGTAAGAGATAATTATTGTATATATGTAGCCGGTAGTGTCGGATAGATATACGAGAACTTGTTGTTCGACCAATCTCTCGGAGAAGGAGAGGTGGTCGATATCACTTCTCTCTGTATGCATATATGTTCATGACGATCTTCTGTTTCCTTCGTTTGCTTACTAGCTAACTAGCGTGTCTAGTCCTCTCTATACGTATGTATAGTACGTAGCGTCGACCAAGCACGGACGTAAGAGAGGACATTTCTCTCTATTAATTATAGCTAGCTAACACAATATATGAAACACCTAAATTAACCCCCCAAAACCCCCAAACCCCCCCCCCTTTCAAAAAAAACAAAAACCCCAGCCACAGAAATGCTGACGCGTGGATGCCTATTGGTCCCGGTTGGTGCCACCAACCGGGACCAAAGGGTCTCTTGCCTGGGCTCTGCGCACTGCCCACGTGGAGGGCCATCAGTCCCGGTTCTGGATTGAACCGGGACTAAAGGTACAGGGCATTAGCACCGACACTTTAGTCCCGGTTCAGGAACCGGGACTAAAGGCCCTTACGAACCGGGACTATAGGCCCTTTTTCTACCAGTGTTTGGTTAGAGCATCTCTAACAGGCGCGCAACACGCGGCGTGCTAAAAAAATCGTTTACAGTGTTGGAATAGTCAGTTTTAGAGCGCTAGCTCCAGCCGCCGCTGCAAATAATTGTGGCGCGCCGCTCCAGCAGACGCGCTATATTTTTTTTTACTACTCGTTGTCTTCTCCTTCTATTTCGACTCGATACACATTCGACTCCGACTCGATACTCATAGGTAGGCATAGAGAGATAAATAAACGGTACATAGGTAGTTCATAGCATAGATAGTTTAGCATAGATAGATAAAAAAGGATAGTTCAACTACTCCTCGTCCTCGTCCTCCGACTCCGTCTCGGTGATGTCCTCCTCCGACGTCATAATGAAAGCATCAAGATACCGATCTTCATCGGAGTCCCAGGATGGCGCCGCTCCTAGGACGATGTTGAATTGAGCGGCCGCCTTTCGCGTGCGCCTGTCCTCACGATAAGCGGCTCACTCCGCCCTCCTCTCCTCCCTCTCCGTCCTCCTTTGCGCGTAACTCGCGCTCGTTGATGATGTCCTACGGGAAGCGTTGGCGCCACAGCGCCATAGCTTCCTCATCCATCTCGGCGATGCCGAGACGACGCTCCCGCCTCAGGTTGTCGCGACGAACCTCGTCGGTGATAAGCTGCGGGGGAGGCGCGAGCTCCTGCGCCCGCTCCCACGTCGGCACGTCGGGGAAGTTCATCTCTCGACGAGGGCGCCGGAGGCGCCACGCCGTCGCGTCGTACGCGCGGGCGTCCTCTTGGGCGGTGTCGAAAGTGCCGAGGCCGAGGCGCATCTCGCCGGTCCGAATCTCGGCGGAGAAGGCACCGGAGGGGCGCGCGCGGACGCCGCGGTGGCCCGAAGCTCCCCGGCGGCGCGGTGGCGGTGAGGCGAGAGAGAGCGGGGAGAGAGCGGATGCGAGGTACGGAGTGGTGGGAGGACGCGCGGAGGCATTGGAGGAGCGCGCGAAACAGTCCCGCGCGCTAAAACCCACTTTTGCCCCCCGCGCGCGTTTTTTACAGTCACCGTTGGAGATACTCTTAGTGTTAAAAAGAGAAGATAGCCCATGTGACTCTTATCATATCGTATAATTACGTGGTTTAGGGATATCCATGATTTCAACATCGCCATGTTGGCACGTCAGGTGTGGCGCCTACTCCAGCAACCGGACAGCCTGTGTGCACAGCTCATGAAAGCAAAGTACTACCCTAACTACAATGTGCTAGAAGCAGACCAAACGGCAAATATGTCCTATGCGTGGCGCAGCATTACACATGGAATCCAGTTGGTTAAGCAGGGTGTGGTTTGGCGTGTGGATGATGGGCAGCACATCCGGATTTGGGAGGACCCGTTGATCCCTAGAGCCTGGTCGCGAAAGGTGATAACTCCGAGAGGAGGTAACCTGCTAACCAGGGTCTCAGAGCTCATTGATCCTATTACAGCTAGCTGGGACGAAGACCTGGTCAGAGACACGTTTTGGGAGCACGACGCCAACCTAATCCTTCAGATGCCACTGAGGGACGGCGCTGAGGATATCATGGCCTGGCACTTCGACCCCAAGGGCAATTTTTCAGTCTGTCAGGACTACAAACTGAAGCGGGCTCTCTCTGAATCTCCTAATGAAGTAAGTGATTGTGCCCCACAAGTGGCTGGTAATATGTCAGATGGGGGCGACGTCAAGTGGAAAAGAATCTGGAAAATGCCATGTCCAGGGAAAATCAGTCATTTCATGTGGAGGATGGCACACAATACCCTTCCCACTAAGGATATATTGGGCAGGAGGGGTGTGGAAATTGAGGACCACCAATGCTTTCTTTGCAACTCTAGGCATGAGTCGGGGAAACACTTGTTTGTTGAGTGCCAGGAGGTCAAGCAGGTGTGGAGAGAGCTGAATCTCGAGCAGGTAAGGCAGCAACTAGCGGACTGTACCTCCATTGTTGAGACTCTTGACAGGTTGTGGGAGCAGGAAAAGAATGTTCGTATGCAGATTATTGTAATGTGGTGGCAGTGGTGGACTCAGTGGAACAAGGTGCGCGAGGGTGAGAAGCCGTTGGAAGCCAACCAGTTTGCCGCTAGAGCTGCTTGCACAGCTGCGGAGTACCAGGAGTGCTTCTTTAAAGCGCCTAAGCAAGCTCAGCATAAACATACATGGTGTACGCCACCCCCAGAGGTGGTAAAGTTCAATGTGGATGGGGCCTACAATGCCAGCAACCAGCATGGAGCATGGGGGTACTGGCACGAGATAGTGCTGGCACAGTCATAGCTGCAAGGGCCGGGCGTGTGGAGCATGTAGCTGATGCGTTTGATTCAGAACTGCATGCGGTAGAGAAGGCAGTGGACCTGGCGGCAAAACTCGGGGTGGTAAGGCTGATAATCGAGACGGATGCAATCCTGGTTGAACAAGCCCTCAACAGACGAACACCGGATTTCTCTCGCCAGGCACATGCGGTTGCAGATATTAGGGCTCAGGCGAGCCTCTGGTTTTCATCTTGCGAGTTTGTCCACTGTAAGCGAGAAGCAAACATGCCCGCACACCATCTAGCCCAGATTGGCTCTTTACTCCCTCAGGGAGAAGTTGTTGTATTTGATGATGATGTTCCAGCTCATGTAGCTGCGTCTGTAATGGGTGATTTAGCCCAAAACGTTGCGTAATAAAGCCTTATGCTTACTCTCAGAAAAAATTACGTCGTCTCGGTTCATCTCCCTCCTGGGATTCTGATTGCCGCTGGTCTCTTCCGCCGCCGCAACCGACGCTCTCCCCGTCTCCCGATCTGGATTGCAACCACAAATAATCTAGAAACGGCAGCATTCATCACCCCTCATTACAAACCCCACCTTGCTGAGTTCATGTTCTCCCTGTTAATTCCATGGCCACAGCCTATAAGATGCTCTTCAACGCCATTAGCGGACGGAAGACAGGGGCGGAGCCAGAAAATTTTGCCATTGGGTTCACTCATTAACTCATTATAAAGATTTGGTATGGTATAGTTAAGTGTAAAGTCTAATTTGACACAAGTTTAAGCAAGAGTATAGCACTAAAAAATAACATACATACGCTATTAGTTATCACAAATTGTGTTACATTGAAAGCTGAAGAGTGCAAGACATACACGTCGGATGAAATTATAAATTGAGTTCCTTACATATTATAAATAGAGTAATACCGAAAATTGTTTGCAACTCCAGTTGTAGCTTCTCATCTTCCTAAAAACATTGAAAAGATGATAAGTTAATTTGAGAAGTTTAAAAACAAGTATTATCAAGCGAAAGAAGTTGTAAAGTAAATCACATTTTAGAGTGCCCGCTTTTGATTTTCATCTACTTAAAAGGATCAAACACCAGATCATTACTAGTACAGAAAACATATCTTTCTCCGCATAGCAAATTAAACAATCACCGATGAGCCAATCATCCATTTTATTGTGCAATTTTTTCTTTGCAGCATTCATAGCTGAAAAGCATCCATCCACAGAGGTTGTGACAACAAATAGTATTAGTGCTTTAGAAGTTGATAGCCCAGAGAAAAAGTAATATCTTATTTGTCCGCGTCATTAGTTTGGACTAAATCTAAGTTTAGTATCTCCAATTTCTCTTTGTGGATAATCCAAAAGCGGTAACATTTGAGGCCCCTTATATAGTTATAAATATATCTCATCTTGTTCCTTAGAATTTCTCGTGTACTCCAAAATTTTCTTCCTACAAATCAGATCATAAGGCAACTTGTCTTAATTAATTTATTTTTGTATAGAAGGCTTCAGAAGACTACTTGGAGTGGTATTTGGTGCACTTTGCCTACCTCTAATGGATGACCTCTATATCTGAAAAATACTATCCCATAGCCTAGATCAATCAAAATACAGGGAATCACAATTAGAAAACCACACCATGTTTAACGGAGAGGAGATCTGACGATGCGACTCGGTACCTTGAATTTTTGGTTTATATTAGAGCATCTCCAGCCGCGTCCCTAGGAAGGTCTCCCCAGGCGATTTTATCGCACCGGCGCCGAAAAAACGGCCCAGTCGCACCCCCAGGAGCCCGATTTTCGCCGGCCTGGGCCGAAAATAGCGCCGGTGGACCCAGGCCAAACCCGGCGCGCTGGGGGCCGCCCGGGAGCGCCGGGGCGAGCTGTTTTGGCGTGAAAAAGCCGCCGGCCAGCCGCGTCAGCGACACGGCGCCTCGTCTTTCCCCAACGGCCTCGGTTCCCGCGGGGAATCAATGGCAAGGCTGCCGCCGGTCAACCTTGCCATTGATTCCTCACGGGCGGCGCATCACGGGACAGCGCGTCGACGCCTCCCCTCACTCGCACGCGTTCACACGGGCGCGGCGCGGCTATATAGCCGGTGGCCTCACTCGCCTGTGCCCACACCAGCCCCGCCCCTCGCTGCCGCCTAGCCCCTCCCTCTACCTCTCCCGAGCGCCGCCGCCCAGCCCCTCCCTCTCCCTCTCTACCTCTCCCGAGCTCGTCGCCATGGCAGAGCGTTTTCCCGGAGACGAGGCGGTGGCCAACGGCTTCGGCCGCCGTTCGCTGCGCGAACAGGAGTCCTGGCTCCTGTTCCAGGCGAACATCCCGGCGCCGCCGGACATGCGCGCCGGGCCAACGGGTTGGAGACTCAGCGACGGGGGAGTGCCCATTCCCCCGTTGCTCGATGCCGTGGCCAAGCCCAAATACTTCGCCGAGGAGGTCGAGGTCGTACGCGCCTCCCTCACTGACGCCCAGCTCTCCCTCCCACAGTACGCCGCCGACAACCACGCGGCTTGGGCGGCGTACTTCGAGCGCCACCAGCAGCAGCGGTTGGCGTCCACCAACGACGCGCCGGCGGTCGGCGGCCAGAAGAACAGCGAGGGGCGCCACCTGTGGTGGGGCGTCCCCGGCCGCATACTCGAGGGCGTGCTGACGTACCTCAAGGGCGGCAACGACCCGCCGTTGGCATACCCGGCGAGGGTGGCCGCCCCGGCGCACCACCGACGCGCCGGGCCATGGGCGCCAAGGAGGTTCTGGTCCTCCTCCTCTTCTTCCTCCTCGCGATCTTCCTCGCACTCCTCCGGTACTCCGGCCCTGCTCGGCGTCAAGGCCGAGCTCGCGGCGAAGACGCCGCTCGGCCGGCGCACTCGCAGCGCCGTCATCGTCATCAACGAGGGCGGCCGGCGCGCCTCCTCGTCGGCTCCTCCTCCACGCTTCGTCAAGTCAAAGACGGAGCCGGGGCTCGCGCCGGTGAAGACGGAGCCGGGGCTCGCGCCGGTGAAGAAGCAGCCGGCCGCGCCGGTGAAGACGGAGCTCGACGACGACGACGCGGCCCTGGAATGGGCGCGCAGGGACTCCATAGCGATGGAGAAGGAGCGCCTGGAGAAGGCGAAGGAGCGCCAGTGCGCCGCTTCGCGGAGCATCGACGCGGCCGCGACGAAGGCGGAGTCGTTGTCATCTGCGACAGCGATGGCGACGATGCGCCGCCGCCACCAGCCCGCGTTGGCGACGCCGGTCAGGGGTCCACCAGGGACGGCCGCGTCAAGGAGGAGAAGTCCGACGACGGCGGCGACGATGGCGACTACTCGGCGTTCAGCCAGTTTCTTTTTTAGATTAGTTATCTATTTTGCTATGTAATGAAAATCCACGAACATGTCTAATATATGCCCAAGTTTGCCGAAATTTTCGTGTTTAGCCGAACTTCGCCGAACTGTGCCGAAATTTGCTATACAAATTTTATTTTTAAACGCGCCCAGGCCCAATTTTTGCGCCGGCTCACCCTGGCGATTTTAGGCGCCCCCTGGGGGCCAACGGCTAGAGATGCTCTTAGGTGGCAAGGTTGCCGCCCAGACCTACCCTTGTTGGCGGGGCTCGTCACCGGCGCATGGAGGAGATTGGGAGAGAGTCGACGAAGCGAACGGCGAAAGATCGTGCTGCTGAGGGCTGCCTGTGTGCACGTACATGTCTACAGGAGGATAGGAATACCTAAAAGGGTCACGAAGCCACGAACTTGCCTGGCAGGCTGGCACGGATGGAGTTCACTTTACGGGCTTTTGGGCTTCTTGTGTTGCATTCTAAGTTTGATGGGTTCAGCCTCTATTTTCCACTGGGTTCTTGCAAGTATGTATACGTGTACATATACTCAGCCAGGAAATATCGTTGGGTTCAATTGAACCCAACGCTATTACGCTGGCTCCGCCCCTGTCGGAAGAAACAGAAAAAAAAACACTTTATCTGTCCTCTTCAACGGCCCAAGACAGAGGGCGCATCATCAGAAACGCCGCAAAGACGTCCAATTAATTTGTACATGCATCTTCCTTCGAATCTTATAGACATTTAAGTGAGCCCTTCGGCAGCCTCGCCTCCATGTCAAGTGACATCGGATACAAGATGACATATCACATGGCTGGTAAGTTATTTTCCTTGGCTATTTGCTTGGACCTGACAATTCTTAGCTATAGTATGCACGCGAAGTTTCTTGCTTGCCTGTTTTGTTTGCTTCTTATGCATCAGGATTGATTGATTTTGTTCTTGATTGGATCCTGTATATGTGCAGACATCATGATTTTTGCTATTGTTCACGGATTACCATCCTCATCGATCACCATCGATGACAAGTCAATGTATATCATTAAGACTCAGTTTGTGCTCTACCTATTTATCTCATATTATATTTTTATATCTTGCTTACAATCCTCATTCTTTATGCTACAGCCGCAGGTGTGCCATTCCTTCTTGCAAATTGCAACCAGACAGGGTATTTTTTTTCAAGTTCGCATTAACATATTATTATTCCCTCTCAATTGCTTTTACAGTTTTCTCCAGATATAATTAATGATATGTTTGTTGTGTTCTTAATTGGTTCATGTTTCATGCATTAGCAGAATGGGGATGAAGATCAAGAGACGCATTGCGCTCCATTCTCATCCAAAAATAATCCATTTGTGAAAAAAAGTCCAAGAAAAGGAATAGAAGAATGAGGTAAATTTTCTTTTTCTTTTAATATAGCTTGAGTTTTATTTATTGTTCAGTACAAATTGTTAGTTGAATCATGCTGTCTATTTTTCTTGGCATATTCTTTTGATTTTTCAACTAATATCTGAGTAGAATTCCTCCTATTCCTTACCAACCGGGCGGCATTAAAGTTTATATTTCTCAAGTTAGATAATATTCTAGATGCAATCTGTGTGTGTTCCTTTCCTTTCATATGAAAAAGTCAGTGAAAAGTAGGATTCCTCTTCCAGATGTGTCTTTTTAGTTGTACTCCCTCCGTTTCTAAATATAAGTCTTTCTTAGAGATTTTAATATGGACTACATACGAAGCAAAATAAATGAATCTACACTAAAAGAATACGTCTATATACATCCATATGTAGTCCATATTGAAATCTCTAAAAAGACTTATATTTAGGAATGGAGGGAGTAGCTTTGTTTGGCTCCATATTTAATGGCTAACAAGTGATCACTTTTTTCTCAAGCTTTTACTCATGTAGTTCCATTATGAGGATTTAAACAGGTTTATTTTATTATAAGAACTTAACATACTCCGACATCTACTCTTTTGTTTGATGTAGATTATATGTTTGCTATGCTGCTACACAATTATCGTTATGCCTTGGTAGCATTGCTCCAGTGTTCAGGGCATTATGTTGAGAGCCATGTGAAAAGGATTTTCGGCATCAACCAAGACCTAGGCATGAGACGGAACAGTGAATTCTATTTAAGTAAACAAGCAACGGTGGAACAATTAAGTCGAGATTCGATTGACTTTTAAATCTACCTGCATGCATTGCATGACTCTCATTAATATTTTCTTTATTTCTGTGATGTGTGCTCTTGATGAATGAGTATAGTCTGTTCCATTACCCAATTACAAAAATTAAAGATGAATGATCAAAGCTTCTTCACTTGGAAATAATGTAGTACATTTTTTCTACCATCTGTCGATTTTTATTTGGCACCCGCCATTGCATATCGTCTTGATTTCTACTTTTAATCAGGTACTTAAAATTTAGAGCTCATAATTACTTCCTTGAAATAAATTAATTGCTAATTGGGTCCGTTTTTCAATGGTAAAACAAATATAGGTATTCTTTCTTTTAATCAGATAATTAAAATTAGCTCTCATGAGAACTTCGTTGAAATGAATTAATTGCTAATTGGGTCAGTTTTTCAATGGTACAAGAAATACATGTTTTCTTACATTAGTTTATAAGCAGAGGTTCCCGCCGCAACGCGCGGGGAATCAACTAGTTTTACTAGATTTCGGTATAATATTGAGCGTTGTAGTAGAGAGATAAATTATGTAGCTGATGAGTTGGCTAGATGGGACGTGCAAATAACCCTTCTCTTTGGGTTCATGCCCCGCCCGAGTTCATCATAAAACTGTTAGTGGACGATGTAACTATTATTTGATTAATAAATTAAGCCTTCCCGTAAAAAACACTTTTGTCTTTTGGTAAATGTACTTAAAATATAGCATTTTGTTTGTGCAATTTTTAAAGAAAATCATATCAATCAAACAAATGTTGATGACATTTAAAAAGTTGTAAGGCATTTATAATTATGTTATTTAAATTTCTAAAACTGTTTATGGAATGTAAAAAAAAATCTCACAATTTTAAAAAATGTCCTATAGCATTAAAAAAATGTTTTTTAGATTTTAAACATGTTGATAACAATTTAAAAATATTCACACAATTGAAAAACATGTTTATTACGTTTAAAAAAAATATTCCACGTGTGTTTAAATTTGTTCAGAATGTAGTTAAAAAAATGTCAAATGTGCATTTCACCAATGTTCATCATGGATTCATATAATTATCATCTATTTGTAATTTCAATGTGTATCTGGAAATTTCTCAAACGGTACACGGAAATTGTTCACCATGTATGTATTTTAAATTTCATTAGTCATATTTTCAGAAAATATTCATGAACAATAAATATTGTCCACAAAGTTTTATAAAAGTATCCAAGAATATTAAAAATGTCGGCGGCATTTTAATTGTTTTGCAACATACAAAAAATATTTGCTCGTTTTGTTGTATAAAAATAAATGACATCTTTGAAGTTCAAACATGTATTTCAAGATGCTTACTTTGTATTAAAAATGTTGAAATGAGCATTTTGCAAAAATATTGAACAACTACTTTGAAAAGTTTTAATGTTTATGCAGTAAATATTTAAAGTGTATCTGAAAATGTCCAAATTCTATAAGAAAAATGTTTAACGTATATTAAAAATTATTACTTATTAAAAATGATAAATAATGAAAAAACAAAAAACAAGAAAATAAAGAAATGAGAAAGAAAATTGATAAAATCAATAGAGAGAAGAAACATAAAGAGAAGTAAACTGATTGTCTAATAACATAAAAAACTGAAAAGTAAAAATGACACAAATGGTTCTAAAATGGGTCGGTACTAGTCTGTTGAAATTTCCAAAACCATTCTATTTGTTCGGTTCATTAAAGCGAGTGCACCAGTCGAGCGCAGAGGCGAGAGGAGCACACATCTCGTAGTAAGCAAGACATAGCTCTCGTACTTAGTGAGGCTAACAACAAAGGCTGAATGGGACGTAGTCATCATGGGCCATGAACATAGGTACAATATCCTTTTTCCCTTTTTATCGAAAAGTTCGTACCATATATATGTATTATTCATTACTCAGGGTGCAGAATAAGTTATTCTTCACCCGAGATAATTTGACGATCATTTCATAAATAAATTACATTTGGAATACAAATAATTACATTCATATTGATTCACTGTGTAAAATTTGGCAGAAGAAGAAATAAAGGTCATAAGACCAAAAAAAATTATTTTTTAGTGTATATTTTACACAATGTTTTTATGTTTATAATTTTATGTAGCATAATATATTTTTTATGGAGGTCTAATATTTTCTAAAGTTCTCTTTTTACATTTGAAATAAGAAACAATTGGAACACAAAATTACGGTGCATTGATGTTAAAATAGAGAGAGCGGTGTAGAATAGCTTATTGTACACCCCAGTAATGGCCAATACAAAATATAGTAACACAGTATATAAAATGTAGTAATTTTTGTAAAATTGTAATAAATTAGAAATTTGGGTAGTCAAAAAATTATTTTCAGAATTACTACATTTCATACACCGTTTTACTAGATTTTGTATATAGCGTTACACTTAGTAGTGCTACCTTAGTAACGCTCTATACAAAATATAGTAACTTAGCATATAAAATGTATGGATTTTTTTACAATAGAGTAAATCAAAAAACTTGAATAATAAAAATATATTTCAGAATTACTACATTTTACATAGTATTTTATTGTATTTTGTACATAGCGTTACTGGGGGTGTAATTCGAATATATATCTATTTCATTAGTTTTACATAAAGATTTTGAAAAAGCAAAGTGAACATTGCAGGTACCTATTGTGAAAAAGTGTTCACTTGTAAACTAAAATAAATGTTTATTGTAAACAATGTTCACGTGTAAATTAAAATAAATGTTCACGTGTGATAAAAACTGAATGTGTTTTATAATAAAAAATGTACATTATCTAATACAAATTTTCTTTATGTATTAAAAAACATCCATAGTATTTTTTGAAAAATGTTATTTGTGTATTAAAAAGTATCCTATATACAAAAATTATCATCCCAGTTTTACCAAATATTCATGTTGTATTTAAACGTGTTCATCGTGTATTTGAAATACATTCATGTTACAAAAAATGTTCTTTAAAAAATGTTTATGTAATTCTTAAAAGGTGTTCATGTTTTCTATACATGTTTCGTAATCTGGAAAAATATTTGTACATTAAAAATCATTTATTTTTAAAAATGGAAAAAAATAAACAACAAAACATTTGTCTTCTAGCCTACATCGCCGACTTCTCTTTACTCATCACGCGCCGCCAATGTATGCAGAAGGAAGACAATGCTGATTTGTTGAAGAACTTGCCTGTACTTTCTTATTCTTATAATGAAGTTCTTGTTAGGGTTCGTTTCAGTTAATATATGTGCTTTGACCTAGCTAGTCGTGGCATGCCCAAAACAGTCTTGATGGCGTGTCATCTCCTATGGCTCCACTGATAAAAAATAGTGATGGCGTGTGGGCCCCCATGCCACCAGTAACAAGATATACTGATGGTGTTGTGCCATGTGTGAAAACGCCACCAATATAGTTCCTTAAGTAGTGGCGTTGCCATAGTAGGCATGCCACCAGCTTGTTTTCCAGCGAGAAAAATTCAGCAGCACACCCCGCATGGCAACAACACATATGAAAGATAAAATAGACCAACAATTAGTTTAACACATGGCCAAACATATATACAACAACCAACATCTCACAACTTCGTTAATCATCTAGAAACAACTATGTATGTTGAAGGAAACACGAGCGAACTAGCAAGTTTAATTAAGACACAAGCAGAGGCGGACCACGGAAAAAAATTAAGGTGGGGCGAAGTCTCCCTAAAATTTTTCTTTATGGGAATCAAAGGAGTCAATACACACTAACAATGCACACTACAAACAAATAACCAAATACAATGAAATTGTAGACATGTTTCAATAGAAAAACAACCTAAAACTATAGCTTCAAAAGAATCTGTAGTTTGTTCTTCCACTATAGCTTCAAGAGAATATGTAATTTGTTCTTCCACTTGTTCTGTTTGCATCGATTTTTCATGCTCTACTTCCATGGAACTCACTTGATCTTGATGAGTGGCAGGTGCCGAAACATTGACACTTTCACGGGTATTTGGGTTCGATTTCGAGCTACTGCTACTGCCAAGCACTTCAAAATATTTTTTCAAATCTGCAATTTACAACCAGAGTGTTCAGAACATTAATATGCCACTACAATCTGCTTCAATTTGAGGGTTCAAGCTACTGTTAAAATTTGCTACAGAATTTCAGAAAAACTGAGAAATCACCTCATCCCCTTTCCTTTCGATTTCATATTCCCTCCCTCTTCCTTTCCATCTTCGGGCAATCTGGCCGGAACTGCGCCGGAATCAGAAGTAGCCGGACGCCCGGACGTCCGGACTGCTCTTGCTGCTGCTAGGCGCCTAGGCCCCGGCTGGGGCTGCCTCTTGCTGCCGCGGTGCCGGCGCCCTCTAGCCCCCCAGACTATAGCCGCCGTTGGCTGCCCTGCCGTTGCCTGCCTTGCCGTTGGCTGCCCCGCCTGCTGCAGGCGACCTGGCTAGCCACCGCCGCCGCGCTAGAGCTTAGGGATTAGGATCAGGGTCGTGTGGAGAGAACAGATGAGCGGTCGACTCCGTGTGCGTCTCTGCTCTCGTGGACGATGGAAAGTGGCTGGCTATTTCGGACTCTCGGCTACTGGCCCATTAGGCCGCTAGCTGCGTAGGCCCATCTTCCATTAACAACGACAAGGCAACGTATTGTGCATTTGTGCTAGCGATCGATGCATACTAGTAATAATATTTTTTGCTCAAAACTAAGGTATGGCAGGCGACATACCCTGCCCACCGGAGAGGTCCGCTAGTGGACACAAGTATCACACACCAGTGAGTAACTACTTTAATTTAAATAATGTCAATGGCGATCACCTTCCTCAAGTTGGGGTGCGCGGTGTTCCTGATAGTCGATCGAAGTGGGAGATACTCCCTAGTGAGGAACTCTTTCCACCCCTCCATACTAAAGACAATGTGGTCGTCCATGTCTACCTTGTGCGCACAGATGCTGACGACGCCTGACGTTGTCCTGGACTAGGGGGTACTCAACACGTCATCTCCCGATCTGTTAGATTGGGCCGAGGACCCCCATGGCCGTATACTCATGGGCCAGTTCGGACAGCTGCCGCATACATGGAAGATTCCACAAGACTTGGTGATCAAGACAAGGACTCCTCCCCACCGGCGTATTCGGCTAGGACTCTTGTTATCCTAGGCCTTTGGTGCATTATATAAACCGAGGCCAGGCTAGTTGATAGATAACATATACATACAATCATACCATAGGCTAGCTTCTAGGGTTTAGCCTCCACGATCTCGTGGTAGATCAACTCTTGTAATACTCATATCATCAATATCAATCAAGCATGACGTAGGGTTTTACCTCCATCAAGAGGGCCCGAACCTGGGTAAAACATCGTGTCCCCTGCCTCCTGTTATCATCGATCCTAGATGTATAGTTCGGGACCCCCTATCCGAGATCTGCCGGTTTTGACACCGACAACGCCCCTTGCTCCAAGGCATATTCCAGCAAGTCCCGCTTCATCACCCGCTATGTAACTAGTCAAAGATACATTCTTACGCAATTTTTTAAAACTAAGAGAGCAAGGATGTCAAACCGCTCACGTGATGGACACAAAGAACGAAATAAGATAAATGACTTTAAAGAACATAACATGACATGTTTGACAAGATTCGTCCGTGTTAAACGAGTCACAAATATCACCATGGCGTAGTCCTCACGTGACGGTAGGACGTCGAAGAGGTGGCCGGCCTCATCTTCATTGAGCTTGATTCTTTGGGCGAAGCCGGTATCACCAAGTGGGTCATTCTCGCCATCGTCGATAAATATAATAGACATCCGAAGCCATTGTCCTCTTAAGGAAAAACAAATCATTTCATCCCAAGTGAGACCATTGTGGGTCATGAAACGGTCCTATCCTTCTCATCTAATGCGGGTCATTGTTGGTCCTTCTTCTAACTCAATAATGTATTGGTCCCTAATACCCTTGAAGAGCACACTCTCATGTACGTGAATTGAACCGCAACCGTACGTTGCATGGGACAATTAGTGCAACAATGGGAAACACGCACACATTACATCAATTGTAAAGGCACTGGAAGAAAAAGAAAAAATATGCTTAATAGTGAATGAAAACGAATAGTTCGTTACCACTGAACTAAGAAACCCTCCACAAGATAGACATTGGACAATGAGCCACTTGTAAGGCTACTTGCAAACTTGGCATGCCATATCTTGGTAGAGAAGAAAGTACTATGTCTAAATACTGATCAAGACAAATAGACTACACATTCGTATTTACAAATTCATACCACATAAAAACATAATATAATTTCATAGCACATGAATATGGATTCTTGTTTCCATAATTTTTTTAAAATATAATCTATACTCTCAAATTGATTTTCATCTATAAAAGTATAAATGCAATGATTTTCCCTCAAAGGGAGAGGCCTAGCACATAGCCACATACACATATTCACAATCGCATTTAAGAATAAAATTACTAGCAATTAGGGGCACCAAGCACTTGACATGCATACTACTATATATCATGCATTCTAGAACTAAATTTACAAAATTACCAATCCACACTGAGCATATCAATCTATGGATTACTCAGCCTAAAAATTATCATTCCTACAACATATATTGGCCGCGGCCGGCGACGACGCGTGGCAATTCCACAACAGTCCTATAGCTTACAATATAAATGCAGGATTCCACACTAAGCATATCATCTTAGACTTTATCAATCAGTATATCCATTATAACAACACAACAAATTGGGCGTGGCCGGCAAGATAAAATGGGGCGAAGTGCGAGGGGAAGGAGACACCCACGAATATTCTCAGCCCGCACCGCAAATATTCGGGCATGAAAACACGGGCCCAGAAACAAGGACCAAAATAGACCAATAGCTGTCCATTTAGCCCACACCACAGCTAGTACGTAACCAGTGGCGTGTCAAGTCTCTGACATGCCACAAATAATGTTCGCGACTGGGCAGGCTGCTGGCCCCACACGGTTGTGGCATAATTGCCTACTCGCACACCACTAGTATTTCAAAAAAATAGCGATGACATGGATTGAAAGTGATGCACCATCATTTAAGATGTGTGTAAACATTTCTGCACTAGCGCTACAGAAGGAAAAAAATAAAAAGAATAAAGAAACATGTACGCAGGGAACTCACCCTGACTAGATCGATCTATTGCCACACGCACATAATGTGCCTGTTATTTGCTTTGTATTTTCCCACGGTGGGTTACAGGGATTGTACATGTATATTTATAACAGCCAACTTCTGTACAACTTAGAAGAGGGTTCATATCATTCGGAACCTTGTTTCCATTCTATCTAAATATTCACGTGTAGTCCTTAGAGGTTCCGAAAAATACTTGGACATGTAACATGACGGAACCCAGCACAAAACGTGGTTATTAATAATTCTAATAAGGACAGAAGAGGGTTCTTCCTAAATGACATCCTGAAATATGACCTTTGCGATGTGGCTATCAACTGTTTCAGGTGAGCAATGAACCGAGTAATAGAAGCTTTTCACCACGTTGAGAAATGTCTGTCTGGTCTCTCTATTGAGGCCATGGCAACCCCGATGAACACGCCAAGATAGTTCTTGCATCTCCAAATCCACTTGCCGATGTAAGTCCTCTATGTTATCCATACGTGTCCCATTCTGTTTTCCCCAATTGAACATTCTTTGGTTATAGTTTGAGAAATCACATACAACTCAAATGGAGGTACATGGATATATGAAATGCAATGCATGTACACACGGACCTGAACAAGACCTATTGTGGCAAGCTTGTGGCAGATGGAAGAGGTGAGCTGCTCGAGCTGGGAATAATCCCAAAGGTTCAGTTTATGTTCGTCTGAAACATTCCTTCCTGAACAAATCTCGATTGTGCGAACGAACAACAGAGCTGTATCTCCATCAACGGATCCATGGTTCTCCTTTCTAGTCCATGCCATGAGCCACTGCTTCCACTGTAGTTACCAAAGAAAATAGAGGTTCCGCCATTTCATATCTGGTAAAAGTTCAGTATCATATCAACAACGATATTTAAGTGTAGTGGTTTCTTGAATTTTACAGCTTTCCGAAGACCGCCGGAAATATCGTCAAATGAAAGAAGGACGATAAGATCTTCAAGATTCTCTGTCGAGTACCATGGGCCCCTGCAAGGAATTGCACACATGTTTTGCATCGATCATCACTAAAACCAAATTCTGGAGAGGAAAACTTTGAGGCTGCATACATAATTACATACCCAATGTGTCGAAAGTGAGATGTAACCGCCTCAGCAAGCACCGCCATGCGAGCCCATGCTAGACGCTCTGCTGCTCGGCCCGGTTCGAAGATATTTGCTGAAGCTAAGAAGTAAGCGGTGAGCGTGCTCTTTGGAGTCCCACCATACCTCTGCAGATGGTTCCTGAAATACCACCTGCGTATATACTCTCAAGTATCAAGTAATAATCTAGTGGCCAATTTGTAAGCTAGTGGATTGAATTTGAGTACAGAGACGTAGCAAAAATGTTTGTGACATACTTTCTGAGGCCATTCCACTCAATTCGGGAGAGTCTCTGATATTCTCTGAAATCAGCTTTAGCCATTTTAAGGTACAGGTCGTTGCTCACAAGATTCATTCTGAAATGTTAAACGTCAGAAACAAAGGTGTGACAAATGTTTGGCTATCATAAACTATAGAAGCTGCATTTAAAATTGCCCTAATGTCACATGTTAGTTGACTACTATATAGGATGGTCAGCCTCATTCCTCATCTTGTATATGAGAAGCTCCTCAATTTAAACTGATTTCGTGGTTATTTTTTCTATGCACTCAATGTATCTCACTTTGATGGATACATGAATCAAGTTTATGTTTAAAATATTGTGGCATCTTAAATTATCCCAAAAGATAAATATTTTCCTTTGGTTCCTCTAATGAAGAGTTATTCTAACTAAGGATACTTTGGTTATGTAACGTTTTCACCTGTAGAGGACCTTGGCAATCCAAACATCGGTGTTGCCACCGTACTGATCCAGATACATCCTTGTTTCAATTCGTGGCAAACTTGCTTTCCATGGGAAGTTCAATGTGTACCCAACCTGATTTTGCAGGAAGAATTGCTCAATACTCTGCTCTAAACCATGGAAACTAAGTAGTGGCCCGACTGAGGCATACATAATTAACTTGAATGTGTTGGCACATACCTCGCCCGGCAGGTCCTTAGTTATGATCCACTTGTCGTACAGCTTGTTGGAGGATTGTCTCTCTTGGAGGAATGCACGGCAATAGTGCCCCGCCCTTGCCAGGACATCGTCATCACCAGGGAACATGAACTGAGATGCACGGTAAGTGTTGTGCATTGGGGTAACAGAAGCGTGGTTGGTCTCCATGGGGAAGCAGGCGAACTTGCCATCCTTCTCAAAGTGCTTAAACACAGCTGCATTTTAGATGCACATTAATAAAACTCGATCCAGCATGGCATAGTAGCCATGCATGCCAAAGCGCTTCTCAAATTTTAGAATCTAGCTTCTATCATAAATTTGACTAACAAAATATTAGTTACATGTAGTGACATCGTAGCCATGCTGACGGAGGAGACGAAAACCCATGGCCGTGTCATCAATATCCGGGATTGGGCAGTGCACGTTATGAGACAGTCCCTTCTGCGTCCAGCGCCTGTTCAAAGTGTAGATATGCTCCTTGTCTCAAACTAGTACTCTATTACTCTTAAAGGAAAATACTACTACTCTAGTAGCATTCCATTTTAAAACCACAATAAATATTTAGAAATGTTAGGACATCATGTATTTTCCAATTAGATAGAAGTTGTTTATGTGACCTGTAAATAAACTCTAAGCACTGCTGAATTTCACTTGTGAAGTGCCTTGATATCCCCAGACGCATCAGCCGATCAACCACCCATAATTGCTCAAAAGTATCCATTGAGTGGCTACATGGCACTAGTAAAAAAGGAGAATTTATGTGAATGCCAACGTTAGTATTGACCAATGCTGTTTTGGTAAATTCTGTTTCAGTATTGGCCAATCGAAGGGGCTCCTTTCCTAACTAAGTTTGCATTCGATCATGTTAGTTGTATGAGAAGTATTAGTGGTGATTTTAATTAATCACCTCCCCCATCAAACTTTCTGATGAGCCTATCCAGGAACGCACGGCATTCCTTGTCGCCGGTGTAACTGAGGGCAGCAGCGGTGGCAGCAGGCGAGGAATGGAAGGAGCCATCTGGACACTGCAACCTGAGTAGCTTTTCCCAATCCAATTGTAAGTCTACTATTCCCTCAACGCTGAAGAGTAGGGTCGTTGGTATGGCATGCAGCACATCCAGTGGTATCCTACAATTTTAGAGTGAGATTAATTATCGCTTAATTAATTATACATAGACTATTCAACTCAATATTTAAAGCAAGGTTTATCACACGCATGTAGCTAGCGATGCTTACTTAGAGAGCTTCAGATTCCTCTTGGCATATATCTCTTCCAAAACAGGGTGATCATAAGGGATGTCCAAGTCGAGGTCCTTGGCCTTCTCTAGGAGTGCTGGGAAGTTGATCTCGAAGCCACATGGCATCCAGTCCTGTTCCTCTTCTAGCAACCTACTCATATTTTCTTTGATAAATAACACACCTACAACAGAAAAGGTCCACTCTATATTAGATACGTGATCCTTCCTTGGAAATAAACAAGGTCAATCATTAATAAAAAAACAAAGAATCCATCCATTAATCTTTTTACCCCTGTCACACAAATTGTCGCTGTCAATGTTCCAAGACTTCACTGCTACCACACATGCCAGGGTGCTGATCATCCGATCTTGGACCATGAAGAAAGCAGCATCACCCCACGAACCATCTGGTAGTTGATTTTGAACAATCCAGTCGATGCATGAGGGGAATTGCGGTCCATCACCTCCGTCAAGGTTCTTGACAAGGGCGACCAACGCTGTGTCGTAGGCTGAAACATTCATTGACGTCTCATCATCACCCAATGACGCTAGAGCCGTTCTTATGGCACCGATCATCTGTCGCGTCTCGCTCTGTTCATCCTTTAGGAACATCGCTATTTGCTTTTGATCAGGGTTTAATATAGTAGTATATGTTTGTCAGCTTGTGCACAGGCAGTAGGCAACTATTCTGCTCGAAATGAGTTAATTCATATGTATATATGCTCACCGTGTGTTGTCTGTACTCATCAACTTTCCATTCACCCACTTCTACCTCCGGATATGATGGGAATTTGCTAGTTAGCACGAACCCTAAATATCATACATGAGAAGTGGAAAATAACAAAGTCATATGAAGTTAATAGCGATTTAAATTATCAATTCAGGTACATTATCAGTATTAGATGCAGTATGAAAATTTTCTCCAGCCAGCCTAAAGGTCTGTATCAACATCACTCCATACCTTATGTGGAGAGAAAACAAGAATCATGGAAGGAATTATATTTATTTTACGATGTAACAAAAATTTCCATCAAAACAGTTTTTGATGTGAACGTGAGCTTGCTCAAGCTATTTCTCAACCATGCATGGATTCAGGTCAGGAGATTAATAGAACGTGATTACCACATCGTCGACGCTGAGAGTGCAGGTGCAGGGACAGTCGTCGCCATGGCTCGGCCGTCGGCTGGTCGAGCACTGGAATATGCCGGAATGCAGCAGTAAATGTCAGCATCCTCTACCTTCTCTGTCTCTCTTTCTTCCTCCCTTATGGCTGTTCTTTTTTTGGTGGGATATTGTCTCAGTGATGAGCTACTACTTGCCCCCACCATCCAGTATTTATAAAGGAAGGTGATGAATCATCCTTGGTAATTGACTAGTACTAGTAGTGAGTCAGACGGGCGAGAATTCCTTCATACTTCGGTAGCTGCACCACGACCACGACGGAAGGTACGTTAGCCTGCAGTCTTTCTTTTTTTGAGTTGGAGTAGTTACTAGTATAGATCGTGTATGAGATTGAGCGTGGGGAGACTTGTGTGAGATCTCGCATTAGGTGAGATTAATGAGATCGATTTTTTTGGTAAAAAAATACATGTTCGAACATTTTCAAACTTTTAGACACACAACAATGTTTGATGTACAACCTTAAAAAGTTACCTAATTCAACTTAGGCCCTGTTTGGTTCATAAGTCCTAGGACTTTTTTTAGTCCCAACTTATAAGTCCCAAGTCTCTAAAAAGTCCATACCTGTTTGGTTCCTGGGACTTATAAGTCTCTATAAGACCATATTACAACTATAAGTCCCTATAAGTCCCCTTTTGAGAGTCTTATTTCATAAGTCCCAAATGTCCATTTTAAGTCCCTATAAGTCCCTCCTGTTTGGTTTAGATGGGACTTATAGGGACTTATTTAAGTCCCTAGACCAATAAGTCCCTGGAAACAAACACCCTCTTACATTAATGGAAAAAAATTCGGTTGCCAATAGTGTCAAAGTACTATTCATCCAAAGCTGTCTTTTTTGAATCTCTGAATGTACGTCAAGTTTTGAGCTTTTTTTTCAGAGTTGCAGACATAGTCCACATGAATGTTGTCAAATAATTTTAGATTTCTTAAGTGTCTAAATATAATTTTTTGAGATTGATTTCACGATCTCACCTAAATGTGAGATCTCATACAAGTCTCTCCCGGAATAAGTGACAATGATAGATATTTACAAAACGACCATATTATTAACACATAGCAATGTTCATATCGTTCCCGCAAAAAAAATATTCATATCGGCTCCACAAAAATGCCGGAACCATTAAAGTCCAACAACGTGTACCAAGATTACGCGACTAGTCAGTCAACATCCACGCGACTTATGGAAAGTTTTGGAAATACTAGACCAGTTGGTCATCGGCGCAGTCTATCTCTGAACTTTCAGCCATTGGAAAACGAGGTCAGTGGTTGGTAGCTAGCAACAAAGTTTGGCAGTAGCGCTCAGATTCTTCCTGCTTCATGGCTGACTCTTCTACTTCAAGTTTTTCTTTTTTGCGATCTTCCTGCCTCACGAACTAGTAGAGTATCCCCGAAAAAAAAGAGTGGCCCACGCACGTAGCGAGCAAAATATTAATTATCTTTAATTTTGTCTACAGAAATCAACTTGCAGTCAATATATAAACTTGATTGAATTTGGACGCCTGGTATAGCCACTCGGGTCTAACGTGATTGAATTTATAGCATCGCCAATGGATCTCGCATCATATTAACTTGCAGTCAATATAAAAAAATCTGACAAAGAGTGAATTTTATTAGCTCAAAATGGAGCATCAAGAAGATACAAAACACAATGAGCAAAAGCCCAGCCTCTGCGTAGCTAGATGCATATAGCCAACACCAACTCATACATACGAGAAAACACACCGACAAATAGCAAAGTCATATAAGACCAAAACTATGTGCAGGCGTGCAAAAAAATGCCCAAGGCGATTAGATCTGCGATTGGCAAACGACAACAACTATCATATCGGCACCAACAATTTCATGACGCCACATGGACGACGAGGTTCTTCAACAACAATGCCTTCAGAAAGGGAGCGACACTCCTAGGTTTTCACCGTGAAGAATCAGTGGGGGCAGTATCTGAGGAATGCCTTCAACAAGGTAACGATGTAAAAACATCGCCAATGCCAGGTATAGCCACTTGGGTCTGTCCTATGATTTCGCCTCAGAGCTCGAGACCGGGTGCTCGCAGCACCACCATCAAAGTCATGCATGTGTTGTCGCCACCATTTTTCCGTGATCCCAGCAACTACATGCGATGCAACCGCCGCCACTGCACCACCATCCCCCCTGCATCATGTCGTTGTCCATAATTTGTATCTCAACACTGAAGTCATCTACCGGATTAGTAGAGATGAACCCTCCTAAAGTCCTTTCGATGACCACGATGTCATGGAGCTATAGGAAGTCGCTGCAGTATATGCAGTCATCACCATCCGCCCAATGAGATTTGGATCACCACCACCAAGCCGTGGACCGTAGCGCCACCGCTCGGCCACCACATGCATGGAATCATCCCAGGCCTCGTGCCAGATCTGCCAGATCTGATATGCAGCGCCGCCGCCAAACATCACCCATGCTCGTTGGCTATCCAGCGCAAGGGGACTCGAGCGATTGGCAGAATACCGAGGTTGATCCCCAACCCAACCAACAAACAGGCCACTGTGTGCTTTGACATTTAAATAACTTGTATGTCATATTCAAGATTGGACTCTTAGGTCGACCCCCCGCGTGTGGGCGACACGAGAGGACCAAAACCCTAGCCGCTGGAACCATCTCCCTCCCCTCCTTCCCTCTATCGCTGCTGGTGGTCGACGCCGGGCAAAGCCTGTGCGTGCGACAATGGCTCGTGGGGGTGTTGCTCCTGATCTGATCTACTGGAGCGGCGACTAGATCCCGCTGGCTGTGTTGGTGGTGCCAGCGGGGACTGGAGGAGGGCGGTGCGGCTAGGCGTGGTCGGTGCAGGCGGCGGCCATGCTAGGTCCGGATCTCGGGCCGGCGGCCCTGGCCGGTGAGGCCCAGATCATCATCGAGTGAACAGCGCGGAGATGTCCATGTCCAAGGGGGAGCAGCTCCAGCGGTCCGGTGGCTTTGACTCCAGTTCCTGCTCGATTCGGAGACAGTGAATAGCGTGTTTGGGATCCTTACTAATGGCTCATCCGGCATGGCATGGTGGGGTGGTGGCCCTCCCTCCAAGCTCTAGTGGTGGTGCACTCCGGCAGTGGCCAGAGCGTCAGGCCTCCCACAGTGGCAGTGCGACTGTGGATGGTCGCCGGATTTGGGCGGACATATCCGGGTCTTTAAATGTGGTCCGGTAGATGCACAGTTGTTGGTTGAAATCTCGCAGGGATGTTCTGGGTGAAGATCTTGTCTTCAGCCGGCGGCCAAAGCCAGTGATTGAGACACAATGACGATGTTTTCTTCTTGAAGGCATCATCGAGGTGAAGCTCCCATCTCCTCCCGGTACCTCGGGGGAAACTCTTGATTAGCTAATCGGATGATGGGGGCCCTCTTGTGCCGTTCTTCCCTTGGGGTTTTCATTCTTGGAGGTGTGCATCGGCTCTAGGGTCCAGTGGGACGTTTCTGCGGTGGAGCGGCGTTCCATGTGACACATCGACGATGTGGCGATGCAGGTTCTTGGCGAAGGTTGTGTCAAGCTGGGCGCGTGTAGGGAGGTGGCATTGTCTAGCGTCGTGGCGAGGTCGACGACTGGCCTGCCAAGGTCAATGCATCGTTACCTATCCTGAAAATGGATCGGTGGAAGACGATGGCGGCTGCTGAGAGTCTGTTGGACAGGTTTGTGCTCCAGACCTGCTGTTAGGCGGCTTGGTTGAGATCCCCAGTTTTAGATATTGGGCTTTGGTGTGAGGTCTGGGCAGGGGCCTCCGACCATGTGCACCTCCTTCACCAACTTGATAGGAGTAGCGCCAGATGTTTCTAGGAAGGTGGCCTCATACTTATTTATATATTACTTCGTAAGGTCTTGGTGAATAATTAATAAAATGCATGTGTGCACCGCTCGATGCAGAAGCCGAGGGTCACCCCCTTTAAAAAATCAACTAATATTCCATATTGTTTGATCCATAAGTCTGTGACAAATGTAGTTTAGTTTTTATAAAAACTGGCTAGATAATCATTTTGAGTACTGTACTCACTCTATATACTATCAATGTTAAAATATGCTTTAATTATACTTTTTTAATTATTCTATGTCTTCTCCCATGTTGACAACATGGTCCAGGCGAAAATGACCAGTGTAGGACGGGCTACATGGAGGCCGTTAAAAAGAACATTTCCACAGTGCAATACAATTGAAACAAATTGCACATACAGAAATACATGTGTAAGACATTTGAGAAAAATTTCATAACAATATACTTTCATAGCGGCGTAGAAATAAAAAGAAAGATACATAAAGAAAAATAGGCCAATTTGTTTGTTGGGCCAGAATTGTTTTTGCATAGCTTGCAAATCATAATATTTTTGAATGAAAATTTACAGACCTGCAGATCGCAAATATGTACTCCCCCTGTCTCATAATATAAGACGTTTTTGCAAGCTATGCTAACTTGAAGAAACGTCTTATGTTATGGGACCTAACTTGCAAATACGGCTTATATTATGGGACAGAGGGAGTATAATTAAGTTTTCACAAGATTTTTATCATCACATGTGAAAAATGAGCCACATTGACTACAACCCATTTATGCTCGACAAGCATGATATGCTAGAAGATATTAAATCTCATAATACGTTCTAGAGGTTAATCAGATCCAGTGGCTACGACAGCCGGTGGACGACACTAGGTCGCGGGTTCGACCTACAGTATCCACCATTTTTCATATCAATTTATCCCTTTGTGTTGTTCATTGACAGGTGGAACCCAACGATCAAAGTGGCGTTGGGTGCTTGATTACGATATTTGGTTATTCTACAAAAATGAAGCCCCTTCCCGTCAGTGACAATGGGCCAAGGCGCCACGCATGTACATACAAACAGAAGTTGCACCGTATTCAGTGGCAGAGTCAGGGGGGTCAGCAGGGGCCATGGCCCCCACTAACATTGTTGTATTAAGCCTAATATGCATGCTAATAGATGATCCAAGGTTGCTAAAGTGGTGTATTTTTATGAGCTGGCCCTCCCTAACAAGGTTTTACTACACTTGGCCCTCCTCATCCTATATTCATGGCTCCGCCACTGACCGTATTTGTATCCGAAAGAGACAAGTTTGAGCACCATTTAATGTACTTCTTAAATTTTGGTATCAACATGGTTGTGCTGTGAAACTTGATGTATCACGGGTGTACTCCCTCTGTCCTAAAATTCTTGTCTTAGATTCCTCTAGATACGAATGTATCTAATACTAAAACGTGACTTGATAAATTCATATTTAAATAAATCTAAGATAAGAATTTTATGACGGAGGGAGTACTTGGCACTATGGAAAAATGAGCAGCTCCCATGTACAAGTGGATCTAGGCAACCTATTTTTGCCCACTAAGGTATTTAGGACTAATCATGATTAGCACAAAAGCGAAATTACCCGTTGTTATTTTAAATCTTATGGAGTGTACCGAAGCACATCTTAAAATGCATGGAAAATATTGACAGACAATGACGCTGGCCCAAGAACCTTACATGCAGTTCCAGCCAATCTCAGTGCGAAACCACGGCTTCCACTTGCAGCACAGGGAGAACTCGGATGTCAAAGAGCATGCGTTGAAGAATACGCAGAACTGGCTGTAATTTTTTCGATGTCGTCATGTTTGACTGGCCCAAGTCTCAAATGACATTGATAGGTTCAAATAACTGTCTATCCCAAGAAGATTTTTCCAGCCATCACGTTTAATTTACTGGTCCAAGTCATCGATACACATGCCACGTTTCTTAGCTCATATAGGAATGGCTTCAAATAACTGACTGTCTTTATCAGTGACCTCAACTGCACTGGAAATCTTTCTCAAAGAAAAGAAGTGCACCGCAAAGATAACGGTTTAATCAGTCATTTGTGGCGTACTTAATACGGGGCACTCCCTTCTCTAACTATTTCCTTTCATGCATCCACAACAAAACAACTCAAGAAAACATTATAAAATGCAAAATCAAATCATGTGCTATATATGTGTAAACAAATTGAATAGTGTGTTAATTCTTATTTCAGTTTAGTATCTACATTTATGTAATTGTTGGATGACAATGAGAAACGTCGTGGTTTAGCACCGAAGTTTCCATGGACCTTTATCTTAGAGCATCTACAACCACGGTAGGCAAATCCGGATCCCTGCACGTTCACAGACGCGCCCGCGGACAGTGACCGAGCTAGCGTGCCTCGAATTTTACCATTTGCAACCATAAACTCTATTTTAAAAACACGAAACACATGCACGTCAATCATTTTGGATGTTTAGTCCATGTTGGGTCAGTGGTGCTGTGGGTTTAGTCTCACCTCGCTGGGCGAGGAGCGACGTGACCAGCTTCAATAGTCGTGTCGTCTATAAGCAGTAGGTTTCGGTCATCACTGCACCGTTTCCGAAGGATATGGACTATCACTGTGAATCTTCTCTACTTATCAACAAAGAAGATTTATAGTGACAGTCCATATGCCTCATAAAGCGAGCATTGGTGGCTGTCCGACTCTTTTTAACCATTTCATCAAGCTCTATCGTTCCGTACTGCTCATCCAACAAACCATTGTAATCCTTCGTTCTGCCTACGAAAAAATCACCGAAAAAAATTCTGGTCGGACAATGTGAGGAACACATAGAGGGCAGGGTGCAATCCGAGGCAAGGGTGGCGACAGAGCTAGGAGATGTTTGATGCGGAGGTGGGGAAGAGAGGAGAGGACCAAGTGAAATTGGGTAGGTTGGAGCGAAGATTTGGTGTAATTTTTGTTGGGGTCGGGCTATCAGGTTCGACGTGGCAGATGCGCACGGTCATGCCCGGCTCGCCCTGTATCCTCACAGATTTGGGCTGGATATGAGGGGTGCCGGTCAGCCCGAGCATTTGAGGCCGGTGTGGACAAACAAACACACAGGTTCCATTGTAAAGAACCATGTGTAATGAATCCCTGCAGCACACGCGATTGTGCCCTTTTGCAACGTGTGCAATGGTGGCCATCTGCTGTGCGACGGGCATGATGAATGCACATGTTTCCATGCTATTAGTTGTGTGGAATGTATGGTGAATCTAACACGCCAATCACATACGGTTATTTTCAGATAAACTACGTGTGATGGACTACCGTATCATACACATTTTTATCTCCGTGCATTGCAAACGGGCAGTGGAAAATCCACGCGATGGAAGTTTTGAAACATGTGCGGTGACCGATCTGCATTAGTCGGTCCTGTTGTAGTTTTCTTGTGGTACTATGCGAATGTAAATCAATGTATTAAATAGCGGGCTATGGTATTTAGCGGCAACCCTTAAAAACAGCTATAGCTGGGCTATAGTGGGCTATAGCAGAGCTATAGTGGCAAATTGTACATGAAATCATTTAGCGGCAACACCCTCAAACAGCTATAGCCGGCTATTTAAAACTGTTATGTAAATCAATTGTAATGTAAGAGCATTTACAGCCAGAGTTAACAAATCTGGCCACCTAAATGACCGCGGACTGTTGCCGGACAGTATTCAGGCGTATCCGTTTTGAACCCCTATTTGTTTGTCTGGTCATTGCATGTGATTCATGGAAACGAAGAGAGAGAGAGAGAAAGAAAATAAAAAATAAAGAAATATAAAAGGTGGTCCAGGGCGTGTCTGGTCTTGTCCGCGAGCCCTCCCTACATTTGGTGTCAATACGAGGATTCACGGACAGTTCGGATATATAGGGATGATATGAAGAATCTGGTTGGGTCATTTTTTTCTTCTCTCTTCTGTCTAGTCACTGACGCATATAACAAGAATGTTCAGCGGCTTCAAGATATTTCGTGCGACTGCTCGGCAGCACATCATTCACCATTATAACAAGTTCATTTGACAAACTAATAGTAATAGGTGGTATATACGACTTGTCCATGCAGAGGCCGGAGAGTCCCCTTTTCGAAAAAAAATATATGACTTGTCCGTTCTCTCTGCCGATGTATTCCGCATTTCTGATTGCAAAGATCAGAACGAGTCAAGTCTCGTCAACTGACAGCAGCGCGGTGGCTGACAGGTAGCTCAGTGTTCTACAATTTCATAATTTTGTCCGTGTGGAAGGAATGATGGCCATAATTAATTGGCATCAACCACCATTATTACAACTTTTTTTATTACCCTAGGTCCATTATATTGAACTAAACCAATGTTCTCTCAAACCGCTCTGTTTCACATAGTACGACGAAGTTTATTCTACTCCAAACGCAACAAATCTCTCTATTAGTTGTAGTATCTGTACCAAACGCACAATTTGAAGTTTTTAAGTCACTGTGCTAATCCACTTCATAAAAATTAAAGTGAATTCCACTTTCCACCTCAAGTTTCACGTCTGAGTTTAGCAGAAGTTCTTAATTTTTACTCAATTTAGCCAAATATAAATATGTATCAAATTTTACCCCATTTTACTTTTCCCCAATTTTCCTGCTAACTGTACATTCCGTGTGTGTGGTTTATTTACTGTAATTCGGTGAATTTCATCAAAATCTCGCTAGAAATGAAAATCACGAGCATTATTTTGAACGACATAGACTACTCCTTTGGGATTAAGCGCAATATTCATAACTTCTCTATCCAAGAACCGGCCCCTTCAAATATTGGAAAAAAAACTCTATCAGGTTGATTTATGTGATGCCCATATTAATACTCCCTCCGTCCATAAATAACTATCGCTCGAACGGATGCAGTGCTCGACACATTCGTTTGAGCGACAGTTATTTCCGAATGGTGTAAGTATTAATTTTGTGGCCTTTGGTTTTGCAAGAATTAGTATGGGTCATGCAGTTGAGTTGGAATCGACTAAGGCAAGGACTGCCGAACAGCTTGAATGAGGGTGATTTTTCTACTTTTGATAGTTACATTCCAACTCGCTTATTCTCACCTCTTAATCAAAACAGAAAATATGCCTTGAAGCACAGGAGCAGCTTGCCTTCACACGGCTTGCCACCTGTTGAAGGATCAAATTTTCGGAATAGTAACGTGTTGCAGTATTTAAAAGCTATAAGCTATTGCTTTTTCTACATGCATGGAGAATGGCAGACAGAGACGCTGGTACAACCATGCATTAGTTCAAGTGTTGCCAGAAAAACACAGAACCGTCAATCTTCAAAGTAATATGCCAAGGAAAAACCATAAGTCAAAAAGACATGAGTAGAAGATTCTCGCTGCAAGATTTTCCGGAGGCAACTCACCATTCACACGTCCAAGTCGAAGATGAGAGGGGCCCAAACATGCACTAAATCCAGCGGAGCAAACGGAAAACTATCTTGTTTCAACCACATAAAGGACAATGGAGAAACATGTGCACCTCCTTCATCAACTTGATAGGAGTAGTGCCAAATGTTGCCAGGAAGGTGGCTTCAGACTTATTAATATATTAGTTTGTATAAGGTCTCGGTGAATAATTAATGAAATGCCTATGTGCATCGCTCGATGCAGAGACCGAGTGTTATCCCCATTTTTGAGAAAAAAATCAACTAATATTCAATATTGTTTGATCCATAAGTCTGTGACTAATGTAGTTTAGTTTTTTTTATAAAAACTGGCTAGATAATCATTTCGAGTACTGTACTCACTCTATATACTATCTATGTTAAAATATGCTTTAATGAGACTTTTTTATTCTATGTCTTTTCCCATGCTGACAACACGGTCCAGGCCAATATGACCAGTGTAGGACATGCTACATGGAAGCCGTTAAAAAGAACATTTCCACAATGCAAAAGAATTGAAACAAACTGCACATACAGAAATACATGTGTATGACATTTGAGAAAATTTTCATAACAATATACTTCCATACGCAGCATAGAAAAAGAAAGAAAAATAGATAAAGGAAAATGGGCCAATTTGTTTGTTCGGCCCGAATTGTTTTTGCATAGCTTGCAAATCATAATATTTTTGAATGAAAATTTACAGACCTACACATCGCAAATATGTACTCCCACTAGTGGTATAATATAAGATTTTTTTGACCTAACTTACAAAAACGTCTTATATTATGAGACCTAACTTACAAAAATGATTTATATTATGGAACGGAGGGAGTATAAGTTTTCACAGGATTTTTATCATCACATGTGGAAAATGGGCCACATTGACTACAACGCGTTTAAGCCCGACAAGCATGATGTGCTAGAAGACATTAAATCTATTAATACATTCTAGAGATTAATCAAATCGAGTGGCTAGGACGGCCGGTGGACGACACAAGGTCGTGGGTTCGACCTCCAGTATCCACCATTTTTCATATCAATTTATCCCTTTTTGTTGAAAGAGACAAGTTTGAGCACCACTTTAATGTACCTTTTGAATTTAGGTATCAAAATGGTTGTGCTGTGCAACTTGATGTATCACGGGTGTACTTGGCACTACGGAAAAATGAGCAGCTCCCATGTACCAGTGGATCGAGGCCACCGATTTTTGCCGTCCAAGGTATTTAGGACTAATCATGATTAGCACAAAAGCAAAATTACCCTTTGTTATTTTAAATCTTATGGAGTGTACCGAAGCACATCTTAAAATGCATGGCAAAAATTGACAGACAATGACGCTGGCCCAAGAACATTACATGCAGTTCCAGCCAATCACAGTGCAAAACCACGGCTTCCACTTGCAGCACAGGGAGAACTCAGATGTCAAAGAGCATGCGTTGAAGAATACGCAGAACTGGCTGTAATTTTTTCGCCGTGGTTGAAGAATACGCAGAACTGTCGTCACGTTTGACTGGCCCAAGTCACAAATGACATTGATAGGTTCAAATAACTGTCTATGTCAAGAAGATTTTTCCAGCCAACGCGTTTAATTTACTGGTCCAAGTCATCGATACACACGTCACGTTTCTTAGCTCGTATACGAATGGCTTCAGATAACTGACTGTCTTTATCAGTGACGTCAACTGCACTGGAAATCTTTCTCAAAGAAAAGAAGTGCAGCGCGAAGATAACGGTTTGGTCAGTCATGTGTGGCGTACTTAATACGGGGCACTTCCTTCTCTAACCATTTCCTTGCATGCATCCACAACAAAACAACTCAAGAAAACAATATCAAATCATGTACTCTCTTTATTCCCTTATACAAAGCCACAATCTCATATTACAGGTACGAAGATAAAATTTAATGACTCCTTTACAAGTTAACTTTTTTCTTTTCGTTAACCGGGATCATTAATACACCACAAGCATGCAACGAATGAATGGAAAGAAAGTGGCTAAGTCTCATTATGACTACATGCATGTACGTATTAAAAAGTTGCTAGTACGAGAAAACATCATTAATTTTTGCCTCGATTACTGTTGATGGTCTTGTATTGATGCAAAATGTATTTTTGATAGTGGCTTTCTATAAAGAAATGGAGGGAGTACTATATATGTGAAAACAAATTGAATAGTGTGTTAATTCTTATTTCAGTTCAGTATCTACATTTATGTATGTAATTGTTGGGTGACAATGAGAGATGTCGTGGTTTAGCATCAAAGTCTCCTTGGACCTTTATCTTAGAGCATCTACAACCACGGTAGGCAAATTCGGATCCCTACACGTTCGGAGAAGCATCCGCGGACAGTGACCGGTTGGGTCTCGAATTTTACCATTTGCAACCATAAACTCTATTTTAAAAACATGAAATACACGCAAGCACATGCACATTGATCATTTTGGGTGTTTAGTCCGTGTCGAACCAGTGGTGTTGTGGGTTTAGTCTCGCCTCGCCGGGCGAGGAGGGACGCAACCGGCTTCAATAGCTGTGTCGTCCATAAGCAGTAAGCTTTGGTCATCATTGCACCCTTCCGAAAGATATGGACTATCACTGTGAATCTTCTCTGCTTATCAACAAAGAAGATTCATAGTGACAGTCTATATGCCTCATAAAGCGAGCATTGATGGCTGTCTGACTCCTTTTTAATCATTTCATCAAGCTCTTTCGTTTCGTACTGCTCGTCCAACAAACCATCGCAGTCCTTCGTTCTGCCTATGAAAAAAATCTGGTCGGACAATGTGACGAACACATAGAGGACAAGGTGCAATCCGACGCAAGGGTGGCGGCGGAGCTAGGACACATCTGACGAGGAGGTGGGGAAGAGAGGAGAGGACCAAGTGAAATTGGGTAGGTCGGAGGGGGGATTTGGTGTAATTTTTGTTGGGGTTAGGCTATCAGGTTCAACGTGACGGATGTACACGGTCACACCCGGACCGCCCTATATCTTCATAGATTTGAGATGGATATGTAGGGTTTCGGTCAGCCCGAGCATTTGATGCCGGTTTGGACAAACGAACACATGGGTTCACATTGTAAAGAACCATGTGTGATGAATCCCTACAGCACACGGGATTATGCCCTTTGGCAACGTGTGCAAAGGTGGCCATCTACTGTGCGACGGGCACCACGAATGCACATGTTCCCTTGTTATTAGTTGTGTGGAATGTATGGCGAATCTAACACGCCCATCACACACGGTTATTTTCAGATAAACTATGTGTGATGGACCACCGTATCATACACATTTTTATCTCCGTGCATCGCAAATGGGCAGTGGAAAATCCACACGATGGAAGTTTTGAAACATGTGCGGTGACCCATCTGCATTAGTCGGTCCTGTTGTAGTTTTCTTGTGCTACTATGCGAATGTAAATCAATTGTAATATAAGAGCATCTACAGACAAAGTTAACAAATATGGCCAGCTAAATGATCGCGGACGATTGCCGGTCAGTATTCGGGCGTATCCGTTTTGAACTTCTATTTGTATGTCTGGTCGATGCATGTGATTCATGGAGATGAAGGGAGAGAAAGAAAATAAAGAATAAAGAATAACGAAATAAAAAAGTGGTTTAGAGTAGGGCACATCCTTTTTTTTGAAAAGGAAGATATATATCCCGGGTCTCTGCATCTGGACGATGCATGCGACCATTTTATTAATTATTCATAAACACCATACAAAGTAATACATCAGTAAGCTTGAAGCCACCATCTAGGCAGCACTTGTTACTCCTATCCCCTTAATGAAGGGGTGCCAGATGTCCGAGCTAAATATCAAATAGACATTGCACCCAAGCCTAACATCTAAAGCCGGATGCCCCAGCTCAGCCACATACCAAGACTAGGTCACGCACCAGCCCGACGTACTCTCAGAGGTTGCCGCCGCCATCTTCCACCGGTCCATCTCCAGAACAGAAACTTACGCATTGACCTTGTCTGGCCTGTCGTTGATGCCACCATCCTGCACGTGTCCATCCACACACGCCCATCGGCGAACCTCCGCAGTGCCATGCCGCCGGGATCCGCCGTCAGCCTTGCAGTAGATGTAACACCACTCCTCCTCGTGTCCCCTCCAACCATCACTAGCTCCAAAACGACGCCCCCAGGAGAGAAAGCGATACTGCGAAGGCCATAATCATCCGATCTGGTAGACCCAGATCTAGGGTTTTCCCTAGAGCATCCCGAGCCTGATGACGCAAACTGCAACAACGATGCCTCGAGAAGGGAACGACATCACATACGCCACTATCATCCACCATGACCGTAGTTGGCAGGATTTTCACCGGCAGTTGTGCCACCAGGCATGCGCCGCCGACGTCATTGGTCCCTTCAGCTAGAGCAAACTCTAAAACGATGCCCAGAAGAGGGACTACGACGCAAAAGCACCGCCATCCGTCGATCCCAAGGAGATCTAGGGTTTCCCCTGGAGTTGCCCGTGCTCTCATGGACCAGACAAGGGTAGAATTCCGATGGATCCGCCCTGCTGCCGACATGTCGCACCAGCCACCGCACTGACCGCAATCCACTGACCAAGGCGCACGCCTGGGCCTAGATCCTGCCGCGTTGCCGCCGACCGATCTGGTCACGCCGTCGTCGTCCCTGGCGACCGCGACGCACCAGACCACGAAGCCACCTACCGTAGAGGGACGGAATCGCCGGAGCGCCACCACCACCCACCGTGACGTCCGTCCCGACGCCGCTCTGGCCCGGGGGCGCCGGCCCGCGCCAGCCCCACACGAGCGGGGAGGACCCTGAGTCCCGCCGCCGCCGGCAACGGCAAGGCTTCGCGTGGCCGCACCCCTGGGCGGCAGCGAGGGAGGAGAAAGAGGAGAGGGGGAGTCCGGCCGACGAGATCTGGGGGGCCTTCCAGCCGCTTCACGGGGGTGGGGGCGACTCGGGAGGAGCTGTTACGATGTATTGCTCGCCACATCCTATATGGCGGACGGGCCGGGCGTGTCTTGTCTCATTCGCGAGCCCTTGTATCCTCCCTACATTTGGTGTCAATACGAGGATTCACGTACAG
>NC_041382.1:13559354-13569082 GCF_002162155.2 Triticum dicoccoides | reverse complement strand
ACTGGCCGGATTGTATTAGATAGGGAAGAAAGAGATAGTACAGGACGGTAACAGTCTAGGAGAGCTAGAGCCGTTTCACCACATTACAGCACGACACCCAGAGTGTAGAAAATAAGCTACAAGCAAACAAACGCAGGCGAGCTAGTTCAGGCCGCCAGGTCACTGATACAGCCCGCGGATCTCCATATGTCGATATCCTCAATTACCAAGTCCCGAACTTTGTCTGTTGTGCAGCTCACATTATCAAATATCCTCGCGTTCCTTTCCTTCCACATCCTCCAGTGTATAAGAATGACAATTGTGTCAAATATCTTCCTCATTGGTTTCGGTATCCCCTCCCTTGCCTTCAGCCACCAATCTTCAGTTGTACTGAAATTGACTTCCGGGATCAAGAAATCAGCCCTAGTCCATGTCGTGAACCGCAGCCAGACTAGTCTGGTAAATTGATAGTGCACAAATAAGTGTGAGCATGTTTCATGCATAGATGAGCACAAAGGGAAAAAGCCATTAGATGTCCATTTTATTTTTTCCAAATTATCCGCCGCCAGACATCTTCTGTGGACAGCAAGCCACAGAAAAAACTTGCACCTCGGCGGTGCTTTGGATTTCCAGATCAGCTTGTGGCAAGCAAACCAGATGTTCGCGAGGTGGAACAACTGATATACACTCTTGACGGAGAACTGGTGGTCCTTGGTGAGCTTACAGATCGGTTGGTCCCTAGTTCCAGAAATGAGTGTTGTAGACTGAACAATATGCCATATCCTCAGGTATTGGGCCAAAGCAGTCAGTGTCAAACCTCCTGAGATGTCTCTAACCCAGGCCCAACCATGCAAAGCATCACTCACTGATTTGTCCTTGTTCTTGACAAAAGAGAACAGAGCTGGTGCCAAGGTAGCAATCGACTTTCCATCCGGAAGCCAGTTGTCCGTCCAGAACTTCGCTCTCTCGCCATTGCCCAGGCTAATGCTACAAGCTGTTCAGAAAATGGGTTGCACGTTATTCTCATTAACAACATCCATGGTCTCTCCTCAGTGTCACATCTTAACCAAGGCCATTTGCAACGCAGTGCCATGCCGAACCACTTGAGGTTGATAATACCGAGCCCTCCCATCTCCAAAGGTAAGCAAAACTCTGGACCAAGGCAGTAGACAATGACCACCATTGATCTCCTGTTCACCCTTCCAAATAAATCCACAGCAACGCCTATTAATGATCTTGATGACCCATGCCGGCAAAGGGAGTACAACCATCCAGTGTAAGGGCAGGGCCATGAGGACCGAGCGAGTGAGAGTTAGATGGCCCGTAGCAGCAAGCATCTTTGGCTTCCTTCCTTTCAATTTTCCTGAGAACTTATCGATGAGCAGGAGGAGATCTTGGCGTTGCAATCAGAAGATGGAGAGAGGTAGGACCAAATATTGGATAGGGAATTGTTGCCTCCTGCACTGGAAATGCTCCTCCATTGCTGCCGCGACCCCTTCGTCGCAACGAATGGTTGTGACAGTACTCTTATACATGTTGATCCTCAGACCCGCGGCTTCACCAAGGAGCTTCAGAATACTAGATATGTTCTGTTAGTCGGCATGCACCGGCCTGAAAAACAAGATAGCATCATCTACGAAGATGGAAGCCATCGGCATCTTGGAGTTGCGTCCAAAATTGGAGGGTAACTTATGATGTACCGCCCACTGCAGCATGCTGTGTAGAGTATCCATGGCAAGGATGAACAAAGTAGGCGAAAGCGAATCGCCTTGCCTGACTCCTTGACCCAGAGAAAATGGTTGGCCTAATTCACCATTAATAAAAACAGAGGAGGATGCAATAGACAGCAGTCCACAAATGCAAGAACACCACCTTCTGCCAAACCCTCTCTTCGTCAGCACTTCAAGAAGGAATTCCCAAGACAGTGTATCAAAAGCTTTGGAAATGTCAATTTTCAAAAGTACGGCTTGCTTGCGTTTCTGATGGAGCCATCTGGCCGCATTGCGCACAAATTTGAAATTCTCGTGCATATTGCGTTTGCATACAAAAGCAGTCTGGGCTTGTGATATTAAAGTGGGCAGGAGGGGGGCAACACGAACACCTAGCACCTTGGCAAAAATCCTTGCCACCCCATGAATGAGATTAATGGGCCTGGAATCGCTAACCTCGAGGGAGTCTGATTTCTTTGGCAGCAGAGTGATAATGGAGGAATTGAGATCACCAAAGGAGTAGAAACAGCCATCATACAAAGTCCTCATAACTGCCATGAGATCAGGTGCTATAATTTCACAGCACACCTTGAAGAATATCCCCGAGAACCCATCTGGCCCCGACGCCCTATCCGAGGGCATGTCCATGATTACCTTCTTAACCTCTTCCTCCGTGAATGGGGCTTCCAGGCTATTGGCCACAGCAGGCGACAAACGCCCCGAGTTGAGATCCTCAAGGCAAATAGTGCGGCCTCTGCGATCTGTGGTGCCCATCGGATTACTGAAGAACTGGGTTGCCATGTTCAGTTTGTCTCTGTTATCCGTGACCGTTAGGTTGCCCTCCCTGAGGTAAGGAATCAAGTGTTTTCTGCGTCTCCCCTTGGCTTTCATATGGAAGTATTTAGAGTTTGCATCCCCCTCCTTGAGGTCACGCACCCTTGCCCGCTGCCTCAAGGGCACCCTCTCTAGAGAAGTAAATTCTAGACATTTACCCTTGAGAAAAGCTTTCAGATTACGCTCTTCCCTCAACAGAGGCCTGGCCTCTTGCGCCGCATCGAGTCTCAAAATGACCTCACTTGCGATCAGTAACTGAAGATTTAGCCGGCTCAAGTTCCTTTGACCCGAACTCCTTAAGGCTTTCGCCGTGCATTGCAACTTGATTTTAAAAATCTTCATCGGGCTGCGGCCTGGGATCTCCTGTCCCCATGCTTCCCTAACAACCTCCATGAACCCAGGAAGCTTGCACAAGAAGTTCTCAAACCAGAAATGGCCAGCCCGCGGCCTAGCTGCCGAACAAGTGAGCAGCAGTGGCGTGTGTTCCGAGATATTAGAACTAAGCGGGATACGACCACTGATGGGGAGAAAATCTTCCCAAGCATTATTGAATAGTACTCTGTCCAGCTTGGCCATTATGGATTGTTCTTGTTGATTGCACCAAGCGTACCGCCTACCCATCATTGGCATATCATGCAGTCCCAGCTTGTTGATAGAGTGTCTAAATTTGGACATGATCCTCCTGTTGCCTCTCCCTGAGCTGCACTCCAACTCCGAGCATGTCAAGTTAAAATCCCCAGTTATAATCCAAGGCATGTGCACTTCATCACCAAAAAGAACTAGCTATTCCAGAAAACGCAATTTATCATCCTGGCCTTGTGGCCCATACACCGATGACACCATCCATTCTTTACCATCCTCTAGATAGAGCACGCGAGCAGAAATCATGAGCTCGTCCTTCTGAATATTAGAGAGCCGTAGCTTATCAGATTTCCAGGCTAATATAATTCCCCCTCTAGTGTCGTCAGCCGGCAGATAATCAAAACCATCAAAGGCAGGGCCAAGAGTTTCACACACCACCGCATCATTCACGAAAGCCAATTTAGATTCTTGAAAGCACACTAATGAGACGTTGTAGGATTGCGAGAATAATCAGATGGAACACCTCCTCGCCGGGCTATTAAGCCCCCTTACATTCCAAACCAACACACCTAGGGACATCTCCATAACAGAAACATAAAACCACTAAAGCCCCACACACACCTGGGCACCACAGGGCTCCACGGCGTCAAGAAGAGAGAAAGCGCTGAATTCTGGCTTCATTGGTTCATCAAAGTTGACTTCATCCGGGGCAAAAAGAGCTATCACCGCCTTGACATGATGTGGCGCCAATGGCTTGTCAAAAAGCTTGATGTATTCTTCCAGGGCTTCATCAGATACCCGTTCTTCTGCCTGAATAACGCCCATTTGTCGGAGCAAAACAGCTTGAGCGTGCCGCACCGACCCCAGATTAGTCCCTCCTGCAGCCTTGCACAGCCGAGCGCTTCTCCCCGGGGTGAAGTTTGGTGGGAGTATCTTCTTTCTACGTGTCGGTGCAGAATTTGCTGGCCGTGGTCCTAGGATTAATGGGGCAGGGGTGAGCCCGAGACATTGACCGACTGCGTCCATGGATCGTATAAGGAAGATTTTTTTAAGGGACGTATAAAAAGATATGAGGAAGCCGGCTGTAAATGCTACAAGTGTAACGACTTGCTCTATTGGTTATTTGACTTTGACCACCTGGACAAAGTGTGGAAGATGAGGGGACCAAGCATGCACTAATTCCGGCCGAGCAATGGAAAACCATCTTGTTTCCACATAAGGACAACGGAGAAACATGCGCCGAAGAATGTTGTGCGGCATCAAGACTGCTCGACAGCACATCATTCATCATTATAACAAGTTCAATTGAAAAACTAATAATAGGTGGTATATATGACTTGTCCGTTCTCTCTGCCGATGTATTCCACATTTCTGATTGCAAAGTTCAGAACAAGTCAAGTCTCGTCAACTGACAGCAGCGCGGTGGCTGACAGGTCAAAGGACCATGATGTCGCCTAGAGGGGGGGTGAATAGGCGTTTTAAAATCTTTTACGGATTTGGTTATATCCTAATGAGGAAATAAACTAAGCAGATACTTTTCAAGAACAAATCCTAAATATACTAGGCTCACTAAGTGCACCAACAACTTAGGATAAACAAGATGAGAACAACGAGGATATGAGTAAGTACAAGTAAGTCACACAAACTTACTCAATGTATATCACGAGAATGGAAATGAATAATACACACAACCACAAGTAAGCAATATAAGCTTGCACAAATTGTATCACAATATATGGAATTGAATAATACAAGCAAACTCAAGTAAGCACTACAAGCTTACACAAGTTATGTCACAAGATATGGAAATGAATGTTGCAAGTTAGCAATTCGCACTAAGCATAAGATAGAACAATAGTAGAAAGTATGAATTGCGAATATAAAGTGTAGGCCTAAATAATCTCTTCAAGGGAATGGCCAACACAATATAATGAGTACAACAAGATATAGTGAATGCACGGTCAAGTGACCAAAGTAAACCACAAGTAAGGAGTTAGGGTTAGGGATAACCAAAGTCACGAAGACGAGGATGTATCCCGATGTTCACTTCCTTGGAGGGAAGCTAGTCACCGTTAGAGAGGTGGATGTTACCACGAAGGCACACCAACGCCGCGAAGGCTCACCCTATTCTCCTTGAGATATCACCACAAAGGTGATTCTCATCCACTAGTGGTAGACCTTGAGGCGGCCTCCAAACCTTCACAAACTTTTCGGGGGACAAATCACAAGTTGATTCCTCACCGGAGCACTCCTACCGCCTAGGAGTCTCCAACCTCCAAGAGTAACAAGAACAAAGGGGAAATGCTCAAGACTTGCTCAAATCACGAATTCCTTTGGTCAAGAGAGGGAGACGGAGTGGATCTATCACTTGATTGGAAAAACTCTCAAGAACTCTCACGAATCTCTCCGGGATCTAAGGTTTGGTGTAGGAGAAGTGAGAGGGAGCCACTTGTGTTCTTGGGGCGATTTGGGATCAAGTGGTCAACCCTCTACCGGATTAGTAGATGGATATATATAGAGGGCCTAGAAAACTAGCCGTTTATGAGTAAGTGACAGCGTCGGGCCGGACATCCGGGCAAGGGCCGGACATCCGGCGGGCACAACCAACATATGAAAATAGGTTCGGGAATTTGCGGGCCGGATTTCCGGGAGGATCCTGGACATCTGGGGCGACCCGGAAGCCTGGACATCCGGCCAAGTCCCGGATGTCCGGCCATTAAAAAAACAGCAGGAACCCCAAAACTGAAACATGCATAACTTTCACATCCGGACTCCGATTTTGATGATCTTGGGCTCGTTTGAAGCTATGGAAAATATCCAGGTCCTCACATAGAGAACCACCCAAGATAAGCCAAAATGGAGGGTGAAAAGCATGCAAGGGTTATACATATACTTTGGGGAACCTAGTTGGCTTTGGATTTTCTTTTGAGATATGTAGGCATATTGTATTTGTATTGGATAGGAGTGAAATATGCCTATGTTGGAATATGATGTGAGTAGAATAGAAATGGATGATGTTGACTTGAAAAAATCCATCACTTACCCCTTTGATCCCCTCTAATAGTGCGGGATCCCTATAACTCAAGAATCATAAAAGAACTATACTAGATAGCTACCAGAAACTCATTCTTGAGCATATATCCTTTTCGATGGTCATTGATCCTCACATCTAAAGCCTAAGGAACTAATACCTTTGACTAGAGCCTTTCAATTGAGCTTTATATTGATGTTTCTTCATGGCTCAAGTTCAAGGCAAGACATTGGAGAAGTCTTCAAGTAGCTCCCCCATGCACAATGTGGAAAGCTTTGCTTTGCATTCATCTTTACTTGCCCATCAGCATTAATTACTTGATGACATACTTTGATGAGCAGCAAGCTTTCTTATAAGCACCAAGCTCATGAGAATTACCTAACCCACATAACATAAACAACACATAGTATGGGTTAGTACACAAAGCCCAATCGATAAATTCTTACCATACCACAAGATCTCATGTGGCACATGATATGCTCTTGTGTGTTGACCATCTTAGAGGTCAATCTTTGATCTTTATCTTGGTCAACATTTATCTTTGCTCCATGATTAATATTGATGTCTTGAAGGCCCTATTGATATCTTAACTATGCTTCATTTCTTCAAGACATAATAACCAATATCTCAATTCACCATGACCATATCAAGTTTCTCCTTGAATATCATATTGGACATCATTTTCTCATTCTCATGCTCCAACATAGTATCTTGAGAGGCACAATGAATTCTTCACTTGAATTACTTGCTTCAAGACATAATAATCCATGACTCAACATATGAGCTCATATTGATCCTATCTTCAAGCATATGTAGAATTCTTCTCTTTAATCATTCTCCCAATATCTTGATCCATCATGGTTCAACCCATAAGCCTTGATGCATGCACAACAATATGTATATGGCATTCATTTCGAATCCATTCTATCTCCTTCTTGCATCACCATGGAACAAACATCCTTTAGTTCATCCAATATTCTTCATGCATTGGAAATGGAACTTTCCTTAAAATGTATAACTCAATGCAAACATTAGTGCATTTGGATTGTCATCAATTACCAAAACCACACATGGGGACTACATGTACTTTCAATCTCCCCCATTTTGGTAATTGATGACAATCTCAACAAGATGGTTTATGTAATGAATTTTAACACAAGTATGCAATTTACTGGAGGATAAATTGTATACTTGAGATAGTATTGATAGAATCAAGTGTCACAAAGATACTTGAGTTTATCAGGCTTAGTGTACTAACATCGAAACTCTCAACAAGAGGGTTTATATAATGAATTTTAACACAAGTATGCAATTTACCGGAGGATAAATTGTATACTTGAGATAGTATTGATAGAATCAAGTGTCACAAAGATACTTGAGTTTATCAGGCTTAGTGTACTAACATCGAAACACTACAAAAGTATTTGAGGTTAGTGGAACCACAATATATAGAGCAAGCCCCCCCACAATATATGCATGTGTGAATGAAATTTGGATTTCCTTGCATATATTGGTTGGCATACACTAGGTGGAGTTTTCTATATATATTCATTCATGCAACAAACATATATAACCAGGGTAGATAAGCATGAGTGACAACAAGCACTTACAAAAATACTTATCTTAAACCCTCTAAACTTATTCCCCATTGGCAACAAATGCCAAAATGGATGAAAAAATCTAGTGGACTAATAATGTATGAGTTCCTCCTTATTGTGTGCATATCGCAAAAATGTGAGTGAAATCAAATGCACATATTCAATGATGAAAAATTTGAGGAGCTCAACCCATATTTAGGATCTAGAATGCAACAAGATAGTATGATATGAAAATAAGATTAAACATGGGAGGAAAATATTCAAAAGATTCAAAGAACATATTTTGGACAAGATAAAATAGGAATATCCAATGTGATCATCATGTCAAGTATGGTCTAAAATACATCTAAAACACATGAGTGCGCAAGGATATATGCAATGCATATAAGCACTCACGACACAACCTCTTATTGAAGCCACACCACACAAAGTGGATGGCAAGGAATAAATGATATCAACGAAATATATGAACTTTCTTATGTATAAAACTTTCTAAGTGGCCAATAATAATCATGATATGTATCCACAAAGAAACCCGTATACACAAAAAAGGTTGTAATTGATAAGAACATGATATCCACGGGTGAATCCACTATTATACAACTTCGAGTCTAGCATAAGAGCAAGGCACATGGCACAAAGTATTAATAAATTGATCTCATTTGCATAACACAAAGTGACGCAAGAAATCAAAAGATCTGACGAGCCAGAAGGATAAAAGAATATTATGATTTGAGCAAAGGAGTGTTCTAAGGAAAATAGAGAAGCTCCCCATGATTTGTGCACTATTTAGATTTTTTATTTGGATACAAGTCCACAAAATAGGATCATCACTCCCCCAAAATCAATAGGAACACGAAGAAATTGCAAGCAAGCATAGGTAACAAAAGAAGCCTAGCAATTGCAACAAACATATGGTTGAGCAACATGTAAATGAGGCAACCTAATAATAGGCACAACCAAAATGATGTGTGTGAGTCACATCAAAGCACTTGAGAAGACTAATATAAGGATGAGAATTAAGCATCAACATAGTCTTGAGTAAATGAGATTCAAGGTTCCAGACAAGTCCTTCCCACACACACGAACTTAAGCAGGTGACACACACATCAAACAAATGGGTTTCACAAGCTCATTAATAGCAAATTAAAAATCAAAGCTTGTGACAACCCATGGTGAAGATAGGAAATGATAGGCTTGTCAAGACAAGCACGAGGACAACAAACTTCACCAAACATGACTGGACTAAGATGCAAAGAGGTAAGACACACACTCATACAACGAATGCTTCCACGTAGCCACCAAAGATATAAAAGGAGAATGAAACGATGGCCATGAAAGAATAGGTATATCAAACTAGAGATGCAACTTCTCTCATGTGCATAAGATTCTAGGTAAATGACATATATATCCACAAAGAAGGGTGTACACATGAAACAGTTACAAAAGGAAAGAATAAGATATCCAAACGGGAGTCATAAAATATACAATGAGATCTTTGCTTGAAAGCATAGCACATGGCTTAATATTCTCTTATTGTATATTAATGAACTCCAAACACACAACCATCAAAGACATCACAACTAGCAACAAGAGATCATTGTTGGGATGCTTTGAGAGAGGAAACAAGTATCACAAGAACGAGTTAATAAATTCATGCCATGAGGCAACCTACACAAGGTTGACCCCATTTCTATATATAGGCATGAAGTAAATACTTGTTACCGAGATAGCATTGGTATGCATCGTAGATCAATAAAATGTCCAAGATTGGCTCTAATTTCCTCACAGTTCCACCACCTTCATGAATAAGCCAATCACCCATGCTTCTCAATGTACCTAAAACATTTTAAGTACAATATGGTCCCCAAATTTATTGGGTCCGAAGTAGTTAGCATAACTACAACACATAGGGAAAAACCACTTAAGTATGTGCATATCGATATGATTTTGAATTTCATGCACATCTTAGCTATTAAGAATTTGATGGATTTA
>NC_041382.1:13555781-13559006 GCF_002162155.2 Triticum dicoccoides | reverse complement strand
TGAAGCAAACAAGGCTTGCGAATTTACACATAGTAACTATGCATGCACATGCCTACCAAAATCCAGGGAGATACAAAATGGGAAAATGAACACATAACCATTAATACTTCCAATAACATCAGTAGTCATTCATGTTGTCCAAAATAAATCAAAGCGACAAATCAACATATGATAGCACACAAAGTTCAACATATGAACAAAGGAAAACCAATGAGCATATAAGATATGCATTGCACACATACTCATAGGAATATCTCACTCAAGTAGATATAGGATACTATAGACAATGAGATGAGAAACTCCCATAACTCCATACAAACCAATACGATGAACTCGAGCAAATGGTATTTCGAGTTATCATTCGACATAGAATCCACATAAGTACATGATCATCTATACTAACACAAGCATAACATGAGAGTTTAGAAGTAAACACAATGCTTGGATAATATATTATTAACATTCCAATTAGATAGATCATCATGCAAAGCAACAATTGGAGTATCTTTAATCAAACGATTTTCCGAATATGATTTTGAAGATAACCATGGGAAAAACTGCACAAGAATGCCATATATAAACAATGCATTGCATGCCACAGAGATATAAGATAATCTCAAATATATTATAGGTGGCATCCCATAATTGTTCACATTTAGCAAGGATTGTGATATGCACAAAGCATATCACTCCCCCATAATGTGGTGATCCATTAATATCTCAAAAGAGCCCAATAAGATGCAACTAAAATGCAATGAAGGCTCGAGACTACACACACAAATATATGACGTGCATTGCAACCTACACATGCTAGATAACACAAATCAAACATATTAGGAGACACAACATATACAAACATATGCTAGGTACAAAACCTAAACATGCATGGGGCTAGTAACTTTCAATGTAGACAATATAAATACAAGTTACCTCCACAAGGAGCATTAGAATCACAAATATGATGATAATTCATTTGACTTGGTTTGAACCATAATGAATGGTGAGAATCATTTTTCTTCATGAACTAGCCAAGTCTCCAATGCCCTCCACACACCTATTGATCAAGTTTGAGCTCGATGGTCCCCAACCACGTTGGGTCCTAAGAAGTTAGTAACAACAGGCTTGGCAACCCAAACGGTATTATCCATTTTCAAACCACTTTGGGCACCAACATACTTGGCAAACATATTACCATCAATATCCTTCCTAAGTGAATAATGATCATTGATAATTGGAGGCTTGGAGATGTTACCGTTGGGACATGATGAAGCTATGTGTCCCTTCTTACGGCAAATATAGCAACATGTACTCCTCCTTCTCTTCTTCTTTACTTTCTCAACTTGGGAAGTAATAACATGTTTCATCATGGATAGTGGCCGTTCTTCAACTTGAGGTTGAACTTGATATTGAGCTTGAAGCCGCTTCCCATGTAACTTCCCTTTATAAGCCCTTTTCTTCAATGGACAAGATCTCACGTGATGTCCAACCTTTTTGCACTTAAAGCAAGAAATGTTGGACTCGTTCTTGGCTTAGTCTTGCCCCCTTTTCTTGTTCATGGATTTCTTTTTGTTGGAGTGAAAACTATGTCCATCATCACACTTTTCCATGTCTTTCTTCAAACTAGTAACTTGGGCCTTGAGCTCATTAATTTCCTCTACATGGTTCGTTTCAAGACTAGAAACAAGAGGACTAGTGGAAGTAGAAACTTCATGGTTAGAGCAAAAAGACAAGGTAAGAAATTCATCATGAGGTGTATCAATATCATGTAGAGAGGAATTGCAAGGACTAGCACATGGAAATAAGGCATTTTGAGTAGAAGGTGTGCTAATATCCACATGAGACTCACACGATTTTACCTTCGTGAACATAGCCTCATGATCTAACTTTAGCCCATCATGAGAGATTAGAAGATCCTCATGAGTGCCCGAGAGCTTTTCATAACTTTCTTCCAATTTCCCATAATTGCTAGTTAGCAAATCAAGTTGAGTCCTTAGCTCAACATTTTCTTTCAACATCGGTGCTTCACACAAGATAGAGTTAGTAGCACAATCATCATTATCAATATGCGAGGAGCATGTAGAAACTAGAGACTCTGCATGAGTAGCTTGAAGTTCCTCATGAGACTTAGAGAGTTTGGTGAGCTCTCATTTGACATTCTTGTAGCCAAGGTCAAGGTGCTCAAAATCCTCTTTAAGTTTACAATGAGTAACTTCAATCTCTTCTTTTAAAGACCTCAAGTCACTAAGACATTGATGAGCCTTAGCAAGTTCATATTCAAGTTGTTCACCTTTGGCTTGCTCGTTAAGAAATAAGTCATTATGTTTTTGAAAGCAAGCAAGAACATCTTGGAACCTTTTATAAGTGTTATCTTTAGCTCTATGAAGAGACTCTTCCCAATCTCATAGAGATTTTGAGTCAAGTCATCATCATCATCCTCACTACAACTATCATCATTATCACTAAGAGAAGATGATACCTCGTCATTACCTCTTGCCATGAGGCACATGTGAACAAAGGGGGTGATGATGATTCTTTTGGAGAAGAGGGTTCTTCATCAATCAAGCATGCCTCATCTTTCTTGATTTCCTCTACATGGTTAGTGATAGAACAACTAGAGGAAACCAAATCATTTCTATCATGGCAACATGGGAGATCAAGCATATCATCAGAAATGAGCTTACCACCATCATCACAAGATATTTCTTCAGTCACCTTGTCATTACCTTGTGGCACGCCGCATGATGGTGAAGTGGAAGATATTGAAGTGTCCAACTAATTGGAGGTGGACGCAATATAGAGTTCTTCATGACTTAAAAATATGGAGAAATCCTCCATTAACTCCCTGAAAAGAATATTGTCTTCATCAAGATTGGACCCACCATATGTATCTTCAAGTTTGGTCCAAGCCTCATGAGCCGACTTGCAAGTCAAGATTTCCTTAAACAGTTCGAAGGATATAGCTTGGTGAATGGCACTCAAAACTTGACTATCAAGATGCATATCCTCAAGTGATGGAGATTGTCCATCCTTTAGATTTGAATTCCCTACAACAACAATCCGCAAAGCATTTGGACCCATGGCCCGAAAGTGACAAAGCATGTGTAATCTCCACATAATGTAATTTGTGCCATTAAAACAAAATGTGTCATCGTGCACTAGTTCACTAGTCGACATCGTTACTCTCTAGGCGGTGAAGCCTAATAAGGAGAGACCGGGCTCTGATAC
>NC_041382.1:13530135-13555635 GCF_002162155.2 Triticum dicoccoides | reverse complement strand
ATAGGCGTTTTAAAATCTTTTACGGATTTGGCTATATCCTAATGCAGAAATAAACTAAGCGAATACTTTTCAAGCACAAATCCTAAATATACTAGGCTCACTAATTAAGTGCACCAACGACTTAGGATAAACAAGATGAGAACAACGAGGATATGAGTAAGCACAACTAAGTCACACAAACTTCCTCAATGTATATCACGAGATATGGAAATGAATAATACACACAGCCACAAGTAAGCAATATAAGCTTACACAAATTGTATCACAATGTATGGAATTGAATGATACAAGCAAACTCAAGTAAGCACTACAAGCTTACACAAGTTATGTCACAAGATATGGAAATGAATGTTACAAGCTAGCAATTCACACTAAGCATAAGATAGAACAATAGTAGAAAGTATGAATTGCGAATATAAAGTGTAGGCCTAAATAATCTCTTCAAGGGAATGGCCAACACAATATAATAAGGACAACAAGATATAGTGAATGCATGGTCAAGTGACAAAGTAAACCACAAGTAAGGAGTTAGGGTTACGGATAACCAAAGTCATGAAGACGAGGATGTATCCCGATGTTCACTTCCTTGGAGGGAAGCTAGTCACCGTTAGAGAGGTGGATGTTACCACGACGGCACACCAACGCCACAAAGGATCACCCTATTCTCCTTGAGATATCACCTCGAAGGCGATTCTCATCCACTAGTGGTAGACCTTGAGGCGGCCTCCAAACCTTCACAAACTTTCTGGGGGACAAATCACAAGTTGATTCCTCACCGGAGCACTCCTACCGCCTAGGAGTATCCAACCTCCAAGAGTAACAAGAACAAAGGGGAAATGCTCAAAACTTGCTCAAATCACGAATTCCTTTGGTCAAGAGAGGGAGAGGGAGTGGATCTATCACTTGATTGGAAAAACTCTCAAGAACTCTCACGAATCTCTCCGAGATCTAAGATTTGGTGTAGGAGAAGTGAGAGGGAGCCACTTGTGTTCTTGGGGCGATTTGGGATCAAGTGATCAACCCTCTACCAGGTTAGTAGAGGGATATATATAGAGGGCCTAGGAAACTAGCCGTTTGTGAGTAAGTGACAGCGCCGGGCCGGACATCCGGGCAAGTGCCGGACATCCGGCGGGCACAACCAACATATGAAAACAGGTTCTGGAATTTGCGGGCCGGATTTCCGGGAGGATCCCGGACATCCGGGGCGACCCGGAAGGCCGGACATCCGGCCAAGTCCCGGATGTCCGGCCATTAAAAAAATAGCAGGAACCCCAAAACTGAAACATGCATAACTTTCACATCCGGACTCCGATTTTGATGATCTTGGGCTCGTTTTGAAGCTATGGAAAAGCTCCAGGTCCTCACATAGGTAACCACCCAATATAAGCCAAAATGGAGGGTGAAAAGCATGCAAGGGTTATACATATACTTTGGGGAACCTAGTTGGCTTTAGATTTTCTTTTGAGATATGTAGGCATATTGTATTTGTATTGGATAGGAGTGAAATATGCATATGTTGGAATATGATGTGAGAAGAATAGAAATAGATGATGTTGACTTGAGCAAATCCATCACTTACCCCTTTGATCCCCTCTTAATAGTGCGGGATCCCTATAACTCAAGAATCATAAAAGAACTATACTAGATAGCTACCGGAAACTCATTCTTGATCATATATCCTTTTCGATGGTCATCGATCCTTGCATCTAAAGCCAAAGGAACTAATACCTTTTACTAGAGCCTTTCACTTGAGCTTTATATTGATGTTTCTTCATGGCTCAAGTTGAAGGCAAGACATTGGAGAAGTCTTCAAGTAGCTCCCCCATGCACAATGTGGAAAGCTTTGCATTGCATTCATATTTACTTGTCCATCAGCATTAATTACTTGATGACATACTTTGATGAGCACCAAGATTTCTTATAAGCACCAAGCTCATGAGAATTACCTAACCCACATAACATAAACAACACATAGTATGGGTTAGTACACAAAGCCCAATCGATAAATTCTTACCATACCACAGGATCTCATGTGGCACATGATATGCGCTTGTGTGTTGACCATCTTAGAGGTCAATCTTTGATCTTTATCTTGGTCAACATTTATCTTTGCTCCATGATTAATATTGATGTCTTGAAGGCCCTATTGATATCTTAACTATGCTTCATTTCTTCAAGACATAATAACCAATATCTCAATTCACCATGACCATATCAAGTTTCTCCTTGAATATCATATTGGACATCATTTTCTCGTTCTCATGCTCCAACATAGTATCTTGAGAGGCACAATGAATTCTTCACTTGAATTACTTGCTTCAAGACATAATAATCCATGACTCAACATATGAGCTCATATTGATCCTATCTTCAAGCATATGTAGAATTCTTCTCTTTAATCATTCTCCCAATATCTTGATCCATCATGGTTCAACCCATAAGCCTTGATGCATGCACAACAATATGTATATGGCATTCATTTCGAATCCATTCTATCTCCTTCTTGCATCACCATGGAACAAACATCCTTTAGTTCATCCAATATTCTTCATGCATTGGAAATGGAACTTTCCTTCAAATGTATAACTCAATGCAAACATTAGTCCATTTAGATTGTCATCAATTACCAAAACCACACATGGGGACTACATGTACTTTCAACAGGTAGCTCAGTGTTCTACACATTTATAATTTGGTCCATGTGGAAGGAATGATAGCCATAATTAATTGGCATCAACAACCATTATTACTACTTTTTTGTTACCCTGGGTCCATTATATTGAACTAGACCGATGTTCTCTCTCGTACTTTGTTTCACATAGTACGACGAAGTTTGTTCTTCCCCAAACACAACAAATCTATCTATTAATTGTAGTATGTGTACCAAACGCACAATATGAAGTTTTTAAGCCACTATGCTAAACTGCTAATCCACTTCATAAAAATTGGAGTGAATTCCACTTTCCACCTCAAGTTAGCGGAAGCTCTTAATTTTTCTCAATTTAGCCAAATATAAATATGTATCAACTTTTACCCCATTTTATATTCCCCCAATTTTCCTGTTGACTGTACCTTCCATGTGTGTGGTTTATTTACTGCGATTCGGTGAATTTCATCAAAATCTTGCTAAAAATGAAACCACGAGCATTAATTTGAACGACATAGACTTCTCCTTTCGATTAAGCCCAATATTCATAACCTCTCTATCCAAGATCTGGCCCCTTCAAATATTGGAAAAAAAAATATACCGCGATGATTTATGTGATGCCCATATTAATACTCCCTCCGTCCATAAATAATTATCGCTCAAATGGATGCAGTGCTCCACACATCCGTTTCAGCGGCAGTTACTTCCGAATGGTGTAAGTATTAATTTTGTGGCCTTAGGTCCTGCAAGAATTAGTATGGGTCATGCAGTTGAGTTGGAATCGACTAAGGCAGGGACTGCCGAACAGCTTGAATGAGGGTGATTTTTCCTACTTTTGATAGTTACATTCCAACTCGCTTATTCTCACCTCTTAATCAAAACGGAAAATATGCCCTGAAGCACACGAGCAGCTTGCCTTCACACGGCTTGCCACCTGTTATAAGGATAAAATTTTCTGGGACAGAGGGAGTAGTTGCTTGAGATTATTCACAGAAAATGGCATTCTTAGAATGTCTCGGTCACTGGCATTCTTGCAAATCATATAAAATTTCATAAATTACTAAATTTAACCAGAATTGGTTACTTGGTATGTGGGTTGAGAAGGAAGAAAGGTAAAAATGTCATATAATGATAACAAAATTTACAATGTTGCTTGATCTGCATGGGATCCTAAAAGTCTTTTGCCCCTCCAAGCATTCATGTGAAGCTCTGCCACTCATTGACTTGGGATTGATCATATTCATTGAGAATAGGTGGACAATGTGACGATCATCGACGAGTTTTTTCTCCGTACCAATGCATGATGCAGGGGGGGACTTGGGCAAGGGGGCGGCAAGGGGGAATGCATCAGGACTCCTCAATTGTGGGTAGTGTTGGCGGCGACTCGGGCCGGGAAGCAATGAGCATCAACACTTCTCAATTACGGGTGGCAGGCTGGGGATCAGGCAAAGAGAGGTGGGCGGTTTTGCAGGGTGGATAAAAAAAAGGCAGTGGCGGGAGGAAAAATAACAACAATAACATCGGGTCATTGCCGACGGAGGAGAGGCGGGGGTTAACATGTTCAAGTGTGGCTAGGCGGAAAGTCGTGAGCTCTAGAGTTGGTGGCGGGTTTAGAGATATCAAGGGCGTCCACGAAGACAACCTTAATAATTTTATTTATTTATTATATGCATAGCCCGTAGCAACGCACATGCGTACCGGAGGCGATGCAGATCGAGCTGTCGCGCTTCGGTTCCACTTGCCACCTCGCCGGAGACGAACACCGCCGCGGATGCGAGGGGAACGGGACCGAACCGAGCACCCGCGCCCGTGTCAGTAAGCTCGCTGCGTCCGTCCTCGTTGGTCACACCGCACATAGCTCGTCGGAGCCCCTAGCCGCACCGATGCGGTGGTCGGTGGGCGAAGTCACATGGTCGACGCGCGCAGCGATGCGGCGGGGGGAGGGGAGATGGACGAGATGTTTGAGTGAGTGGAGAAGAGAGGTGAATGAGCCACAAGACCGACCACGGCATGGGACTGATGCGGTGGTCGGCGGGCGGAGTCGCGCGGTTGTGGGCTCGGCGACTCGCACGGTGATGCAGCGGGGGGAGCAAAGAGGGCGAGAGGTGGCGGGTGAGTGAGCCCCAAGATCTGCCGCTGGATGGGACAGATCCGGCGGTCGGCGGGCGGAGTCGCGTGGGCACCGGCTCGTCGAGGCACACGATGATGCGGCGGGGGAGGGGCAAGTCCGAGAGGAAGTGAGTGAGTGGAGGGGAGAGTGGTGAGTGAGTGGGGTTAGGGTTGGGATGCGGCGGGGGGAGGGGAAAAGGCGAGGGGTGGCCAGTGAGCCTAGAGGCCAGCGTGCCAAGTGGGCCGTCGAGCCGGCCCATGAGGCAACTTTGCCGTGCCTTGGCCGGGGAGGCCAGCACGCATGCTTGGCCGGGAAGTGCCGTGCCTGGCCCGTGTAATCCTGGTTGGGCCGTGCCATGTCGTGTCAGGCCGGTCCATTTGTCCAGGTATACTGTAATCCCTCAAAAAAAATATTGTGGATAAGGTAATTTCTTTTATAGTTATTTTTTAGGGGGGCTAAGTATGGGTGCTGGTTGGGCCCTGGTGGATAGCTAATTTGGGCCTTGTGTGCAAATTTTGCTATGATAGAAATGCTATACTCGCATGTGTAGGAATTTATGATAAAAACATAGATATTAAAAGTATACATACCTGACAGAAACAATAAAAGTGTATACATATATTAAATATGGTTCATAAAAATAAATATTTTTTATACTTACCATTCATATACTAAGGGTATCACAATAAAATTGAGAGAAAAAACAAATATACTTGGCTGAAGAAGGTTTGTTTGCATGTTTTTTTCTCATCAAATATACATGGTAAATATCTATTGTTTTTTCTCATCTTAACATATGTTTTGTTTATATTAATCCCTAATATTTCTCATATAAAAAACAGTTAGTAGGACTTGAGAAGCGTCTGAAACTTGCATGGACATCTAGTTTGTTACATGGACATGTCGTTAGTCTTTCTTTTTGTTGTCAATTTTCATTGCAAATGGACTTCAATTATTCAGTAATTGTATTTGTGTTATATTGTTTGTGCATGTGAAATTTAACATGTAACTCTTGTAAACTTTTTCAAGAGCCCATGGCAACGCACGGGCACCCTACTAGTATTCATAACTTCTCTATCCAAGAACATGCCACTTCAAATATAGGAAAAAAAACTCTACCAGGTTGATTTATGTGATGCCCATATGAATACTCCCTCCATCCATAAATAACTATCCCTCAAATGGATGCAGTGCTCGACACATTCGTTTCAGCGACAATTATTTTCGAATGGTGTAAGTATTAATTTTGTGGCCTTCGGTCTTGCAAGAATTAGTATGGGTCATGCAGTTGAGTTGGAATCGACTAAGGCAGGGACTGCCGAACAGCTTGAATGAGGGTGATTTTTCCTACTTTTGATAGTTACATTCCAACTCGCTTATTCTCACCTCTTAATCAAAACGGAAAATATGCCTTGAAGCACACGAGCAGATTGCCTTCACACGGCTTGCCACCTGTTATAAGGATCAAATTTTCTGAATGGTAACGTATTGCGGTATTTAAAAGCTATAAGCTATTGCTTTTTTATATGCATGGAGAATGACAGACAGAGACGCTGGTCCAACCATGCATTGGTTCAAGTGTTGCCAGAAAAAGAAAGAACCGTCAATCTCCAAATAATATGACAAGGAAAAACCATAAGTGAAAAACACATGAGTAGAAGATACACAACTCGCTGTCTCGCTCCAAGATTTTCGGAAGGCCACCATTCACACGTCCAAGTCGAAGATGAGAGGGGCCCAAACATGCACTTAATCCAGCCGAGCAAATGGAAAACTATCTTGTTTCAACCACATAAAGGACAATGGAGAAACATGTGCTGAGAATGTTGAACGACTTTCAAGGTATTTCGTGCGATCGCACGTCGGCAAATCATTCAATATTGACAAGTCCATGTCACAACTCATAATAACAAGTAGTACAAACGCGACTTTACCACGCGCAGTCGACAACAACACATGTGCACCCAAGAGGTATCTGTTTTGCTAGACTTCTGACTGCAAAGTTCAGCACAAGACAAGTGAAATTAGCGGTGGTTGTCAGGAGCAGCGGAAACTGAAAAAATGATATGTCGGAAGTGACGTAACTCAAAGTTCTATACTTTTGGTCCACGTGGAAGATGGCCATGATGGAATGGCTCGACGCTCCTGAGAGCCGCTTAATTTGCATTTTCTATTTGCCTAACTCCCATCCACACGATCAAAATTATATGAACCAACAGACCTAAAATCTGTAACTCAGATTTAATGTTAGATATGATGAATCAACAGGGCATGCTGACCGCAAACCGGAGAACGTATCAGTCCGTGGTTCGGGGGACTTATCCGCGGATACTCATGCAGGAGCCAATCATCTAAAGGTAGCCGTATATATCTGCCTTCAATTTTTTTTAAAGTTCACATACATCCGCGCACACGCAATATAGCCACATATCTAGTTTTGATTTAGCTAAAAACAAGTTCAAATGCAGCAAGTATTGTAATTTAAATATTATACTCCAACAATATGACCGGATTCTGGTCTAAAAATTCGATAGGATTATTCATATTTTCAAATTCAAGACCTACAACATCCTCATCCTCATTCTCGATCCCACAACATGTCATCATCTCCCTCTAGGTCTCCGGATCTCACCATTTAGCACACATGCGGTTGCACACTCGTCCGCATGGTTGCGCATGCATGACCACAGAGTTAAACACTGGTCAACATAGTAGCTCATGCATGACTGCGGGAGCTGAACACTCTTGTTGGGATGCATAGTCACACATGCACGACCATGGAGTTGCACACTCGTGTTGGCGTAGTAGCTCACGCACGGCGGCAGAGTTGCAAATTTTCGTCAGCATGGTAACTCACGCACGACTGCGTGAGTTGCACATGTGTGGCGGCATATTCACACACGTATGACCACAGAGCTGCACATTATCGTCAGTGTAGTAGCTCATGCACAGGCGCAGAGTTGCAGACTCTCATCAGCGTAGTAGCTCATGCACAACCACATAATTGCACACTCTCATCCACATAGTCACACATGCTTAGCCACTGAGTTGTATACTCTCGTCCGCATAGGTGTCCACTGTCATTGGCTGCGGGGGTTGTATATGTGCGGTGGAATAGTTGCTCACACGCGATTGCAGAGCACACCCTGGTCGGTAAAGTTTCGTCAAACGGGGACTGCGAAGTTGCACACTCTTGTACGACAACTTTTCACTCACGATTGCAGAATTGCACACTCTCATTGGCATAGCAGCTCTTGCGCGGCCGCTAGAGTTGCACACGCGCGACGGCATAGTCGGTGCACACACGGCCATAGAGTTGCATGCTCTCGCTGGCATAGTTGCTCATGCACGGGGTGTGGTACTTCATATGCGTGGGGGAGTAGTTGCTCACGCGCGACTGCAGAGTTGCACTTCCTGGTTGACATAGTTGCTCTCGGCGGATAGTTTATCACGCACGGTCGCGGAGTTGCACGCACGCGACTACTAGCAGGAAGTTGTCCGGGGCAGTAAACGAAGTTGCACATCTCACTGGTAGGGGATAGTAGATCAGCGAACACTGCATGTCCATGGGTAGAGGGAAGTTGCGGATTGACTGTCAGGTAGTTGCACATCGACTGCTAGGACAGTTGCATCAAATCGAGACTAAATTGCACACAAAAAGGTTCGTTGCAACATACCCACACGGGGTAGAGTTTAGAAGAGCACATTGCCAGGATTTGTATGATGAAGACGGATCTTAATTTTTCTTTTGACCAGGAAAATGGATCTTAATTATGATGTTCGAATCAAACGTGTTCACATCTGTTCGCCTCAGTGAAAATGGCACATTCAGAAGTAGAGAGAAAGTTGCACATTGACTATCAGCTCGTGGCACATGGACTGCTAGGTAGTTGCGTCGAACAGAGACTAAATTACACACAACAAAAGTTCACTAGAACGTATCCGCACGGGATATAGTTTTGAAGAGCGCGTCACGAGAGTTCCAACAGCGAGAGCGGATTTTAATTCTGGCGTGCAGTTTAAAAGTTATGACTTTTTAAATATTACAAAGACACACATGAAATGCGTTCACACCTTTTCTTATGGGTGCTTTTGTAATTCTTTATCTTTTTCCTATTTACATGATACTTTTCTAATATGGATTAGAATTTTGCTTTATAGATTAGGGAAGAAAAATTATTTTTCTTTTATAGATTAAGAGATGAAATATTTTGTTTTTTTTATCGGCCACTCCGGAGCACTAGAGAGCATCTGGCGTCCATAACAGATAGATAGATAGATTAAAAGACACACGGTTTGAAATAAAGGATATTTATTATCTGTATTTTCTATTTATGGATAATTCACAAAGTCATTTGATTGACGGGGTATCTTGTTTCCATCATCCCGTTATATGCTCAAACGAACTCAAGAGTTACTAGTTTGATGTGACACCAATTGCTTGCGCCAATGACAATCGTGGGTACATGCACGCAAGCTCAGGGAGATATTTTTGTGCTGCTCAATCTTAGGCAGCATTTTCATTTTATTTGATATCCGAACAATACACGATCTGATACAGCTACGCCGTCGCATGAGCATGAAAACGTAGCATGACTAGCGTGTGCAGGTCGTCCAGTGACCGCACGAACATTACAACTCGATCTTATACGGTGTGCACACCAGCTCGCAGGCTCATGTGTACACCAGAGTTATAGTAAAACTGAGACATTTATTTTGGACGGTGGGAGTATTATTATGGTTATTCCCCACGAGATGCATAAGTTAAGTTCAAATAGTATATTATTATCAACTGCATGCCTTATACGGTGTTGCCACTAGGTGCAGCTGGTTCTTTCTCCTTAAGGTCATGCCAACCCTCATTTCCATGTCCAGCTCACTCGGCTTCACACCGGCAGGGAGGCTCCAGTCGAAATAGTATAGAAGCCGTGCCACCATGAGATGCAACGTGGCCAGACCAAAGGTATCGCCAGGGCATTTCCTCCTTCCTCCCCCGAATGGCAAGTAGTCGAACCGCAGGCTTTGGTTGTTCGCCGTGTCGTCCTTGAACCTCTCCGGTCGGAACTCCTCCGGCTCATGCCAGTACTCGGGGTTCCTACCCAACGCCCACGTATTTACCATGACCCTCGTACCCTTGGTGACCTGAAACCCGCCAAGTTCACAGGTCTCTCGGCAGACATGGGGAATTAACATAGGCACCACTGGATATAGCCTCAGGGCCTCTTTGATTACCATCTTTGTGTAGTGTAGCTCCACCACGTGTTCCTCATGATCTTGTGTGTTCTTATCGTGGAATGCTCGTCGCACCTCAGCCTGTGCCTTGGCCATCACCTCAGGGTTCCTCACGAGCTCCGACATGGCCCACTCGGCTGCTGACGATGTTGTCTCCGTCCCGGCCGTGAACATATCCTAAACAATCAATGTAGACAAGATGAGCAAAGGCAATAATGCAATACTAGTACACTAGTAGTAGTATGAAAATTCAGAGCATCACTTAATAATTACCATTATGATTGCCTTGACGTTATCCATTTCCATGGGGAAGTCAAGATCCCCCTCGTCCCTGATCCTAAGCAAAATACCGAGAAGGTGATCACCTGGCCGCATCTTGGACTGAGAGATCATCTTGTCCAGGGCCTTGTCCTGCTGCCGGCGGGCTCGCCATATCCTGCCAGTGAGCCCGGTGAGCACGTCGACGAACCGCAGTGAAGGGAAGAGGTCCCCGATGCAGAGCGCCCCGCTGAGCTTGAGCACCACTTCCATGGCCGACAGAAATTGCTCCTGGAGCTCGGAGCTGCACTTGTCTCCGAACGCCGCCTTCGCGATTATGCAATTCGAGCACGATATGATCAGCCTGCCGAGGTTGAATGGCTTGCCACCCGAGCAAGCCTCGCCGACGTTGCTAACAAGGGACATGGTCTCGTTGTCCCTCACCGGTGAAAATTGCCTCACCTTCCGCTCGCTGAGGAGCTCCACGGTGCAGATCTTGCGCAAGGTCCGCCAGTACGCGCCGTATGGGGTCATGGCGATGTCGGTGTTCCCGTAGAAGCTGATCTCGGCGACCAGAAGGTTGGGCCGTGACGCGAAGGAGAGGTCCTTTTCCCGGAGCACCTCCTCTGCCGCCGACGGCGAGGAGACCACGACCGTGTCGACCTGGCCCAGGCGAAGGTACATCACCGGCCCGTGCTTCTTGGCCATGTCCCGGAGGACGATCGGCGGCTGGGAGCCGACGATCTGGTGGAGGTTTCCAATCAAGGGCAGACGCCATGGGCCAGGAGGGCGCCTGTTCTTGGAACTTGGTGCTAGTTTGCGGCTCAGCAAGGAAGCTAGAATCACCACTGAGGCGAGAGAAATCAAGAATAAGGTGGCTCCGGTTAGCTCCATGAGGATGGTTGCAGTTTTCCTTGGTAAAAGAACTGCAAGAATGAGAAGACTTTTATAAGCCTGGGGATGCCATGGTTTGAATAGCATCCTCTATAAGACCTCTCATGTGTCACGTCACGCGCACTAGTACAAGTTCCCGGTCCATCTACACCAAAACTACAATGGAGGGTGTGCACACTTTTAGAAAATTGAGGTCTATTCTCATTGGCTTAGATGGACCTTAAAAATGGTAGAAAAAATATTTAATTTTTCAAAATTCTAGGTGTGTCATGGCACATCTGGCACACCTGCTATGTACGCTGCTATACAGAAGTATCCTAAATTCTACTAAGTGCAGCTACAAGAAAATGCTTATAAAAAATGAGAAGAAAACTCCGTCCCATGATATATACTAAAAATAACAGCAAAATACATGCGTACATACCTCCCGTGTTCCCTAAACTTATATGGTCACAGAAGTGAACATCCCCTGACGGCTCCCGTCTAGGGTTTGAGATACCTCCGGTGGCGACACCGTGAGGCTGGTCTGGACTCTACCATCAATCCCGATCCTTCCCGGCTTCGTACTCGGGCTGATTAAGGGGATAGCCTCGCTATCTACCCGGCCTTGGTTCCTGGCTCGGGTTGCTAGGGTTTTGGTGAAGCGGAAATCGCATCTTGCTAGGGTTTTGGCGATGGCGGGAGAGGGATCTCAATCGTCGGCAGGAAGTGCGACCCCCCGGGGGGGGGGACCGATCGGGGTGGAAGAGATGATTGGAAAACTAAAACTGCAGGAGCGGGAGGAGGACGATCTGATCTTTGAAGAGGAGTTCCCAGATGAGATTGAGGAAGCGGAGTTCATGGTGCTGGTGACGGTGCATACGAACAAACCCTTCAGTAAGGGGTCGTTCTACTATACGATGAGGCTCGCCTGGAGCCTGGAGCAGGGTGTAACCTTCAAACCTTTAGGTGAGAATCTATTCTCTCTGACGGTAAACTGCTTGGGAGATTGGAAGAGGGTCACAGAGGAGGGGCCATGGCTATTCCGCGACCATGGAGTGCTAATTGAGCAGTATGATGGATACTCCAGATATGACGAGGTCGTGCTGGACAAACTGGCAGTCTGGATCCAAATTGTAGATCTCCCTTCGCTCTACAGGAAGGAGAACGTAGTTCGATCGCTGGCAAAAAAGGTAGGAACTGCGGAGAAGGTTATGCTAAACCCTAGATGGGGAAAGGGAAGGATTGTAAGGGTCAGAGTTAAGCTTGATATCCATGAACCACTGATGAGATACGTCTCTATTACAAAGGATGGGAAGAAGGTATATTACTCAGTGTTATACGAGAAGATGCCAGTTTTCTGCTATGTGTGTGGCTATATGGGTCATACATACCTCGAGCATGGTAATGGGAAGCATGATCTGCAGACTATGGAGTGGGGAGAGTTTATATTAGCACCTCGCCCGGGAGAGAGGAGGCAAGCAGGTCAGAACTCGAGGGGGAGGCAGACAGAGAGGACCACAGCCGGGGGTCTGAGGAAGGCTACTTGCCCGGAGGATGATGATCTGAAAGACACTGCGACTAGCCCTATCAAATCCCGTAGGGGGACGATTGGAGACACTTTCTCTGGACATAAGAGGCTCACTTACGAGGAGGGGTTCACGGATCCAGCAGCCCCTGCAGTAGTGCTGCTAGGTCAATCACAGGAGTGCCCACAAGCTATGTCAAATGCGCTAGTGGTTCACTCACAAGGCAAGCAGACTACAGAGCAGGAAGATGAGGATGGGGATACCTCATCGCACGATTCGAAGAGATCAAAGAAAGACAACCAGGCTGTGACGGATGCCAGCCACAACTTATCGGCGAGCTCCGAGAAGGGGCTCGACCGGTCGCAATGAAAATTCTAGTGTGGAACTGCCGTGGGATGCGTAAACCTACGACAGTTCGGGCGCTCTTGGGGATCCAAGAGCGAATAAAACCAGATGTGTTGTTCCTGTCTGAAACACACCTGGATACGGCTAAGACAGGAAAACTAAGAAGGAGGCTGGAGTTTGATGAGAGGGAGGTTTCCGAAAGTGATGGCAGAAGTGGAGGGTTGATCATGCTTTGGCAAACTAGCCTCGGAGTCTCTTCTCGGGTTGTTCATGAAAACTATATAGACATACGAATAAAGGAGGCGACACCTGTGGGTTGGCGCTTCACAGGGTTCTACGGGGAGCCAAGTAATGACCGTAAACACTTGTCATGGGAATATTTGTGTGGTCTGCACACCTTGGATGATTTGCCATGGTTAGTGGCAGGGGACTTTAATGAAATATTACAATCCCATGAGAAAGATGCGGGAGCGGCACACCCCCAACGGTGCATGCAGGCCTTTAGGAGCGCGCTGAGCGACTGTGGGCTTGATGATCTCGGCTACTCGGGCGACATCTTCAGCTGGCGTCGAGGGAGAATCCGGGAGAGACTTGACAGAGCTATCTTAGGTAGCTCTTGGGCTGACCTATTCCCAGCTTATGGGGTCTCAAATGAACCGTTTAATAAATCAGACCACCGAACGATTTTAATAGATACTGATTTTCAGCTTGGCTTACAACCAAGGGGTCCGCCGGGACCGAGGAAATTTGAAGCCAGGTGGCTTGCGGAGGAGGACGTGGAGGTGATTGTTCAAGCGGCCTGGGATAGGGCAAAATCCAGGGGGACCGAGCCTTACTCACAAGTGACTGGTGAGATTCATGCAGCCTTGCACACTTGGGATAAAGAGACCCTAAAAGTCCCGCCTACCCGGCTAAGGAAACTGCAGAAAGAGTTGAATGAGGTGCTTTCGGGCCCGCTGTCGGACGAGGCTGTGGCTCGACAACATGAACTACATATGCAGATTGAGAATCTACTTGAACAAGAAGAGATATACTGGATGCAGAGAGGGTGTGCTGATTGGCTCTGCCGTGGCGATCAAAACACGGATTTCTTTCACCGCGCTGCCACGGGGAGGCACAAGAAGAACTTTATCAAGAAGTTGAAAGGAGATTCAGGGGACTGGATCGAGAATGAGGACCAACTTAAGGGGCATGTGGCGCACTATTTTGGACCAAAGTGTTTTGGACAAGGTAAAACCCAGAGTCTCAGCTGCAATGAATGAGGAACTGATGAAGCCCTATTCCAGGGAGGAAGTTAAAGCAGCGTTGTATAACATTGGTGACCTCAAGGCACAGGTCCTGATGGGCTACATGCAGTTTTTTACAAGAGGTTCTGGCACATAATTGGGGAGGATTTAACTGATGAAGTATTGCTGGCAGTAAATAATAGGAAAATACCAGAAGGATGGAATAACACCACAATTGTTCTCATACCAAAGGTGGAGAATCTGGAGGTAATCACACAGTTCCGCCCGATAAGTCTATGCAATGTCGTTTACAAGGTGATCTCAAAACTGCTATCAAACAGGCTAAAAATCTTGTTGCCCGACATTATTTCACCCAATCAAAGTGGCTTTGTCCCCGGGCGTTTGATTACGGACAACTTTTTAGTTGCTTTCGAATCTTATCATGCTATCAAGAGGAAGAGAATGGGCAAGTTCGGAATTTGTGCGGTAAAACTTGATATGCATAAGGCCTATGACAGGGTCGAGTGGGTTTTTCTGGAGAGAATCATGCTTCGCTTGGGCTTCACACCAGATTGGGTTGATCTCATTATGGAGTGTGTACGATCAGTAAAATACCAAGTGCATTTGAACAATTCTCTCACAGACTTTTTTGTCCCTTCGCGAGGTCTACGCCAAGGAGACCCGCTATCCCTTTACTTGTTTCTGATTTGTGCGGAAGGACTCTCAAGCTTGCTTACTCATGAGGAGGAGATTGGTGACTTGATAGGAGTGAAAGTATGCAGGGATGCCCCGTCAGTCTCTCATCTTCTCTTCGTGGATGACTCCCTCATTTTGATGCGAGCAGATGCTAGCAATGCAGCGAGCCTTTGACGCGCCCTTGATGACTGCTGTACTGCCTCGGGTCAATTGGTAAGCGAGGCAAAATCAAGCATTTTTTCAGCCCGTGTACTACGGTGGAAGTAAGGGCGGAGGTGTGCACTATTCTGAACATCATGGCAGAGGCATTAACAGACAAGTACTTGGGGCTGCCCCCGATTGTTGGGGTAGAGAGATCGGACTGCTTTCAACACATAGTGGATAGAATTCTGAATAGGATCAAAGGATGGAAGGAGAAGATGCTCTCCTTTGAAGGAAAAGAAGTGTTCCTGAAGGCTATCATACAAGCCATCCCCTCCTATGCCATGCTAGTTTTTAAACTCCCAAAACAAATCTGTAATGCGATAACAGCAGCTATGTCACAATACTGGTGGGGGGATGAGCAGGAGAAGAAGCACATGCATTGGTTCGCATGGTGCAAGATGTGCGTGCCAAAGAGCAATGGAGGTATGGAGTTCAGAGATGTGCACTGTTTTAACTTGGCCCTCCTAGTTAAGCAGAGCTAGAGGTTACTAGCAGAGCCAGATTCATTGTGTGCTAGAGTTTTGAGGGCAAAATATTTCCCGGATGGAGACCTACTAAATTGCCATCTCAAGAAGGGGGGTTCTTACACTTGGCAGAGCCTCTGGAGTGGTCTTCAGACTTTAAAAAAAGGGTACATATGGAGAGTGGGAGATGGCACACAGATAAACATATGGGATGATCCTTGGGTGACTAGCAGCCCAAACAGAAAGGTTATGACCCCACGAGGTAATATCATTCTTACTAAAGTTTCTGAGTTGATTGACATGGAGAATCGATGTTGGGATGAACACCTTATCAGACATATCTTTTGGTCCATTGAAGCAAACCGTATCCTGAATATACCCCTTGCAACGGGGATGATGGAGGATTTTGTTTCATGGCACTATAATAAAACTGGAATTTTTTTGGTCAAGACAGCTTACCATATGGAGTGGGATCACCAACACGGACGAAAGTTAAGACAAACAAACTCAATATTGTCTTCAAGTACTAGTCCAGTTTGGCGCATTCTTTGGAAGCTTCGAGTACCGGCAAAAGTTAAAGTGCATGTGTGGCGAGCTTTGTATGGAGCAATCCCTTGCCGGGGTGTTTTGGCAAATCGACATATGATTACAGTTTCGGACTGCCCATTATGTGAGTCAGATCGCGAGAGTATTCGTCATGCTTTCTTTCATTGCCACAGGGTGCATGAGATCTGGGCAAAGCTTGGCCTGAGTTCCACTATGAACGAGCTTTGTGAAACTGAGTCGGAAGGAGCGTCGGTCCTGGGCGACCTGCCGTTGATGCCTAACGCCACGGTTCCGTCCCTTCCGGATGTTTGCAGGAAGGAGCTTCTGGCGGTGGCCCTGTGGTATATCTGGTGGGAACGCTGGAGATTCACCCATGGTGAGGCCATCCAGGAGCCTGCCCGCTCGGCCCAGGCGATTGCAACCTTGACCAAGAATTTTATGAGAGCAAAGAAGCAACGAGGAGGACGGATCCAGAGGCATGGATGGACAAAACCAGCTGAGGGATTCGTCAGCTTAAATGTCAATGCCTCGTTTGATGCTGATAGCGGCACTGGTGGAATAGGTGCTATTATACGTGACTCCGCGGGAGTTTTCATAGCGGCATCCGCGTCAAACACTCCATTCGTCGAGGATGCAGCCACGGCGGAGGCTATAGGACTCAAGGACAGGCTAATCCTCGCCAATAATATTGGATGCAACAAGGTGGAGATCCGAGCTGATTGTATGGAGGTGATCAAAATCATGCAACATGGATGGAATTCCTTGGGTCCAGCGGCAGCCATCTATGAGGAATGTACCTTCTTATGTCGTAATTTCATTTATGTTTCTTTCTGTCATTGCCCTAGGGAGGCCAATATGGCGGCGGATTTACTGGCTACAAAGTCGGAGCACTCGAGAACTATTTTATGGCAGAACGAGACTCCGGACTTTTTGCTTGATGTACTCTCAAATGATGTAGCCCTTTTCCCACATGAAATATAAACCGCCATGCTGGCTTTTCCTCAAAAAAACCTTATATGGTCTCCACTCATCCGCAGTCTCCGCTCCTCCCGTGCATAACCAAAAAATGAAGTTGAAAACTAGGGCCCACAGGTTATAGTGGAGCCCCGACAAATGGGGCCTAGGTCTATTTCAATCACTTTACCATCAATTGCCCTTGACCAAACAACAATGGTGCCGATTTGCATTTTTTAGCACATGCTTAGTGGAAGGATGACATTTTCGAGTAGTTGAAATTTCTAATGACAAAATTAAGTAGTGTGAGAAAACTATTGAAAATCGGATAAAACAACATTTTTTGGTGCAGAAAAAAGGATTGATATATTAGGGTCACCACTAGCTGCAGACCAAAAACCAAAAACGTTGCTGGAGGAATCACAACCGCCCAATAAACTCCCAACGGCAGAATGGCCCCCGCTGCAACTGCCACCAGCCACCGAGATGCTATGGAATGCATCCTGATGAGTCCGGCGCCATCACTGGCCTCCCTGCTTCTCCCGATGCCATCCCTCCTTTACTTCCCACCACATATGGGAAGAAGCCGAAGGTCATCTGTAGCCAAGAGCTTGCACACCCAGGAACTGTTACCACGACCAGTAGGGTAGCATCACACGATCCCGCCTTCGATTCCAAGGCTCCCCCGCAAGAAGATAAGCTCGTCCGTAAGAGGCCACTAATGAACCAAAAGTGTAGGGGATTGGAACAGTCTTCGAGGGAAGTATTTCAACCCAAATTTATTTATTCGACAAAAGGGGAGCTAAAAAACATTTACATGGCTTAGCAGTTGAGTTTTCAATTCAAGCACACATGTATAGGTAATATGCTTGGCACAATTTATTAGTAGCAAAGTAATATGATATCAACTAGTGAAACAATAATAATGATAGTAGTAATAACAAGAATTAAGTCATATCATCACCAATCTCAGAACATAGTGGATACCAGGCATCAAGCCCTAACAAATCTGACATCAATTATATATGAATGATCATCTAATTCCCATCTACTTCCATGTGCCTACGGGGGAATTACTCACACATGGGAGGAAGCATTATGTGATTGTTGTTGGAGAAGGGTTGGTGATAACGACGACGATGAATTCCCCTCTTCGGATCCCAAATCAGACTCAAGATAGGATCTATGATGGAAGATCATAGGTGTGGTGGCTCTGTATCATAAAATGTAGGAATTTCTATGATTTTTTTACGAAATATGGGATTTATAACCAAAAGAATTGTTGAAACGCAGTGCTTGAGCGGCCCATGCGATCACCCCATGCTGCCAGGGGACCCACATGGTGGTTCTCCTCAAGCACTTCTTTGCTCCTTCACTCTTCTTATTTTCCAAAAAAAATCCTCAAAATTCCCTAGTTAATTTTGAGCACTTTTATTTTTGCACAAAAATAACACCTTGAATATTATGCTGAAAATAGCATCTGTCCGGGTTAGTTTCATCCAAATCATGCAAATTAGAGGGCAAAATAATGCCAAAAGATCCATTGGCCACCGCGAAGAAGGCAGTGATCAACTGTGCCAACAGCCGCGCCGCCACTGATCCCTCCCATGGCGTCATTGGCTCCTACAACATTGCAAGGGTCTATTGACATCTCCTCATACTGTTGCACGAGGAAGAGCCGATGTCACCCGTTTGCCAAAACTGGCGGCATGGCCAACATGTTAGGTGAAATGACTGGGAGGTAAAAAACATTTTTCAGTTTTTCATGGATTTTCATGGCCTTTTTCATTTTGTATGCAGTTTTGATGTGATGTGTGCGTATTTTCTTCAAATTTAAGGTATGTGGTGTGGATGATAAACTTTTTTTCAACAAATTTTATTGTATCAGAATTTCCATCACAAGATTTTGTATCTCAAGAATATGCTTCCCAAGAAGAGCACCTTCTGGACATGGGATAGGATGCCTTTTTTATGCAACTCCAAAGTGGAGAGGAGCAAATTACACTACGAAATAAGAAAAGCTGTTGTGTGAAGCACGAAAGAAAATTAGTCTTGGACCGATCATTGGTTGTGAGGAACCAATTTCAAGTTATTGGAAATATATCTATGAGTACTTCATTAGATGCAACACTGGTGGTATGTAATAATTGGAAGTTTCTTCTAATATTGAAGGAAAACAATACCGGTGGATTGCTAAAGTGGTTGGCACGCTTGGTACAAGCTGACCGTCTCAACCCGAGTGGTACAAATGCTGGATATAAGGTGATTGTTTTTTTTTTGCAATTATCATTTATTTCTTCATTTCTTGAATGCATTTGTGACTAATTTATTATCTCACTTATGGTATGTACTTCAACATTGCTCAATAATTGTCTTAGGGTCGATGAAAATGCATGGAAAGATGGTCAAAGAAAGGCAAGGGATTCAATTTGCTACATGGTTGGGCAGTGATTGGAAATGAGGAGAAGTGGAAGAACGGAGAAAACAATGAAATTTCAAATAAGGAGATTCAAAACAAGCTGACATCGATGATGATGCATCAAGTGTCAAGGATGGAAAAGAAGCCCCACTCCCAATTCCATTGCTTACAAGAGGCCCGATGGGATGAAGAGAGCAAGGAAAAGCGGAAGAAGTGAGGAGACAATGACTACAAGGAATCCTTGGACAACAATCATGGCAAAAAGGAAGGAGGTGTCCAAGAAAAAGGAAAAACAAGAAGGCCAATGAAATGGAGGACAAGGAGGAGTCCGAGGAGAGGATGACGACAATCAAGGAGAGGAGGTCCGTGACCGAGGAGAGAAGGGATGATTTTGAGACACTGCCGTTATTTGAACACTGAATGCATGTGCTTCAAGTGATTAGCCTTTTGGAGATCATGCTCCATAAAGAGTATAGTAGTATCTGCGAAAAGAAGGATAGAGTGACCACCATCCGCCAAGTGTGCCTCCACTCCAACAATTTGGCTGACAATGATTGGGAACTAGTTGATGGGTCTTCAAAGACAACTTAAGACCCAGATTCTAATGGAAGTATGTGATATATTTCTGTCTATATGAAAATCTTGTAATGATATTGCCTTCAACAATCAAAGATCTACCAGTTTCTTGTTAGTTATTTGCTTGGCAACACACTAGATGTGTGTGTGGTCCTTTAGACGCGACATTCTCATGTTTGTAGGTGTAGCCATTCGAAGATTGTACCGTAGGGTTTGTTCAGATGATTTGGATTGTGGTCGAGTATTGGGATTGGTGTTGTGTAAGTGTATCACGTAATCTCTATCATAACAAGACAAGGAACCGTCAATCTTGTGGGCTCTATTTCTTTAGAACACATTACAGACGCAGGTGCTCATATATACGTGTATATACTCATCCATATGAACATATATATGCATACCTTATCTCTCTTAGCACTTTCGAGAGACTGAGCTGGCATATCATCCTCGTAGTCGACGGAAACGTCTCCTCCCACTAAACATGCATCGCCGAAAATTCTAAAATAAATCCAGAAATAATGTGAGCATTAGGATTTGAACTCTAATGGGTTGGGGATACCACTGTTCTCCTAACCATCCAACCACATGTTAGTTCGCATGGGCTCAATTTTTGCCGTGTGCAAGACATGTAACTATGAAATAAATTAATACTATGTTCAACGGTAGATGCAGATGCCAGGGGACTTCATCCTTTCTGGAAAGAAGTGTTTTCCAATATATTGCAGCGGGTATTTTGGGCTTATTAAACTTCTGACATCTGAGTTCATGTTTTTTTTTGCAGGAGAAAATTTTAATATATTCATCATCTATCATGGTAGTATAGCGAAATCAGAAGTAACAAAAATTTCATCTAGGTCCGTGGACCACCTAGCGACAACTAATATATTTCTTGGTCCATGTGATTATGCAAAATGATATTTTTTGTATTAAATGAATATAACATTTATATTCGTGATTATATCTACCCATGCCCCACTTGCACCGTCCATAGACCCCTATCATTGTCAGTTGTGACTTGGAGATTGGAACGGTGAGTTCCGTTCGGACGAACAGTGAGACGGAAAATCTTGAAGCGGGTTGTGTATTCTTCCACTCACGTGTTTTTGACTTCCATTTTTTTTCCTTGTCTAGTTATGTACTTCTTCTGTAAACTAATATTAGAGCGTTTACATCACTACTATGAAGGGAGTACAAGATTGAAGGCTCTTGTATTGTTCAGAAAAGTCACATGCATGCAACTTCATCACTGAGTTGTGACTTGGACGTGCGAATGGTGACTTGCGTTCGGTCAAAGTGAGCCAGAAAATCTTCGAGCGGGTTGTGCATTCTTCCACTCATGTGTTTTTGACTACTGATGTTTTTCCTTTTCTAGTTATGTCGAAGATTGACTGCTCTGTATTTTTTAAACTGGTTCTGTGTTTTTTTCTCGCAGCGCTTGACTAATGCGTGCTTGGGCCCAGTCGGAGAAAAAAAATGCGTGGTTGGGCCAGTGTCTCTTTCCGTCATTTTCCATGTATCTAAAGAAAAGTAAGCAATGGCTGTTAAATACTGCAATACGTACCATTTAGAAAATTTGATCCCAGGTTGGATATGGGATATTTTATATTGAGATCCATGCAACTGTCACATGCACATGTTTGGTCTATCAAGGAAGAGGAATAATGTTCGCAAGATATTAGCGCCCGATGGCATAGCATCACCCCATGGGGCTGGATGTGGAATCTTCTCTCTAGCCTCGGCAGCAGCACCTACTTATGGTCGCTTGGAGCATCTGTGACCGGACGTAGAAAAGACCGCCCTTGAACGTGTGTAAACGCGCCAGCGCTCTCAAATATTTGATTCTACAACCGGACATGCAACATAAATCTAGTAAAAATTCTCGGCGGTACTCGTCCCCTCCAAGTCTTTGTTTCGGTCCACGTCCATGTCCAGCTGCCATGGGACCCACGAAGTGAACGTTTGGTCACCGGCAAGATAGAGTAGGCGATGGGACACCGTCCGGCCTACTATGGACCCGAGGCGCCACCGTCTCCCATGGCCTACTCTTCCTCGTAGGAGCCCTTGGACTCGACGTGGCCAGGCGGTCAAGCTCGGCAGCGTGCGACATCGCCTCCGTGTCCTCCCGTGCCTTGTTTATTGCACGGCGGGTATGCTTAGCGTCTGCTGTATGCTTGCCGTTGGGCCCAATGGTAATCGCTAAATAGCGCTAAGTGGCCAGACTATATAGCGCTGCGGTCACGGGGAAGTAGTCCAAGATAGCTTTGCACGACGGCGCCGACGAACTTCGAGGCAGGGACAGACGGCTCGGGCAACGGGGAAGATTGGCTCGTCGACGTAGTTCGAGGCAGCGGAGCGCGACCTCGCCGGTGGCGACGGACGACTCCACAACGTTGGCAACGGCGAGACAGAGGGTAGAAAAGTGGGGCAATGGGATCTAACTTTTGTGGGTGGGGGTGCGGTGGTAAGGGCATGTATAACAGTGGCGGGCGCAGGGCAGAGCCCGCCACACAGTAGATGCGCGGTAGGCACCAACGTGACCAAATATAGTTGTGGCGGGCGACAGCAAGAACCTGCCACCCGCGCTGTGAAAAGATTTGAATTTTATTGGCGCATGGGTACCAGAATATAGTTGTGGGAAATAATAGCTGCCCACCACAGCTATGCAAGGTAACTGTGGCGGGCCCGCAACCTCACCCGCCACAACTTCTTGTCACCCGTGAAGGAATTAGAAATTGCATAGATGTGGCGGGTCTCCAGTCGTGCCCGCCACTGTTACCTGTGTAGCCGTGGCGAGCTCCTTTTAGCACCCCCCACTGCTTGTTCCCAAAAATAGCTGTGGCGGGTGCCCTGCCATGCCCACCATTCATTTGGGTTCACCTATAAGCCATTTCCCAGTAGTGTTAGCAATATTAAAACATTCATATCTTTTAAACCGTAAGTTTGTATTTAAATATTTTATATATTTGAACCTCTTGATGCCAAGACCTTTAAAACTCCGATCTTGGATACATTTGAAACACAATTAAATTTCAACATTTCGCATTTCGTATGTGGAACTAACATAGTCCAATTAAAAAATGTGAAACAAGCCAATTACATATTACCCCTTTGTTTGTTTGTTTTTGTGGGTCGGGTTCTTTTTTTAGTCGAGTCATTTTTTTCCTTCTGTGTATGTTGAACATTATGTGTTCGTGTATGTAATTGAGCCCATAGGTATTATATTGTATGTATATAAATTATAATAAAGTGCAAAAATTGCATTCTTTTATATTTATTTTTGCATGTATGAAAAGTGCACTTTCTTTAATTTGTGTGGCAAAATTTTCTCATCATTTGTTTTAAGTTTTCATTTTTTTTCTTTATTGTTTGAGGGCAACATTTGTGCCACTTATTCAGTCTTCGCCAGAATACTCTATGTTTGCATCCATAGTGTATGTTATGCTTATTCTTGTACATTATGAAAAATGCACATTTTCTATCCTAACTGTGTGCCAGTTATCATTTGTTTCACTAATGTTTTTCATCTTTTATCTTCATGAAGAGTAATACCAAAAAAACTAATTTATTTCCAATTAGAGAACTTGATTTTTTTACTTTATTCTTTCTTTCTATGTTGTTTCTGTCTTTTTAGTCCTTTTTTTCTCTATGTATGTGTCAATATTGTGTGTGGGTGTGTGCTTTTCTGTCTACAAATAAATATTATACAATATGTATGTAAATTATACCAGTGTGAAAATTGCACTACTATATATTTATTCTTTCATTTATAAAAAGTGCACTTTTGTAAGAATTGTATGGAATTTTTTGCCGTCATTTGTTTTAAGTTTGTATTTAACGTTTTCTTATTAAAGTAAGGGTTGTATAAATGCAAGTAATTTATTATTTTGTACAAAACATTATTTTTGCAAGAAAAATAAATCCAGTATATGTATGCTTATTCCTCCATATAATAAAAAGTGCACTTCCTGATTTAATTGTGTGCAAGTTTTGTCATTATTATTCTTTCTTTTTTTCTTTTGGGTAAGACCAATGCCACTAATTCCTTCTTCCTTACAAACTCCATTTCTTTATTACTTACTCTTTGTTTCTATTTTTAGCCGGGTTTTCTTTTTATTTGTGTCTATGTGTGGATATTGTGGGGGTGGGGGTGGGGGGTTAACTGAACGTTTAAATATTTTACAAAATGTATGTATGTGAATTGTACTAGTGTGTGAAAATTGCATTATTGTATATAAATTCTTACATTTATAGATAGTGTAATTGCTACAAGAATTGTGTGGCAAATAATTTTCATCTCACTTTAATAGATTAATTTAGTTAGCATTTCATGTCCCCAAAAATAAATTAGCATTTCGCATATCTACCAAATTCAGTGCAGTTTCTCATTTCTATAGATATGACTAATGCATGAGCATGTGGCCATAGTAGTCAAGCACCTGACAATACATTCATTCATGGGACTGTTTTTATTCTTTTTTTTTACAATACATTGGTGGGAACAGTTGACAGGGTTTTACTACCTCCGTCTGGGTTTATTAGTCTTCATAGTTTGAGTCAAATTGGACCATATATTTGGCTGGGAAAATATAAGTAATATATAGCTAAACTAGTACCATTGCAAAGTACTTTCAATAAAGTTCTAACAATTTTTTTGTGACATATCACTTATATTTTGCTAGTCGAATATATGGTTAAAATTTAACACAAAATACAAAGGGTACTAATAAACCCAGTCAGAGGTAGTACTTAGCATTAAGTGCTCCTTTTATGTTGCTTCACGCGACCATTTTTTCTTGGGCCATAAGTTATGGTTCAAACAATATATGAATCATCTATTGATTGATTTGCTGGCTATTTCTGTCAATGAGCCGATCTTGCCAAAAATTAACGAGGCTAGGCGTTTCTTTTTATTGAATTTTTATAATGTGCGTCTAAACTAGCTGTTAGAGTGAAATCTCATTGATAGGAAAAAAGTGACTAATAAATAAAAAATCATGGGGAGACCCTTAATTACCGTCATACACCGGCAAAATGTTAGGTCAAACGTTGATGGATGTGTGGGGTTTATGCACTACGCATTGTGTTGCACCTAGCTTTGGCTTTGCTATCTAGCTTACCGGTAATAGTAATCTCATAAAGTCTCATGTCTTTTGATTATCCGTTTACTTTCTAGTTTGTAGTTTAGTTTTAAGATACATTCTTGGTTAGTTGTTTTTGTAAAAGCCGATAATGAATAGCATATTTATATGTTTGCACTTGGCAGCAAATGAAGTTAGGACCCATGACAAGTCTAGTTCCAGGAAAGGGGCAAAACTCAACATTTGCTCAAGTGGTTCTATTATCCTTTGGATATCACTCTCATCGAAAGATACTATAGTGTCCGTGCGCTTGCAGTCATTAGGCGTTTGAACCGATAACTGG
>NC_041382.1:13523799-13529798 GCF_002162155.2 Triticum dicoccoides | reverse complement strand
TCATTTTTAAACTAATAGAATGATCCACGCAGTGGCGGATCTAGGATTCGAGCATTGTGGGGGCAACCGTGGGCAACATTACAAGCGTTAAGAATTTGCTTATTGTCGATCACATTACAAATAGTTAATAAAGTTTGGTGCATCATAATTTGGCATATTGGTACAAATTTTAACAAAAAAAATCCAAATAGTTCAAACAAAAATTACACTGTAGCTCGTGATCGCGCCATGTGGTAACGCATGACCTCGCACCGTCCGCCGCCGCCGAACTCCATGCGTGACCTCACTGAGCTTGTACTATGTTGTTCCGTGCTTGCTCAATCGCTCATGTTGGCTCACGGCCAGTGTTGTCGTGCGTTCGCGACCTATCTTTTTTTAGATTGTTTATGATCTACTCCTTCCGTTCCAAAATATTTGAAGTTTTTCCTAAGTCAAATTTTTTTAAGTTTGACCAATTTTATCTGAAAATTTGCTAATTCTACCAATATGAAATATTTTGATGAATCTAGTGAAGCTAATTTGGTGTTGTAGCAGTCAGTATATTTTTCTAGAAATTTTGTTGAACTTAAATTTTTTTATCTTAGGCCAAACCCAGAACTTTAAATATTTTGGAAGGAAGGGAGCAACTGTTTTTTTGGTGAAGAGAGGGAGTAACTTTTTTGAGGAGAAAGAGTGGGAGTAACTAGTTGTAGTCCTCGTGGCTTTGTTTACTATTATGATGTAGGCTGAAGTACACATAGAAAGTGGAGTGGGCCGGACGCTAATTATCTCCGAATGATGTTCGGCTAAATCCTGGTTCTATATGTATCTGGTTATTATTAGCCTAGTACAAGATTAGATAATGGACATACATATGTACTGGTAAAATTTTGTTTGCAAAATGTTCATGGGGGCCATGGCCCCCATGCTGGATCCGCCCATGGATCCACGTAATATGCGCAACACTTGATAAGCTTTTTAAAGTCAATTTTTTAGATGAGAATACTTGTGAAGAAGTCATGAAGTAATATTTTAAATTATATGTACCACTTAATCTCTACAATCAATTATGATTTTAGCTCCATATGATTGTACAGAACTTCATATAATTGTAGAATTATTTATGACTTTAAGTTAAGTGTATCTGTACTGTTGTAGATGGATGATTGTAAACTTGTGGACAAATCAGTAGTCCGAGTGTACATTGAGTGACTTGTACTGAACTACAGATAGTTAAGTCAATGTCACTTGTGTAGGAGGTAAGAAAAGTCATGTGCATATATCTCGTGGTTTGTCGGCGACGTCTTCGGTGACATGATAAATCTTGGCCATGGTAAAGCATTTTTCCTCTCATGTGTTTTGACGTATGGTTCCTCTTTGTCCTATATGTGGAAGATACTCCCTCTATGGTTGAATGGTCATATGTATGTGGAATCTTCCGTGTTTTCCGTCGAATGGTCTGGCAATTTCTGTTTTCCGTTGAAACTTGTGGAATGTATGTGGAATCTTCTGAAGTATACCGTTGAATGGTCATCAGAGCTATACCGTTGAATGGCCATTTCTGTTTGAATGGTGATGGTGATAAGAGCAATTATACCGTTCAAATAAGTTGTCTGCAGTGTATATAATGTCACCCTCAAAGTAGTTCAGTTAATTTGAAAATTCTTGTATGGGGCTTGTCACTGTACAGTTGGTTGAAATATCAGAGAACAGCGAACAGCTTGTCGGCTTACAAATAGGCCAAGTGCTCGTCCTGGCTGAGCCACCCATAGCACAGCCTTCTGCTCCTAGTAGGAAATTAAAGAAATAAAGATGGCTTCTTCTACCACTAGCAGCGGCAGCAAGACTCTGCGTGTCCTGCTCTTGCCCCACTTTGCGACTGGCCACATCCACCCCTTCACCGAGCTTGCCGTTAGCCTCGCCGCGTCTAGCCCGCCAAACGCCGCCGTAGAAGCCATCATCGCAGTCACGCCGGCGAACGTTCCAATCGTCCAGTCCTTGCTGGAGCGCCATAGCGCAGCAGCTGTCAAGATAGTTACCTATCCGTTCCCAACGGTGGAGGGCCTGCCCAAGGGTGTCGAGAACCTTGGGAAGGCGGCCACTCAGGCGGACTCTATGCGCATCAACATCGCCGCCTCGAGCGAACCCCTGATGCGCCCCGCGCACGAGACGCTCGTCCGGGCGCACTCTCCAGACGCCATCTTCACCGACATGCTCTTCACCTGGAGCGTCGACATCGCCGACAAGCTTGACATGCCATGTGTCGCGTTCCATGTCACTGGCGCCTTCACGATGCTCGCCATGCGCCACCTCATGATGGAGGACACCGCGATCAACGGAGAGGACATGGTGACGGCCCCTCCGTTTCCGACCCCTCAAATACGGATCCCGAGGACCGAGCTCCCCGACTTATCGATATTTCGATATGTCTTCGGCAAGGTTCATTCCATGCAAGCTGCCTGCTTCGGCCTCGCCGTCAACACATTCTCAGGCCTGGAACAGCAGTACTGCGACATGTACATGTGCCAAGGGTACGTGCAGCGCTCCTACTTTGTAGGGCCACAACTGCAATCCTCTCACAGCCCCACGGATGCTGCTGCTGACTCAAAGTCACAGTACATCCGTTGGCTTGACACAAAGTCGGACCATTCGGTCGCGTACGTGTCCTTTGGCTCGTGCGCCCTCGTGTCGGAAGCTCAGCTGGACCAACTTGCTCTTGGGTTGGAGGCTTCGGGGAAGTCGTTTTTGTGGGTGGTCAGGGCGGCCGAGAAGTGGACTCCACCCAAAGGGTGGGAGAAGCGTGTCGAGGACCGGGGGCTCATCATCACATCCTGGGCTCCACAAACTTCCATACTTGCGCACCCCGCAGTGGGCGTGTTTCTGACGCACTGTGGGTGGAACTCCGTCCTAGAGGCGGTGGCCGCCGGCGTGCCTATGCTCACATGGCCAAAGGTGCACGACCAGTTCGTCAACGAGAGGCTAATCGCAGATGTGCTAGGTATCGGGGACCGACTGTGGCCGCATGGCGCTGGCTTACGGCGCGAGGATTACGAGAAACATGAGGTGATCCCGGCCGACGATGTGGCCCGGGCATTGCTCACATTCATGCATCCTGGAGGACCTGGGGACGTTATGAGGACCAGGGTAATGGACCTCGCCTCAAAGTCTCATGCCGCCATCGCAGGAGGCTCCTCGCACCAAGATTTGCACCGCCTCGTCAACGATCTCATGGCAGCAAAGGGGGGACGGAGCTAGCTAGCTTGCTAGCTGCCATGCATGAGTTGAACTCATCGCACCTAAGTACATCATTACGTGGCCTTCAGTCTATTCCATATATTTTTCCCTGTTGCAATCCACGACGTACGTATGTTTCCGTGTAGTATTTGTTTTGACATTCAGTCTTTTGCACTCGTCTGTTTTTTTTCTCAAAAAATAAAATAAAATCTCTTCAGCCCTGTATTGCAAATTTATGGGCCTGTCCACGTGTTACTCTTGCAGCTAGCTACATGACACATTCCATGCAGTGCTGAGAGAATTGGTTACACTATATTTCAAATAAAATTTGACAGTATTCGGTTTAATAATACTAGAAATAATATTGAAAATACAGATTCTTTGATATATTTATCTAATTATTGAGGTGGACATTTTTATTTCCATGTTAAGGTGTTTTTCTTTTTATGTTGTGGTGACATGTGTGCATGTTAAAAGAAAAAGAATGGTGGAACGGAGACCTATTTATTACTTATTATTATATAGGATATCCATACATATTTGCATGGTAAGGTGAATCTTATTGACGGGGGAGGTCAAACTGTAGCCGTGCAGCTGTGGTGATTGGGTGGTGGATCCAGGGATCCAGCATCCAGATCTCAGGTGGTTCGAAATCACAACCACAAGCCTGCAACTATGTTGTTACGGAAGTACTTCGCGGACGACGTTTCGCTGAACGACACATGCACGGCAGGTAATCCCACCGCATGCTGCTGTCTAGACTAGCAAATGGATGGTGTGATGGACATGTCGTGCATGTTTCGGCTGGACTAGTGTCATCGGTGTAGCAGTGCTCATGTTGTTACCTACTTCCTCTGTTCCGAATTACTCGTCGCAGAAATAAATATATCTAGATGTATTTTAGTTCTAGATACATCCATTTCTAAGACGAGTAATTTGGAACGGAAGGAGTAGGTAGCTACATTCACACCCCAAAATGTAGTTTGAAAATAGTATATTATATTGGTTCCTAGAAAGCAGTAATAACGGCGAGTTTAACTAAACTACTAATGAGATGGTAAAAAATTGTAAATAAAAAGACTAACTAAATGGTTGGCGCCTAAGTAATATAGACGTTCTCAGAGATTTCAGAGTCATCACTGCTAGTGTAATCTACGTAACATATTAAATATGTGGCATGCATGAAAATGCTAAAGATAAAGTCTTTTCCCATCCATGGTGCCGGCTTGGTGAGTTGGCATGGTTATATGTTGAGAGAATTAAAGTTCGTGGGCATCAGTTATTTAAATATATAGAATATGTTGCTTGCACCTGCCATGAATAGTAAAATTAAGGAAAATAGAAGAAAAAAGTCAAAATTTCTGAAAAATAAATAGAGTAAACATTGTTGAATGTTTTCCGTATGGGCAATTTCTTGTGAAGAGAAAACCTTCCCAAAGTTAAAAAAATCAATGATTTCCAAAATAGTCTTTTTAAAGCATATGATAATTAGTCGTACAGACTTGACTTTTCGGAACTTGTGCATGAATAACGTATTCAAATTATCTTCAAGTGCACTGCACTCAGGAGGCATTTATCAAGACGTGCAGTCTCTAGCAGCACATGTGCACCCGGGAGGTATCTGGTTTCTCTGCCGATGGCATTTCTGATTGCGAAGTTGAGAACAAGTCGAGTCTCGTCAACTGCAGCGGTGGCTGACAGAAGCCGCGAAAACTGATGAAATGGAATGTTTTAGTCCGTGTGGAGGGAATGATAGCCATAATTAATTGGCATCAAGGACAGAGAGAGACGCTTAGTTACAATTTTATATTACCCTGGGTCCACTATTGAACTGAACTAGTTGTTTTCTCAAAGACCCGGCCCCTTCAAATATTTAAGGTTGATGTTTTTTGAAGGAGGATTACCCCGTCTCTATATTAAAATGATGCATGCGGCAATCTTTATTAAGTTATTCAACAAAGTCTGACAAAATAATTATGAAAATAAACCCAAACCCCTACAAGAATAAAGATGTGGCCTGACCGCATCAACGAACACGATTTAATCCAGCGACCTCGAGAAGCCGTCCGCCTGAGAAGCTGAGAGCATCAACCGGTCTAGGCGTCCCGCAACGTGCGCCGGATGTGCACCCTCTAGGATCCGCCGTCGCCATCTTCCACCATCTCATCTTTAGGTGGGATCATTGCATAGACCTTGCCAGAACCATCTCCCGTCGACGTCACCATGACGCCAGACAACACCACCAGCTTGCGCGCGTTCATCAAACCATGTCCAACACCAAGACTCCACTGCTCCACGCCACCGAGACCCATGGTCTTTAATGCGGTAGATGCAACACTGCTCTATCCATTGGCCCCTCCAGTGAACCCCTGTTTCAAAACAATGCCGGGAGAATATTATACGGAAACCAATATTCAATGAAAACTTCATGGAAACCATATTTAAAGTTTGGAAAAAATCTGAAAAAATACGAGATGTTAAGAGGATGATATTTTATTGCCACGCAAAATTTCATGTTGAAACACATTACAAGATGTGAGCTATAAAAAACACAAATTCAGCCTTGAATAATGACATTCCTGTTTGGCACTATTCAATGTTGGTTTTGTCTTTTTCATAGCTCACATCTCGTAATGTGTTTCAACTTGAAATTTTGCGTGGCAATAAAACCTCACCCTATTAACATCCCATATTTTTTTCAGATTTTTTGAAACTTCAAAACATTTTCTTCTCGCGGTTTTCATTGAATGTTGGTTTCCATATGATATTTTCCCAAACAATTCCCT
>NC_041382.1:13514953-13523475 GCF_002162155.2 Triticum dicoccoides | reverse complement strand
CCCAGATCTAGGTTTTCCCCCGGAATACATGCCCCTGGAGGAAGAAGGGCACTTCATCTGGCCAACGAACTCAAATGGTGCCAACATCAAAAAGCTCTCACAATGATGCCTTTAGGAAGGACACGACGCCTTGAGCATCGCCGCCGCCAACCACAGTTAAGGTTTTCACTCGAGAAGAAGTGAGGTGGGAAGAGGTAGGGCGGGCCTGAATGATGTCTCCAAGAAGAATATCGACACCCACGGGCGTCGTCGCCCTGGTCGACTAGAACTGACCTAGGAATTATCTCGATCTGGATCTCCATCTCCCGCTCCTCCCACAAACCGGTGACCGGCTAGCTAGCCAGCACAACCAAATCCAACGCTATTGGAGCACATCTAGAAGGGACATTAGGCAGCAGACAAAGTGCCGCCGTCAACTGCCGGGGCATCGCTGCCGTGGCCCGAACCCGACAGTGGTCCACTGGCCGTCCAAGCCGACCTTCGGTAGCCCGCCCGCCCCGCTGCACAACCGATGGGCAGGCCTCACCACGGGGCCGCAGCCCCCGATCGATGAATCACAACCGCTACACTAGTGCTGATCGGCCGGAAAAGGGCCCCGCTGCCGCCTTCCTGGAGCCATCCGGACTTTGCCGAAGGGCGCCTCAGGCAGCGGCGAGGGGAGAAAGGTGCGGCAGGGGAGGAAGGAGCACCGGGGGAAGGTAACAGTGGTGGAGGGATCCGACAGCGATGTTGGGTGGGGCGGCGGCGCTAGATCGAGGCTCGTGTGCGTGCAAGTCTCCCCTTGATTTCTATCTTGTTATAGGAGGTTGATGTATGTGTGATGCTCATATTAATAGTACTTTTGCGGCCTTTGTTCTTCCAAGTATTAGTATATGGGTCATCCTATTGAGTTGGAATCGATTGAGGCAGGGACGATTGGCAAACAGCTTGAATGAGGGTGATTTTTCCTACTTTTGATTATTATATTCCAACTTGCTTATTCTCGCCTTATTAATTAAAAACAGAAAATAGGGATTGAAGCATCACAGGAGCCGGAAGCAGCTTGCCTTGGAACAGCTTGCCACCTGTTAGAAGGATCCAACTTTGTGGTAACGTATTGCACTATTTAACAGCTACTCCCTCCGTTTCAAATTACTCGTCAGAAAAATAAATGTATTTAGAACTAAAATACATTTAGATACATCAATTTCTTGACGAGAAATTCGGAACGGAGAGAGTATAAGCTATTGCTTAATATATTTTTTTACATGCATGCAAAATGACAGACAGACCACATGCATTAGTTTCAAGCGCTGCCAGAAAAACACAGAACCGTCAATCTTTAAAACAACATGACAAGGAACCAGAAGTCAAAAAACACATGAGTGGAAGAATACACAGCTCACTCGCTGTCTCGCTCCAAGATTTTCCGAACACAACTCACCATTCAAACGTCCAAGTCGAACATAAGGGCCCAAACTAGCACTAATTCCAGCCGAGCAGCTGGAAAACTATTTTGTTTCCACCACATAAAGGACAATGGAAACATGTGCTGAAGAATGTTGAGTGACTTCCATGGTATTTCGAGCGACTGCTCGTCGGCAAATCATGTCAGTATTCACACGTCCATGTCACAACTCATAATAACAAGTGGTATACATGTGACTTTTCTGAGCGTGTGCACGGATGGCTTCAAATTGACTGATCAGTCATATATTATTGAATTTGGGAGGCGTATGTCAAGGGCATGTGCAGTCGATAGCAACACAAGTGTCCTTGCGAGAGAAAAAAAGATAGCAACGCATATGCACCCAGGGAAAATATCAGGTGCTCCCATTCTTGGGGTGCTCCCCACGTTTCAATTAAAAAACATGTTTCAAAAAATTATAAAAAATGTGAATGTTCACAAGGAATGTGACTACAACTTCTAGAAATTTCAGGTCCAAACTCTAAATGTACATTGAGAAACAAAAAAAGACAAATTCAGATGTGAATAAGTGTCAAATGTTGCTTTTGTGTTTTTCTAACACTATTCATGCTCGATTTCACATTGTTGTTTCTCAATGTGCATTTGGACCTGAAATTTTTCAGGGTTGTAGTCATATTCCTTGAGAACATTCATATATTTTCCAGAACTTTTGAAACATCTAAAATTAATGTTTTGAAATTGGAGCATAGCACCCCAAAGATGGAAGCACCTGATATTTCCTTTGTGCAGCCGAGAGGTAGCTGTTTACTTCACTTCTGACTGCAAATTCCAGAACAAGACACTCCCGCAAAAACAATGTCCAGAACAAGACAAGACAAGGCTCGCCATGTGACATTAGCGGTGGCTGTCTGGAGCAGCCAAGACTAAAGAAATGATATGGGGAACGTGAGGTAACTCAGAGCTCTATACTTTTGGTCCTCGTGGAAAGATGTCCATGATTGAATGGCAACAAATCTATCTAATGCAGTATGTGTTGGCGCCGCCTCTCGCAACACCGCTTCTTCTTCCTCTAGCTGCCTCGCACAGCTCTCTCTTCTCTCTTCTATGGGTTCTTATCTCTCAAGAACACACACACACACATACATGGTGGGAAACTCACACGCACACACACTTAACCAAGGAGAAAGCTGGCTTTGCCTTGTGTCCGGTGAAAATCACAGACGCTACATGTTTTCTCCTTCGGCCCTCTTGGCCTTTGTTTTCATTACTCAAAGCAACATATTTATATACACAGGAGGCTGGCCTTCAAGCACATCCCGGCCAGGCCACCAAGTCACGGCCGCCACACTCGGCCACTAACAGCACACACGATGCCACTCCTAGAATCTCTCCAGGACGTGCATGCACCACCGGCTAACAACTCATGCGTGCATGCAATTAGCTAACCAACTAACTGATTCTCTCAGCTCTTGACTTATCTATCCAGCCGGCGCCTTGACTCCAGCCCAAAGCATGCAACTAACCACCTCACCAGATCACTTGGCTTTAATTGTTTCTGCAGCGCCGTCTCACACGGCTGTACCGCGTCTCGCGGTATTCGGCATCTCATCGTCTTTGTCGCATCGCACGACCTTCTTCGACATCTCGCCTTTGCACCCTGCTGAACCAAAACTACGTACGTACCAACCACACGGCAAGTTACTCTATCACCTAAACTAATGCAAAACTCAAACTTAAACATATGATACAAAACACCAAGATTAGTTCTAACATTCACCCCCTAATCTTGATGTCAGTCTTCGACGCAGATCACCCGCAGCTTCTTCTCGACGCTATCGCAGCGCCGCAACGCTCCATCATGTCGTGGACGACACCATCGTGTTGCCGATTACCATAACATCTTGCCGCACGCAGCAGCAACCTCTTGACGTGGACGACACCTTCGTGGCGCCGGTCACCACGTCGTCACATCTGCCCATCTTGCTGATGACATCACACCACCCTAGACAGCACCGTCGACGAGCTTGACGCCGATCCTCATGACGACATCGCGCCGCCGTACCTCCCAACGGCATCACACCGTTGTCTTCTTGTGGCAGCTTCGCGCCGCCATCTCCATCTAGCGGCATCGCACCGCAACCATATGCTCGTGCGGCATCACACCGCCAAACACCTCCGTGTCGTGCCACCGTCCTCCATCTCGCATGAAGTCCGCCATGTGCCCGTCACCACAGCCGTAGCCTTCACCACCGTCACGCCGGCCACCATAGCCGCAGGCACCGCCGTCGCCGACGTCGTCGCAGCGCCGGCCTGTCACCATCTTGTCGGGGATGACGTCCTCGCGACGTCGATCACCGCACCATCTTCACCTTGCGGCATCGCACCGCAATGGCCCACCGGCGGCTTTGCGCTGCCGCCGGCCATCACCTCGCGCCGGCGTCCTCCACCTCACATGGAGTCTGCCACGGCGCTGCCACCGCCTCGGATCGACAAGGCTCTGATGCCAATTGTTGGCGCCGCCTCTCGCAACGCCGCTTCTTCTTCCTCTAGCTGCCTCGCACAGCTCTCTCTTCTCTCTTCTATGGGTTCTTATCTCTCAAGAACACACACACACACACACATGGTGGGAAACTCACACGCACACACACTTAACCAAGGAGAAAGCTGGCTTTGCCTTGTCTCCGGTGAAAATCACAGACGCTACATGTTTTCTCCTTCGGCCCTCTTGGCCTTTGTTTTCATTACTCAAAGCAACACATTTATATACACAGGAGGCTGGCCTTCAAGCACATCCCGGCCAGGCCACCAAGTCACGGCCGCCACACTCGGCCACTAACAGCACACACGATGCCACTCCTAGAATCTCTCCAGGACGTGCATGCACCACCGGCTAACAACTCATGCGTGCATGCAATTAGCTAACCAACTAACTGATTCTCTCAGCTCTTGACTTATCTATCCAGCCGGCGCCTTGACTCCAGCCCAAAGCATGCAACTAACCACCTCACCAGATCACTTGGCTTTAATTGTTTCTGCAGCGCCGTCTCACACGGCTGTACCGCGTCTCGCGGTACTCGGCATCTCATCGTCTTTGTCGCATCGCACGACCTTCTTCGACATCTCGCCTTTGCACCCTGCTGAACCAAAACTACGTACGTACCAACCACACGGCAAGTTACTCTATCACCTAAACTAATGCAAAACTCAAACTTAAACATATGATACAAAACACCAAGATTAGTTCTAACAGTATGTGTACCAAACGGACAATATGAAGTTTTTAAGCCACTGTGCTAATGCACTTTATAAAAATTAGTGTCAATTCCATCTTTTACCCCCAAGTTTCTTGTCCTATTAAGAAAAAGGGTTTCCCCCCGTTTTGTATTCCAAAGCAACCAACCGATACATCTAAGGATAGGTGCTGGGGCGGAAGCAGCACAATCCCACTCAAAAGAAACGAAAGAGAAACAACAAGAGAAAAGAATGCCGACAACGGTGGATCGACGGAAATGAAGAAGCTTCACGACCACTGCGCCCACCGAAGATCTCCCACCAAGCTCCAAGGCTCCGAAGCACCGGTACCAATCAGCACCTCCAAGAAGGACCGCGACAATGACGACGCTGCTGCTAAGGGTTTCCCCCAGTACATGACGAGACGAGAGGAAGGTTTGCCCCCGACGCCCTCCAGGAAGGTCCGGCGGCACCCACCGGCATCGCCGCTTCGGTGTCGGATAGGCCAACAGGGGTTTCCCCCGATCCCAACCTTCACCTCGGGTGCTCCAGAGCCTGCCACCAAACTGACCACCATCTTGCGCCATGGTCAAGAAGCCTCCACACCGTCTCACCACGGCACCACGAAGTGAGGTCTGCACAACAAGGGATAGGAGCCGGGACTAGGGGCCGCAGCACCGTCGACACGCGGGAGGACACAACCTCCACCGTCGATGACGGTAGCCGACCGAACACAATAGCAGGAGCATACCAGGCCCGTGGGCCCACAGGCCCGTCCGGGGACTCCATGCCCGTAAAGCTCCCCCCATCGCGCTGCAGCAGGCACGCCGTCGACATCGCCTCCCCCCGTCCGAGCTGCTCCTCCACCTCACCACCCAGACGACGACGAAGCCACGCCGGGGACCGGCCCGCTAGGACCCATATGGGGCCGGGAGGGCCCAGATCTGGGCCGGGGACGCGCCGCCGGCCACCGCACGCCACCATGCCGCCCTGCTGCCAAGGGCAGCACTGCCACCGCGCCTACCGCCGGCGACCGCCGCCGGGTCGCCGGGCCGCCGCCCAGCCGAGCATCACCGCCGCCGTCACCAGCCCCGGGAAGGAGACGAACGCGCGGGTACAGAAGGGCCCGCCGCCACCGGCAGCACCCGGGCCAGCGTCGGGGCACCCGCCGGCGGCGACGGGGGAGATCTCACAGGGGTGGGGGCCGAGGAAAGGGGAGGGGCGCGCCGCCCCGGCCACCTCCTGGGGAGGCGGCGCAGGGGCGGGAACGGGAGGGGGAGGTGGAAGAGGGGAGCGGGGAGGGCCGGGGCGCGCGAGCCGGCGGCCTGGCGGCGGCGGCTTAACCCTAGCGGGAGAGAGTGGGCTCTCCAAGTTTCTTGTCCTATTTAGCGGAAGTTCCCAACTTTTACTCAATTTAGCCAAATATGTGTCACATTTTGCCCCGTTTCATGGCTGGTTGTACCTTCTATGTATGTGGTTTAGTTACTGACCTTCAGTGAACTTCATCAAAATCTGACTGAAAATGAAAGCCACAAGCATTATTTTGAACAACATAGACTACTCCTTTGAACTAAGCGTAATATTCAAAACTTTTGTATCAAAGACCCGACCCCTTCAAACATTGGAAAATAAACTATAGGAGGTTGATGCATGTGATGCTCATATTAATACTAATGTTCAGGCCTTTGTTCTTGCAAGTATTGGTATGGGTCATGCTATTGAGTTGGAATCGATTGAGGCTGGGATTGTCGAATAGCTTGACTGAGGGGGATTTTTTCCTACTTTTGATCATCACATTCCAACTCGCTTATTCTCGCCTTCTTAATTCAAAATGGAAAATATGATGCCTTGAAGCACCACAGGAGCAGCTTGCCTTGGAACGGCATGCCACCTGTTATGAGATTCATTTTTGTGAATGATAATGTATTGCAGTATTTAACAACTGTATAATGATAGACAAAGACGTTGGTCCAAAATGACAGACTCGAGGCATAATAGACCGGTATTATTATTTATCATCTTTGATCCATTAGAAGATTTATATTATTTCTCCTTATTTTGCAAAGTAATTTTTTAAGCAAGTGAGAATGAACCTCCACAATCTTTTCGAGTGCTCATTTGAGAACTAGGATCTTTGGATCTAGAACTGAATCGTTTTCTTGTATCTGAAAAGGACTTCCAGGTCTTCCTTCTTTCCCAGGAATCAAGGAAGTAGTACCAGGACAATCCTTTATTTCCACCTTCAGACCAACTACAATAAGCTCACTCCTTAGGTTAGCTCTCTGTTCTACCTATTTGCCTCTATCGCCTAGTGGTTCAGGATATCTCTCTTTCAAGCAGGCATCGGGGATTCGACTTCCCTTGGGGTAGGCGGTATTATGAAATGACCTTAGTCATAGATTATCAAAAATCCTAGAATATGGTGACCTAAATTACTTAGACTTCCGGAGTAGTTCTGCTCAAGCTGCGGGTGATTCATTTTTCGGATGGTGCTTATCAATAGAAGGATCGATACGGGCGCTTTTTATTTGTCAACCCTTTTGTTTAATCCTAAAAAAAGCTCTTTCGATTTCTATTAGATACTTTTTAGTTTTTTAGAAAACTAGTATTTGCTTCCGCAATTCCAGTTATATCAATACTTTATTTAACTCGCTCATATTTATTACTTTTTGAATTATCTACTTATCGAGATATATGAGTCACTAGAAACTCAAGGCCTGGCCTTTTGTGAGAGAATGCTGAGTCCTTTCCCAAAATCGCCAGGATCAACGAACGATCTAGATAACGCTAGGTTGTGATACAGATGTCTGGACCAGAACTTCTTGTTTCGAAGGGGGAATCCATCAAGCTTGATCAGCCATTAACAAGCAATCCTTATGTGGGAGGTTTTGGTTAGGGGGCTTATAACTTTGATCATGATCAATTGCTTTATGGATCGTCTCATGTCTCTTGATTAGTTTGTATTTATCCCCTTAATATCGCAAGTTTCTTACCTCCAAAAATATATATTTACTTGTTACTTACAAAATATCTTGAAAAAACAGAAGTAAAAAACACACAATTAGCTCCAAGATTTTCTGAATGCAACTTACCATTCACACGTCCAAGTCACAACTAACAATGATGAAGTCGTATGCACATGGCTTTTCTGAACTTGTACACATCGGCCTCAGATTAACTATATGAAAAGCAGGTTAATCCTCGGCATGATCTTGACAGCTCCTTTACACACTGGATGCTAGCTATAGTAGGGTCCACAGATACGGGCGCTTTCACTAGTAGAAAAAGGGTCAAATGTGAAGCACATTAATGCCGGTTTGAATTTGAGCCGGCACTAATGTGTGCATTAGTGCCGGTTCCAACGGCTAGCCGGCCGCTCTCATTAGTACCGGTTCGTGGCGAACCTTTAGCACCGGTTTGTGCCACGAGCCGATACTAAAGTGAGTGGTGGCAGGATGTTGTCAGTCCGGGGCCCCTCCAGCACCTTTAGTACCGGGTCGTATCACGAACCGGTACTAAAGGTCGTCCTACATAGACCCTTCGTCCATCCGAGTTCGCTCTGTTCTTCCCCTTTCCCCACTCCTCTCTGTTCTTTTCCCTCTTCCTCTCAAGCTCATCACACATTTTGCCAAAATTTGTCAAGACTTGAAGGCCCCACTGGTAGAAAAAGGGCCTGTTGTCCCGGTTCGTAAGGGCCTTTTTGAAAGGGATAGGGCATTAGTACCGACCCTTTAGTCCTCGTTCAATCCAGAACCGGTACAGATGGGCCTCCACGTGGCCTGTGCGCGGAGCCCAGGCAGGAGACCCTTTGGTCCCGGTTGGTGGCACCAACCGGGACCAATAGGCATCCACGCGTCAGCATTTCTGTGGCTGGGATTTTTGT
>NC_041382.1:13510034-13514648 GCF_002162155.2 Triticum dicoccoides | reverse complement strand
ATTTAGGTGTTTCATATATTGTGTTAGCTAGCTATAATTAATAGAGAGAAGTGTCCTCTCTTATGTCCGTGCTTGGTCGACGCTACGTACTATATATACGTATAGAGAGGACTAGACACGCTAGCTAGCTAGTAAGCAAACGAAGGAAACAGAAGATCGTCATGAACATATATGCATACAGAGAGAAGTGATATCGACCACCTCTCCTTCTCCGAGAGATTGGTCGAACAACAAGTTCTCGTATATCTATCCGACACTACCGGCTACATATATACAATAATTATCTCTTACAAATATAATCATACGGACTCATGGTCCACATAGTATTCTCCGTCTTCGGCGATCATGTGGTCAAGAAAGAATGCCGCCAATTCCTCTTGAATTGCTCGCATGCGAGCTGGTGCTAGGAGTTCATCCCGCTTCCGAAACATCTAATTTGAAGAAGGGGGTCAATACATATATATATGAATGAATGAAACTCAACACAAATGATGGTAATGAAATAAAATTATGAATGTTGTTATTTTCGTACTTCATATTGTTTGTCAGTGTAGCCCCGCTCACAGGTCGTGTGGCGGATGGACTCGCAAACGTAGTATCCACAGAAATCATTCCCTTGTTCCTGCCACAACCACTTTACAAGAAATAGAGGTCAATCAAACTGATAAGCAAGAATGCCAAATGGTATTGACGAAACTAGCGCTTGAATCAATAGGAGATGCGCGGAACATGCTACTATAGTACTTACTTTCAGGTGTCTAAATTGCAGCTTCTTCGGGAGTCCTGGAGCTTTTTTGGAGAATTTTTTCCAAACCCTTCCAGACAAAGAAAACAATTACTTGATATATTAGGAAATGAACAAAGTTGCTGATATGGTGGATAATGATCGATTTAACTTACTTCTCGAGCATTTGAGTCATGTGTGCATAGTCCTGGGGATCTTCTCATCTTGAGTCTAAGACGGTTACTAGTCCCTGCTCAAGCTTAATCTCTAGGAGAATATAGTGATAACTGCACACGCATGCATAACTCATCAATTATATTACTATAACCTTGATTAATATATAAGGGAAACCGAACACGCACAAGACAGTAACACTCACTTGAAGTTGTAAGGAAAGAGTATTATATCTTTGTATTCATTTATTACCAACGATCGTAGCAAGTTGGCCTCGGTATCTGCGGCATGAAATTTAACCTGAGTTGCATCTATGAGATATGTGTTAATGAACCCAATATCACCGACTTGTCTTTTCTTCAATTCGGCGATCTTCAATCTGCATAATATATTAAGGATGATTATAAATACATGCAATGAAAGAGCTGAGCTATATAGAGAGACTTAATGACAGAAGTAGTACTACTTACAGACAGTAGCAGGCGACCGTTGTTTTATCGAGGGCCAATTGATTGAAAAACTGAAAGAACTCCTCAAATGGAACATGCAACAGTTCAATTCCAACGAGGTCATGCTCCTTTTTAACTTTCACATACAAAGTACTCCTCCCCCTAGAGTCTCTGCAGATTTTCAAGTACCAATCATGCAAACTTCGCATCATCGTTGATAGAGATCTTTCATCTTTGACGAGAGGCTTCCCGTACTCTTATCTTTGTATCTGCACCTCCATGAAATCACAATGTACATCGTCGGGCAGGTAATCGCCAAGATTGCTATAACCGGGCACCATCCTCAGATTATTAGCGACGTTGTCGCTAGGCACCTTGAGCGGGGGGCACGATTGCTTCGCTTGTTCGCCGAGCTAGGCAATTTGTTTCCCAGCTCGTCGTTTTTTCAGCCTTCGATCACTGACAGTACTTCCCGACCGCTCCGCTTCGTCAAATTCCTTTTCAATAATGCGCTCATAGTTTCCTTTCGGCGGAGACTTGGGTGGTTTTGTCAGGGCAGCCAGAGTGCGCTTCGCTTTCACCGGATCTACCTTCTCCTCCGAAGGTGGATGTTTCTTTGCTTTCACCCCTTCAAAGTAGTTCCTCACTTCTTCTCGTGCGATCTCGGCGTTCTCCTCCGGGGTCCTCTCGTATGGTAACTTCTCTGGAGTCTTCAAAGAAGGACCAAATCTGTATTTCCTCCCGCCTCTGGCTGTACTGCTAGACGCTAGCAGAGCAGATGGAGCGGTTGTCTTCTTTACTTGCTTACGAGGCGGAGGAGAAGGACTACGACGCGCCGGAGCAGCCGGAGCGGCGGCAGGTCTCTTCCGCCCTTGCTGACCAGGCGGAGAAGGAGGAGGCTGCTCGGGCGCGTCGGCGCAGGCGGAGAAGGAGGCGGAATGCCGCCATGCGCTGGAGAAGGAGCCGGTCGAGTGCCCTGATCGTCACTCGCCGGAGGAGGAGGCGGTGGAGGAGGTGGAGTGCCCTGACTCGCCGGAGGAGGAGGCGGTGGAGGAGGCGGAGTGCCCTGACTTGCCAGTGGAGGAGGAGGAGGCGGAAGCATCCAGTTCGGAAGGTTGATGAGCTCCTTCCGCCATAGGCATGGAGTCTTCAGAGCAGACCCCAGCCTAGTCTCCCCTTCACCGCTAGGGTGGTCAAGCTGGAGGTCCTCAAATCCCTCCTTATTTCATCCACCATCACCCTAGCATATCCTTCTAGAATCGGCCGGCAGTGAAAAGTTGCGCCGGGTTCAGTAGGATAAACAGAGCCAACATCCGCCTTGACCTTCAAATTCATCCATTGCGTCATAAGGTGGCAATTTTGAGACTCCATGATAGCATCCACGGGATAGCTGGCAGGAGCCGTCAAGGCATGCTCCGGCTGAAGCAGCTCGGTGGAAGCCACGCTGCTTCTCCGCTGAGATGGCGGGGTAGCTTCGGGGGAAGCTTCGGCAGTACGTTTGCTGCGATTTGCTTCTCATTCCTCTATCGCTTGTACCCTTGCTTACAGCGCCTGCATTTGGGTCTGCTGCAATTTTTTCCTCCTCTCCTGGGATTTCTAACCGCCTGCGTCCGGAAACCCAACCTTCCATGGAATGGAGCCTGACATGCCTCGTGTCCGTCCAGGGTGCTCAGGATTCCCGAGGGCCATTGTGAGCTCGTCGTTCTCTCTGTCTGGAAAGAACGTCCCTTGTTGCGCTGCTTCGATATACTGCTGAAGCTTCCTGACTGGTATGTCCATTTGATCGTTCGTCCAAATGCACTTTCCTGTTACAGGGTCCAAGGTTCCGCTAGCCCCGAAGAACCAAGTCCGGCAATGGTCTAGCCAGTTAATTGTCTCTGGTTCGATCCCTTTATCAACCAGATCATTCTCAGTCTTGGCCCACTTAGGCCGGGCTACGAGGTAGCCACCTGACCCCGTGCGATGGTGATGCTTCTTCTTCGCAGCATTTTGCTTGTTTGTTGCTGACATCTTCTTACTCTTTTCCGATGTCTTGTGGGCCACACATGCGGGCCAGTGATCTCTGATCTTCTCATATCTGCCCTTGAATTATGGTGTCTCATTATTTTCGACAAACTTATTTAGCTCTTTCTTCCACCTCCTGAATAGTTCTGCCATCCTCTTAAGAGCAAAAGACTTGATTAATTGCTCTTTAACTAGCTTCTCTGGATCATCCTCCGGCGGTAGGGTGAAATTTGATTTCAGCTTAGTCTAAAGATCATTTTTCTGCATATCATTGACATAAGACACCTCAGGGTCTTCTGTAGCCGGCTTTAGCCATTGCTGGATGCTGATCGGGATCTTGTCCCTAACCAAAACCCCTCACTGAGCAACAGATGCGCTCTTTGTCAGGAGGGGTTCAATCGGTTGGCCGTCGGGCGCAATTGCTATGATCTCAAACTTTTCATCCGAGCTCAACTTTTTCTTCGGGCCTCGTCTCTTTACCGAAGTTGTGCTCGATCCGGAGGGCTAGAAAAAAGAACAAAGACTTAATTAATATGTGTACATACCAAAACAATGAATGCATCAATTAGCTAGTCAGCAGAAGCTTAACTAATATATATACCTGGCCGAACTCGGTTCGGTCACCGGAGACGTCATCACGGTCTCCTTCTTGCACCGGCATTGGTTCACCGGAGCCGTCCTCACGGTCTCCTTCTTGCACCGGCATTAGGTCACCGGAGCCATCATAATCATAGCCAGCTGCTTCCAGACCATCGGTACCGTTGAGAAACAACGAGAAGACGGCATCACTTCCTCGTGCGATTATGTCCCCCAACAACTCTTCTTGTACTTCGTCTCGGGCGGTGTCCATAGTTTCTACAAATATTGACAACATGGCAATTCTTATTCAAACATGGCAGATGGATATATTAGTGGCAAACGTAGAACTAATATTAATTAGTGGCCTCGACGCTGCTTCTCTAGGGTTTGGGGTGGCCTCGATGCTGCTTCTCTAGGGTTTGGGGTGGCCTCGACGCTGCTTCTCTAGGGTTTGGGGTGGCCTCGACAACGTTGCAAGGATAAAAAAAAGAGGAGTAGAACTCCCCTATTCTTTCTTCTCCTCTTTTTTTTTCTTCTTCTTCCTCTTTTTTTTATCGGGAACGAGGGTCGTCGAGGGTCACGGAGCGGTAGAGGAAACCCTAAATAGCAAGTATCGTGGGTGTGAGATACATGTGGCCGTCGGTGTCGGACACTACATCCACGTCCCACAAGTGACGTGGGTGT
>NC_041382.1:13507458-13508013 GCF_002162155.2 Triticum dicoccoides | reverse complement strand
GTCCCACGAGTGACGTGGGCATTGAAGCCCGCGCCACTTGTGGGATGTGGATGTAGTGTCCGACACCGACGGTACATGTATCTCACATCGATGATACTTTCTATTTAGGGTTTCTCCTCTACCGCTCGGCGACCCTTGACGACCCTCGTTCCCGATAAAATAAAGAGGAAGAAGAAGAAAAAAAAGAGTAGAAGAACTCCTCTATTCTTTCTTCTCCTCTTTTTTTTTTCTTCTTCCTCTTCTTTTTTATCCTCTTCTTCCTTTCATGTTCGACGACCCTCGACCCCTCGGCGACCCTAGACCCCCTCTCGACCCCCTCATGTCGAAGTTATCGGGTAGGGGGTATATCGACAACGACATACCTGATACATACATACATACATACATATCACATGCATCCATACATATATGAACAAAATTAATATCTACTAATTAACAACCTAAATAAAAAACTAATACATATAGGAAGAAGAAGAAAAAAGAAGAGAAGAAAGAATAGAGGAGAAGACTTCCTCTTCTTCCTCTCCTCTTCTTCTCCCTCTTCTTCCCCTTCTT
>NC_041382.1:13506635-13507314 GCF_002162155.2 Triticum dicoccoides | reverse complement strand
CTCCTCTATTCCTTTCTTCTCCTCCTCTTCTTTTTCTTCTTTTTTCTTCTTCTTATTTATTTCTCCTCGTCTTCCTCTCCCCTCTCGGCGACCCTAGACCCCCTCTCGACCCTCGACCCCTCTTTTTTTTCTTCCTCTTCTTTTTTATCCTCTTCTTCCTCTACCGCTCGGCGACCCTCGACGACCCTCGTTCCCGATAAAAAAAAAGAGGAAGAAGAAGAAAAAAAAGAGGAGAAGAAAGAATAGAGGAGAAGCTCCTCTATTCTTTCTTCTCCTCTTTTTTTCTTCTTCCTCTTCTTTTTTATCCTCTTATTCCTCTCATGTTCGACGACCCTCGACCCCAATAACATTTTTTTCCCCGATAACATTTTTTTCTCCGAGAGAGTTAGTGTTCCCGAGTGAACCGGAGGGGGACATTGGTCATATCGGATTCGTCATATTTTCTACGAATGTTCTATATACATACATCCATCGATATCATTCCATACATACATAGACATCTACATTATATATGAACAAAAAAATATCAAAATTCATCATACATACATCTACAATATTATGCAAATTAAGGAGTAGGGAAGGAAGGAAGGGGGGAGGATGGGGAGGTAGCTACCTCTCCCGGAGGGATCGGGGAGGAGACGCGGGCGGCCGGTGTCGGGGGCGACGGCGACGAGGACGG
>NC_041382.1:13476197-13505859 GCF_002162155.2 Triticum dicoccoides | reverse complement strand
AAAGGGGCGCATTGGTCACGGTTGGTGCCACGAACCGTGACCAATGCCCCCCTTTAGTCCCGGTTGGTGCCACCAACCGGGACCAAAGGCCTTGTGCGGCTGCGGCGTCGAAAGTTTAGTCCCACCTCGCTAGTTGAGAGGGGTGCGCAGTGGTTTGTAAGCCCCACTGCCGCACCCCTCTCGAGCTTCTCTCCATTGCAGGCTTACGGGCCTAATTGTCATTGCTATGCCTGTGGGCCTACTGGGCCTCCTGCGGGCCTGAATCCTGGCCCTTTGATGGGTTTCTAGTCGTATTCAGGCCATGGGGGCCTAGTAGGTGGCATTGTTTTGTTTTTTTGTTGCTTTATTTATTTTATTTTCTTTTGTTTTTTGCTTTATTTTTTAATTCTTTATGCTTTTAGTTTTAGAAAAATTATAAACTTTTTGTAAATGCCATTAGTTTTCAAATTTAAAAACACTTTTTTGTTTTTTTTGTTTTCTTTGTTGCTTTATTTATTTTATTTTGTTTCTACTTACAACAAAATACTTATTGTTGCTATTTTTTTCCAGTTTTTTTGTTTTGTTTTCTGCATTATTTATTTTCCTTTGTTTTTTGCTTTATTTTTTTTATTCTTTTTGCTTTTAATTTTAGAAAAATTATAAACTTTCTGTTAGTGCCATTTTATTTTGTGATTAACTTTACTATAAAAATAGCTTTTTTCTTGTTTTTTTATTTGTTTTTTGCATTATTTATTTTCTTTTGTTTTTTTCTTTAATTTTTAATTCTGTTTGCTTTTAGGTTAGCAAAATTATAAACTTTCTGTTAGTGCCATTAGTTTTAGAAAAATTATAAACTTTCTGTTAGTGCCATTAGTTTTCAAATTTGAATAGTTAAAATTAATTCTTTGAAAATTGTTTGAATCACAAGTTTGTGATTAACTTACTAAAAAAATGAGAATAGATGCGCTTATAGAGAAAATTCAACCTAAATTCATTGTAAATTTCTATGAATTCAGAGAAATTCACTATGAATTTAGGTTAAACTTTTCTCTATTAGGGCATCTATTTTCACTTTGAGAGGAGCTCAATAAGGCAGAGAGGGAAGGACTTATAAACCAGTGTGAGCCCCCTTCGGTTTGCGAGGTGGGACTAAACTCTGCCCGCAACGAGGACCAACCCTTTAGTCCCGGTTTGTGGCACAAACCGGGACTAATGGTCATGGGCTAGGGGCGAGGAGCAAAATTATAAACTTTCTGTTAGTGCCATTAGTTTTAGAAAGTTGAAAGTTGAAAGTTGGCATGGGCCAGGGACTAATGGTCATGGTATTACGAGGGCCGAACCGTAAGACATGATAGCATTTCAAATGAACTCTGAAAAAGTTGAAAGTTGGCATGGTATCATAATTTCACCCACATAGCATGTGCATGTACAAAACGGACAATGGTAGCATGTTCGTGTGTTACAAAGTTGGCATGGTATCATCATAATAGTTGCAGGAGAAAGTCTTCACTTTTTCTTCGCTTGTGTCATTTGCTTATTGCACCGTAACCATGGATAATCTTCATTGTTTATCAGGATGCTTGGGTCAGCCTTGACATTGAAGGGAGGAATTTCATGAAACTTTTCATAATCTTCAGACATGTCTATCTTGCCGTCCACTCCCAGGATGTCCCTTTTTCCTGAAAGAACTATGTGGCGCTTTGGCTCATCGTATGATGTATTCACTTCCTTATCTTTTCTTTTTCTCGGTTTGGTAGACACGTCCTTCACATAGATAACCTGTGCCACATCATTGGCTAGGACGAACGGTTCGTCAGTGTGCCCAAGATTTTTCAGATCCACTGTTGTCATTCCGTACTATGGGTCTACCTGTACCCCGCCGCCTGACAGATTGACCCATTTGCACTTAAACAAAGGGACATTAAAATCAGGTCCATAGTCAAGTTCCCATATGTCCACTATGTAACCATAATATGTGTCCTTTCCGCTCTCGGTTGCTCCATCAAAGCGGACACCGCTGTTTTGGTTGGTGCTCTTTTGATCTTGGGCGATCGTGTAAAATGTATTCCCATTTATCTCGTATTCTTTGTAAGTCAATACAGTCAAAGATGGTCCCCTGAACAACAAGTACAACTCATCACAAACAGTGCTGTCACCTCTGAGATGTGTTTCCAACCAACTGCTGAAAATCCTGATGTGTTCACATGTAATCCAGTCGTCGCACTGCTCCGGGTGTTTGGAGCGCAGACTGTTCTTGTGTTCATCGACATACGGGGTCACCAAGGTAGAGTTCTGTAGAACTGTGTAGTGTGCTGGAGACCAAGAATATCCGTCCCTGCATATTATTAAGTCTCTTCAAAGAGTGCCTTTTCCAGTCAGTCTCCCCTCATACCGCGATTTAGGGAGACCTATCTTCTTAAGGCCAGGAATGAAGTCAACACAAAACCCGATAACATCCTCTGTTTGATGGCCCATGGAGGTGCTTCCTTCTGGCCTAGCACGGTTACGGACATATTTCTTTAGGACTCCCATGAACCTCTCAAAGGGGAACATATTGTGTAGAAATACGGGCCCCAGGATGAAAATCTCGTCGACTAGATGAACTAGGACGTGTGTCATGATATTGAAGAAGGATGGTGGGAACACCAGCTCGAAACTGACAAGACATTGCGCCACATCACTCCTTAGCCTTGGTACGATTTCTGGATCGATCACCTTCTGGGAGATTGCATTGAGGAATGCACATAGCTTCACAATGGCTAATCGGACGTTTTCCGGTAGAAGCCCCCTCAATGCAACTGGAAGCAGTTGCGTCATAATCACGTGGCAGTCATGAGACTTTCGGTTCTGAAACTTTTTCTCTGGCATATTTATTATTCCCTTTATATTCGACGAGAAGCCAGTCGTGACCTTCATACTGAGCAGGCATTCAAAGAAGATTTCTTTCTCTTCTTTCGTAAGAGCGTAGCTGGCAGGACCTTTATACTGCTTCGGAGGCATGCCGTCTTTTTCATGCAAATGTTGCAGGTCCTCCCATGCCTCAGGTGTATCTTTTGTCTTCCCATACACGCCCAAGAAGCCTAGCAGGTTCATGCAAAGGTTCTTCGTCACGTGCATCACGTCGATTGAAGAGCGGACCTCTAGGTCTTTCTAGTAGGGTAGGTCCCAAAATATAGATTTCTTCTTCCACATCGGTGCGTGTCCCTCAGCGTCATTCGGAACAGCTAGTCCACCGGGACCCTTCCAAAGATTACGCAGTGTAAATCATTGACCATAGCAAGTACGTGATCACCGGTACGCATGGCGGGCTTCTTCCGGTGATCTGCCTCGCCTTTGAAATGCTTGCCTTTCTTTCGACATTGATGGTTGGTCGGAAGAAATCGACGATGTCCCAGGTACACATTCTTCCTGCATTTGTCCAGGTATATACTTTCAGTGTCATCTAAACAGTGCGTGCATGCGTGGTATCCTTTGTTTGTCTGTCCTGAAAGGTTACTGAGAGCGGGCCAATCGTTGATGGTCACGAACAGCAACGCCTTAAGGTTAAATTCCTCCTGTCTGTGCTCATCCCACGCACGTACACTGTTTCCATTCCACAGCTATAAAAGTTATTCAACTAATGGCCTTAGGTACACATCAATTTCGTTGCCGGGTTGCTTAGGGCCTTGGATGAGAACTGGCATCATAATGAACTTCTGCTTCATGCACATCCAAGGAGGAAGGTTATACATACATAGAGTCACGGGCCAGGTGCTGTGATTGTAGCTCTGCTCCCCGAAAGGATTAATGCCATCCGCGCTTAAAGCAAACCATACATTCCTTGGGTCCTTTGCAAACTCATCCCAGTACTTTCTCTCGATTTTTCTCCACTTCGACCCGTCAGCAGGTGCTCTCAACTTCCCATCTTTTTTTCGGTTCTCACTGTGCCATCGCATCAATTTGGCATGCTCTTCGTTTCTGAACATACGTTTCAACCGTGGTATTATAGGAGCATACCACATCACCTTCGCAGGAACCCTCTTCCTGGGGGGCTTGTCGTCAACATCACCAGGGTCATCTCGTCTGATCTTATACCGCAATGCACCGCATACCGGGCATGCGTTCAGATCCTTGTATGCAGCGCGATAGAGGATGCAGTCATTAGGGCATGCATGTATCTTCTCCACCTCCAATCCTAGAGGGCATACGACCTTCTTTGCTGCGTATGTACTGTCGAGCAATTCGTTATCCTTTGGAAGCTTCTTCTTCAATATTTTCAGTAGCTTCTCAAATCCTTTGTCAGCGACAGCATTCTCTGCCTTGCACTGCAACAATTCCAGTATGGTACCGAGCTTTGTGTTGCCATCTTCGCAATTGGGGTACAACCCTTTTTGTGATCCTCTAACATGCGATCGAACTTCAGCTTCTCCTTTTGACTTTTGCATTGCATCCTTGCATTGACAACGACCCGGCAGAGATCATCATCATCGGGCACATCGTCTGGTTCCTCTTGATCTTCAGCAGCTTCACCCGTTGCAGCATCATTTGGCACGTCATTTGGTTCCTCTTGATCTTCACCAGCTCCCCCCGTTGCAGCATCACCATATTCAGGGGGCACATAGTTGTCATCGTACTCTTCTTCTTCGCCGTCTTCCATCATAACCCCTATTTCTTCGTGCCTCGTCCAAACATTATAGTGTGGCATGAAACCCTTGTAAAGCAGGTGGGAGTGAAGGATTTTCCGGTTAGAGTAAGACCTCGTATTCCCACATTCATTGCCGGTTCATTTGCGTGCATTATATATAATTAAGTGTCCAAATTAATAGAAGTTCATCATCACATTAAAACCAAAGTGCATACATAGTTCTCATCTAACAACATATAGCTCTCCAGAGCATCTAATTAATTAAACCATACATTGAAACTATGTAAAACATTTCAATGCAAAAACAAATGCGATCATAATCGCAACGAAGGTAACAATTGATCCAATGGCATAATGATACCAAGCCTCGGTATGAATGGCATCTATCTATCTATCTATCTATACCTATACTAATTATAGACTCCTTAAAAATTACCACATTAATTAGAATTTATGAGCCGTTCATCTGGTGGGACCAAATTATTACGGTGGAGATTAACCCATCTGATCTGATCTGATCTGATCTTTACTAATTACAGACTCCCTAAAAATTACCACGTTAATTAGAATTTAGGAGCCGTTCATATGGTGGGACCAAATTATTACGGTGGAGATTAACCCATCTGGTCTTCTAATTAGAGACTGCCTTGCAACCAAGTTAAATTATGGTGGAGATTAATCCATGTGATCTTCCCATGTTTTTTTTTGCAAACCTGATATTCCCATGTTAATTTGGTCATGCGTTTCCCTCAAAAAAAATTAGGTCATGCATGTATGTACAGCAGCCATAACATGCAATTCCTCATGGAATCCTAGAAGCACACGCACGTCTCTTTACAGAATTCCTTCTACGAAAAAACAGCATCTTCCTCTCTCCAATCTCTGTCCTGAATCTCTTATTCCCCGTTGGTACGTGTTCCTCCTCTAACTCCTTCGCTCTCCCTCCTCCCCCACCTCTCCTCTAATGCAGCTCTAGACTTCAAAGATCCATCCATGCTGCAGCTTCATCTCTCCTCCTCTCATTCCTCCCCAACCTTCAATTCTCCTCTTATTATTAGTTTTCGAATCCAATAGGGTTGATGGATCTGATTTGGAGGTGTATGTATCCCTGAGTGTTTGAAGAAAGGAAGCCGCCATGGAAACCCAAGGCTCCGAGTTGAGGAATTACGTTGGACTAGCCGCACCGCTACTCACACTCCAAACCCTGTTCAAGTTCATCTCCTGAGCGAGAAACTAATAAGTCGCCATGATACAGAACATCTCATCAAGAAAAACTAGGTATTCCCGCATCTATCTTTCAGCACTTCTCTTCTCTTTATTAGATTATACGTTTTGGGGAGTGGAGTATAAGCAGCTAGGTTCTTGGCATCGCCTAAAGTGGCACCCCCACAGTAAGTTTTTGTTGAACTGCATATACATCAAGCACCCATGAGCCAGTTTACATATACTGTTTATGGGGAACTTTACATCTATGTCTTCCCATGCAACCGTCTTTGCTAGATAACATAACGGAATTAGTTCATGGTTCATATGTAGAGATTTTTTATTACTTTGTATGTTTTTTCTATGAGTAAACGCTATATGAGGAGTATATGTTGGTACCATGGAATATATAGTGCATAATCTTTCCTTGGTAAATCAGTAGTAAGATTTTAAAATTGTCGCACATGCAAAAATTAAAGCTAGATGTATGGTGTACTTAGTTATACACGCATATGAAATTTTCCTTCAAATATAATCATGAAATACATATTTCCTAGGTTTGTTTCTCATAATGTCCATGATCTATACATTTAAATTCCAGTGTTTAGATTTTAGAGATGCTGCGTATATTAATATATTTTCAGCTATGATATCAGACTAGCCTCTTAGTGATTTCCATATTTGAAGGCCGGAGCTTTACGTTTTTCTGAAATTAGCAAATTTATATGTTCCGTTGTGCACAATAGAATGTTCAGAGCATCACAATATATCTACTTCTGAAAACAGCACTCTAGAACAGGAACTGTAGAAAAACTATATCTACTTCTGAAAACAGTACTCTAGAACAGAAATTGTAAAAAAATATTATGTGAGCAAACTTAAGCACTGCCATATAAATAGATTGCAGACATTATGTACAATCTTCATCAGGAATTCCAAGTGATTTAAACTATATCCAATTTCATGATAGTCGGTTTATTGATCACAGTTTTGGCTTTTGTAGGTATGGAATCAATTCTCCTCTCCATATGTTTCTACCTCTCCGAATTCCTCTTCATGTTGCCCCATAGTTAAATCAATTTTTTTGGGGAAAATCAATGTATAGATCCATTGTTTCTTGGTACGATGCACAGGCACTTTTGTTTGTTTCTTGGACTGATTCTGTACTGCTGTCTTGCAATGCTTAGCAAACTGGAGTGTACTAATTTGAAATTACCCAGTACATCTTTTATATGTCCTCTTTCGTAAATGGCTCAATCCAGAATCTATACTGATGACTAAATATAGCAGCAATTAGTGGTTATTTTTCCTAAGAAGGCTAGGCGACCTGAACTTTTAACTCGAGTTCCATACAAGTTGCTTACTGATCTAGCATTTTTTGGTTTTATAGCACTGTAACAATAATCCTTTGATTTCCTAACTTAACTGAAATCTTACAGTTTCATACCACAATTTGATATCATGCATTTGGATGAGGATGACATTATCTCTTACATGAATTCTGCACTCATGTTTGCAGTTGAACACAATAACTTATTTTTTCTTTCAAAAAGACTAATTGAAATTGATAAATATGCAACAATTTGTACCCTTCAGCATGACTAAAATGTTGTGAGTTACTACTTCAGATAAGTAACAACTATCTTATGTAAATCACATGTGGAGATGTCGCTCTGGCTGAACCATCTATTTCTCCATTACGAGCCCCAGGCTTCCATCACAACATTCTAGGAATCCAGGTACTAACCTATATCTAGACACGAGCTTCTCTGACAGATTGACTCCACTCATTGTGACAAAGCATATGTGTGGCCATGATGCAGACCTTATATATCTTGGCATGAGATTCGATTCCCTTATGTGATACAATTAGGTGCTACTTTTCCTATAGATGTATTGGTATCTTCAGCTTCCATTGACTGCTCCCTTTTAGCTACTCCCTCCGTTCGGAATTACTTGTCTCGAAAATGGATGTATCTAGAACTAAAATACATCTAGATACATCCATTTCTGCGACAAGTAATTCTGAACGGAGGGAGTACATGATAGCTCACTAGCATGCTCACCAATTGTTCTTTCAAAATGACAATCTGAATCTACTCTATTTCTTATGTGTGTTACTAAGTACTTGCTGCGATTATTTACTTTCTAGCACTGAAATTTTATAATCATTAGGCTTTTGAGACACCGAGGGGTCCGACGATCTTAATTTTTCTTTGTAAGATTTATGCACCCAGGTCATATAGTCTTGGTAATTCTCGCTAGATCTTCTTAGTTTTTATCTGAATATAGATATATACTGACAGTAAGACTGTTTTAGTAAATATCTTTGACATGTTTTATTCTACTATCTGTTTAAATAGTGTTGGGTGCTCCCATCATCGATTACTTTTTGCATATGAAATATCACAATTAGCTGTTCAATATTTCTAGGTAGAAGATGATTTTTGTATAGATATCCGATCTGCGTATTGCAACAACAACCAATTCCGAGACTGGATTATATCGATTGGACCAAACTCGATTTGGATTAAATTTACGTCGAGTGGCCAGGAATAGAGAAGAGGCCATGGTTGACAATGGCGCTTGAGGAAATGGATATATGTGGCTTTAAGGTTGTAGGAAGTTGTATACGACCGGAGCAAGTTGTAATATCTCATGCAGACGTACCTAGGCTAAGAGTTTCATTTACCTTGATAGTAGTGCTTTATTTCCTAGGACAACATGCCCTTAACGTTCATATCATGCCCTTAATCGTTACTTCTAATTAAGAAAATTAACATCTAATTGTAACATTTAATACATTGGTGCCCCTATGTCTTGCGGTGACACATTCAAGACATGTTTGTTTGGTAGATACATGGAGATACGTCATGGCCTCCGGAAATAGCAACAACAGTAGCACTCACCTCGGGGAACCACTCATCATCAAAATATTGGCAAATTGTGTATGTAGTTACTTATGGATGAATTTCACGATCAACATATTTCGGGCAGTTAGTGCAGACCTCATCACTATGTAGAATATTTTTCTACGGAGAGGCACACCGCTATTTTGTTAAATATTTCCCTTTCTCTCTCTGATACATGATACCGTTTATATAAGGATTTAAATAGGTTAATTGAATAAAAGTTGAACCTGTATTGAGTTCTCATATCTGAGTCATATTTCAGATCAAATTTTTGTAGTTGTCCGATCCACATGCTACATCATGATTATATATATACATACAAAATTATATAGCATGTTCCTCGAACCAAGCAGATACAAAAGAAAGTAGAAAAAGGATATAAATATACCTACTTTATTAACAACTTCCAAATTTACATTTGGGCTCTTGGTCAGTTCAGTAGTGTATGGTGCATTGTTGTTTTGTATTGCTAATATGTAAGTATAATATGAACAATAGGAAAATCTATATATGGGCCCATGGGGCCCATTGACAATTCCATTGGAGGAGTATATGTGACTTTAAACCTGATCATAATTGTGTTGTTTGATCTATTGTTTTTTACTCGACGCCTTTATAGAGACTGTTAGTAAGTATCTACCGAACATAACTATAAGTTATTCTTCTCAATTACCTATATTGACTGTTCTCCTACTTAGATGCAAATGTTTTAGAGGATCTAAATAATTTTCTAATATTTTCCATTGCTCTCCTTAGATGCCATGGTCTAATATGGCATGTTATTTGTAAAAAATAAATAATAACCCGGATATTCTTATTCAACAATGCTAGCCCATGCAAGTGCACGGGTTGACGACTAGTATTTTCTAATCTTTCTAATCTTCAAGCGCATTGCATCCATCTTCATCTTGTGATCATCGACGACATCCGCAACATGCAACTCCAATATCATCTTCTCCTCCTCAATTTTTTTTGTTTTTTCCTTCAACAAATTGTTTTCTTCTTCAACTAAATTTAACCTCTCGACAATAGGGTCGGTTGACATTTCCGATTCACATACATCCTACATAAATAAAATCTATGTCACGTTGGTCGGCATAATTTTCATAAACAATAAATGAACCAATAGTTATAAAGATAATATATATACCACATCCGAATCATAGACAGGACGAGGGCCGATGGGGGCGGATACCAAAACCATCGCACTATATAAGATGCAATAATAAAAGTAAGCAAATAATACAAGTATCTATGTAAACATACAAGTAAGAATATTTTTCCTTTCAGAAAGAAGATAAGAACAAGAGGCTCACCATGGTGGTGCCGGCGATGAGCTCGGCGCGGGTGATCGATGGCGGTGAAGATGGGGACGGGGCGTGACGGACCGCTAAACCTAGACAAATATTATGGAAAATGGAGCTTGGAGGTCGAGCTTGGAGAGGAGAAAGCTTAAGTAGTGTGGCTCGGGCATTCCATCGAACACCTTGTGTGCATAGGAGGTGAGCTAGAGCACCACCAAGCCCTCTCCCCCTCGGCCAGAGAAAAACAGAGCACTGGGGTGCTCTGCTCGCGAGCAAGGGGTATATATAGGCACCTCATTGCTCCCGGTTGGTGACATGAGCCGGGACTAAAGGGGAGCCTTTGGTCTCGGTTCAAGCCACCAACCGGGACCAATGGTGGTGGGCCAGGAGCGAGGCCCATTGGTCCGGGTTCATCCCACCAACCGGGACCAAAAGGTCCAGATGAACCGGGACCAATGGCCCAAGTGGCCCGGCCGGCCCCCTGGGCTCACGACCGGGAGCAATGCCCACATTGGTCCCAGTTCTGGACTGAACCGGGACTAATGGGCTGACCCGGCCTGGACCAAAGCCCTGTTTTCTACTAGTGCCCCCATCCATTCAAATGATCACAAAGGTTAGCAACTTTTTCCTTTCATCTCTCATTGCTAGATTAGCTCGTGCAATGCTTTATATAGTGATTGATTTTTGAGTTTAGTAATTTGGGAGGAATTATATATATGTGCTAGTATTTGATTAATATGCAATTTGATGTCAAAAATAACACTTAGTTTGCATATGTAGGTATGGTTTACTTAGTACCTTCTAAATCTCCGTCGTAACCAACGTCGATCGCTCGCAACGTCCCGTCGCCAGCACCACCTTGTGGTGAGCCTCTTGTTCATGAAGTTTTATATAAAAAATTGATGTTTGTGTGATTTGGATATATAGTTACTCGTATAATTATCTTACCCATACGTTGTTCGTTATACATAGTGCCATGGTTTTGATATTCGTCCCCGTCGGCCCTCGTCCGGGTTATGATTCGGATGTGGTATATTCTCTTTTAAAACTATTCATTGTATTTCGTGTTTATGAAAAATTATGCCCATCAAGTTGACATAGATATTTGTATGTAGGAGGTAGTTGAACCGGAAATTCCAACCGACCCTATTGTCGAGAGGTTAAATTTAGTTGAAAGAGAAAACGAGGATTTGAAGGAAAAATTGAAAAGAATTGAGGGGGAGAAGATGGAATTGGAGTTGCATGTTGCCGATGTCATCGATGATCACAAGATTAAGATGGAGAAAATGCGCTTGAAGATTAGAAAGATTAGAAAATATGCCATTCATAGTGAGGCTTGGTATCATTATGCTGTTGAATCAATTGTTACCTTAGTTGCGATCTTGATTGCATTTGTTGTTGCATTTAAATTCTTTAGCTAGAGAGTTATTTGTTTGTTGCATTTAAGTGTTGTATGATCTTTAAGTATGAACTTTATGTATTGTATTAATTTGATGTTTTCGGTGCTGTGTATTGAAGATGAGCCGGCAATGGATGTACGATGACCGATGCTCTCCCGAGTTCATTAATGGCGTGCGTACTTTTCTACTTGCGGCTGAGGCAAACAAGCGAGCTGATGGTTTTATGCCTTGTCCATGTGCTAGCTGTAAGAATGCTCACAATTACTCTACGTCAAGAACCATTCACGTCCACCTGTTTGAGTCCGGTTTCATGCCCCACTATAATGTTTGGACCAAGCATGGAGAAACAGGGGTTATGATGGAAGAAAATGAAGAAGAAGAAAAGGACGAAGACAGCTATCCTAGCCATGGGTTCCCTGAATACGATGATACAACAATGAGGAAAGAAGCTGAGCCGGTAATGCGGGAAGAAGCTGAGCCGGCAATGTGGGAAGAAGCTGAAGAAGAGGCATCGGATGAGCCCGTTGATGATCTAGGTCGGGCCATTGCCGATGCAAAGAGAAACTGCACAAGTAATTTAGAGAAGAAGAAGTTGCAGCGCATGTTAGAGGATCACAAAAAATTGTTGTACCCGAATTGCGTAGGTGACAAGAAAAAGCTAGGCACCACACTGGAATTGCTGCAATGGAAGGCAGAGAATGGTGTATCTGACAAGGGATTTGGAAAGTTGCTGGTAATGATAAAGGATATGCTTCCAAAGGACAACGAATTGCCCGAGAGTATGTACGAAGCAAAGAAGGCTGTCTGACCTCTAGGGTTAGAGGTGCAGAAGATACATGCATGCCCTAATGATTGCATCCTCTACCGCGGTGAGTACGAGGATTTGAACGCTTGCCCGGTATGCAGTGCATTGCGCTATAAGATCAGCCGCGATAACCCTGGTGATGTCGAGGGCGAGCGCCCCAGGAAGAAGATTCTGCCAAGGTGATGTGGTATGCTCCTATAATACCACGGTTGAAACGTTTGTTCCAAAACAAAGAGCATGCCAAGGCGATGCGATGGCACAGAGAAGACCGTAAGAAAGACGGAAAGTTGAGAGTACCCGCTGACGGGTCGCAGTGGAGAAAAATCGAAAGAAAGTATGGGAAGGAGTTTGCAGATAACGCAAGGAACGTATGGTTTGGTCTAAGCGCAGATGTCATTAATCCTTTTGGGGAGCAGAGCAGCAACCATAGCACCTGGCCTGTGACTCTATGTTTGTATAGCCTTCCTCCTTGGTTGTGAATGAAGCGGAAGTTCATTATGATGCCAGTGCTCATCCAAGGCCCTAAACAACCCGGCAACGACATTGATGTGTACCTAAGGCCATTAGTTGAAGAACTCTTACAACTATGGAATGGAACAGGTGTACGTGCATGGGATGAGCACATGGGGGAAGAATTTGACCTAAAGGCGTTGTTGTTCGTGACCATCAATGATTGGCCTGCTCTCAGTAACCTTTCAGGACAGACAAACAAGGGATACCGCGCATGCACGCACTGTTTGGATGATATTGACGGTATATATTTGGCTAATTGTAAGAAGAATGTGTACCTGGGACATCGTCAATTTCTTCCGAGCAGGCATCCCGTAAGAAAGAAAGGCAAGCATTTCAAAGGTGAGGCGGATCACCGGACGAAGCCTCGCCACCGTACTGGTGCTGATGTACATGATATGGTCAAGGATTGGAAGGTTGGTCTTTGGAAAGGGTCCTGGTGGACAACCTGTTCCGAATGACGCTGACGGACGCGCACCCATGTGGAAGAAGAAATCTATATTTTGGGACCTGCCCTATTGGAAAGACCTAGAGGTCCGCTCTGCAATCGACGTGATGCACGTGACGAAGAATCTTTGTGTGACCCTGCTTGGCTTCTTGGGCGTGTATGGGAAGACAAAAGATACACCTGAGGCACGGGAGGACCAGCAACGTATGCACGGAAAAGACGGCATACATCAGGGTCATGCAAGCTACGCTCTTACCAAAGAAGAGAAGGAAATCTTCTTTGAATGCTTACTTAGTATTAAGGTACCATCTGGCTTCTCGTCGAATATAAAGGGAATAATAAACATGGCAGAGAAAAAGTTCCAGAACCTAAAGTCTCATGACTGCCACGTGATTATGACGCAACTGCTTTCGGTTGCATTGAGGGGGCTTCTACCGGAAAACGTTCGATTAGCCATTGTGAAGCTATGTGCATTTCTCAATGCAATCTCTCAGAAGGTAATCATTCCAGAAATCATACCAAGGTTAGAGAATGATTTGGTGCAATGTCTTGTCAGTTTCGAGTTGGTGTTCCCACCATCCTTCTTCAACATCATGACATACGTCCTAGTTCACCTATGCAAAGAGATTAACATTTTGGGTCCTGTATTTCTACACAATATGTTCCCCTTTGAGAGGTTCATGGGAGTCTTAAAGAAATATGTTCATAACCGTGCTAGGCCAGAAGGAAGCATCTCCAAGGGCCATGAAAATGAGGAGGTCATTGAGTTTTGTATTGACTTTATTCCTGACCTTAAGCCGATTGGTGTTCCTGAATCGCGGCATAAGGGCAGACTAGATGGAAAAGGCACGCTAGTAGGGGAACAAATAATATGTATGGACGGACATTCTCTCACTGAAGCACACTACACAGTTCTACAGAATTCCGCCTTGGTGGCTTCGTATATGGATGAACACAAGAATTTGCTACGCTCCAAACACCCGGAGCGGTCTGATGACTGGACTACATGTGAACAAACCAGGAGTTTCGCCAGCTGGTTGCAGACACGTACCATGCATGACACCTCCATTGAAGATGATCTGTATTTGCTGTCCCAGTTACCATCTTCGAATATAATGACTTTCAAAGGGTACGAGATAAATGGTAATACATTTTACACGATCGCCCAAGATAAGAAGAGCACCAACCAAAACAGTGGTGTCCGCTTTGTTGCAGAAACCAAGACGGGAAAGGAAACATATTATGGTTATATATAGGACATATGGGAACTTGACTATCGACGTGGTTTGAAGGTCCCTTTGTTTCGGTGCAAATGGGTCAATATGACACGAGGCGGGGTAACGGAAGACCCGCAGTACGGAATGACAGTAGTGGATCTCAACAATCTTGCGTATGCAGATGAACCATTCGTCCTAGCCAATGATGTGGCACAAGTTTTCTATGTGAAGGACATGTCTACCAAGCCAAGAAAAAGAAAAGATAAGGAAGCGAATGCATCGTACGATGAGCCAAAGCGGCACATAGTTCTTTCTGGGAAGAAAAACATCGTAGGAGTGGATGACAAGACAGACATGTCAGAAGATTATGAAAAGTTTGATGAAATTGCTCCATTCACAGTGAATATTGACCCGAGGATCCCGTTAAATGATGAAGATTTTCCATGGTTACGGCGCAAAGGGACACACGCGAAGAAAAAGTTTCACACCCAAAGATCTGGGATGTGATCGGCTTCACTATCATCACTTTCTTCTGTGTTTCACACCCAGGAGGGAATCTCTGTAATAGTTAGGGTAGTTATGTGTTTTGGCATTTGAAACGCGAAGAAATTTTATGTGCAAACAAATTCTTTCATGCCTTTACTGATTTTTAAAGTTAAGTTATTCACAAACTAGTGATTCACACTAATTTCAAATAATTCAAAATTTAAACTATTCAAATTTGAAAACTACGTAAGAGAAAGTTTGTAATTTTTTGTACCTAAAGCAAAAATATTCGAAAAGAAACTCTAAATACACAAAAAAAACAACTCAAAAATAAATAAAGCAAAAAAATATATAAAAAAGCCCGCCTACTGGGCCAGAGTGGCCTCCATACACCTAGAAACCCAACCTGTTGTTGGGCCAGGATGCAGGCCCGCAAAGGCCTAGTAGGCCCACAGGGCAGCACAAAACATGTAGGCCCAGTAGGCCTGCTTTGGAGAGGAGCTCGAGAGAGCTACCGCACGGGGGGTTATAAACCAGTGCGGACGCCCCTCGGCTAGCGAGGTGGGACTAAAATTTGCCGCACCGCACCTGCGCCAGCGCACCCCCTTTAGTACCGCGTGGTGGCACCAACCAGTACTAAAGGGGGGGCCTTTAGTACCGGTTGGAGCCACCACCCGGTACTAAAGGGGGTGTGCTTCCCGCCGCTTGGCCTGGCCAAAACAGGCCTTTAGTACCGGTTGGTGGCTCCAACCGGTACTAAAGGTCCATCCTATATAACTAAACACTTCAAAAATTTCAGTTTCTCATTTGCTTCTTCTCCTCTGCCCTATCGCCCGCCGCCCCCGTGTGCATATCCCTCGTCGTCGCCCCCGTCGCCGCCCCGTCCCCATCGTCGCCGTCCCGTCGTCCCCGTCCCCGTCGTCACCGCCGCCCCGTCCCGGCCCGTCCCCGTCATCGCCGCCCCGTCCCCGTCGTCGCCACCCCGGCCCATACGTCCCCGTCCCCGTCATCGCCGCCCCGTCCCTGTCCCCGTCGTCGCCATCCCTGTCGTCGCCGCGCCCGTCACCGTCCCCGTCGCCGCCCCCCGTCGCCTCTCGCCTCGCCGGTGAGCACACACACACATACATTTTTTTAGTTTTTTAGTTATAGAAATAGTTATAAAAATGTTAGAAATTTTTCTTTTTTAGTTATAGAAATAGTTAGTTATATAGCATTGTTAGAAATGTTATAGAAATGTTAGAATTATTAGAAATTTTTTTGTTTTTTAGTTATAGAAATAGTTTTAAAAAAGTTAGAATTGTTAGAAATTTTTCTGTTTTTTAGTTATAGAAATAGTTATAAAAAAGTTAGAAATTTTTCTTTTTTTAGTTATAGAAATATTAGAAATGTTATACAAATGTTATTTATATATATAGAAATGTTATAATTTTTTTTCTGTTTTTTAGTTATAGAAATATTAGAAATGTTATAGAAATATTAGTTATATAGCATTGTTAGAAGTGTTATAGGAATGTTAGTTATATTGAAATGTTAGAAATTTTAGTTATCAAAATCCAATCATTAAAAAATGTTACTTTTTGCGGGCATATAGCTAGTATTTGTTCTCGACGATGCCCGGCCCGCATCCTCGCCGTCGACCCGTCTGCGACGACGTCCGGCTAACCCATGTCCGGGACTGGGCTCCGCCGGGCTGGCACTAGGAGGTGCTTCCTGGAGGGGCGCGCCGCTTGATGAGGAACCCGGCCCCAGGTCCCGTCGTCGACCCTGATCTCGTTTGGTGGCGTTCGCGTGGGCCAGTTTCGGTGCGGAGGGAGCCGGCCCCGCCGGAGGTGGTACATAGCCGTGTCAGGGAGGAGAACGAGCACGTCCATTGCTACATGGTTGCGTTAGAGGGCGGCAGGTTCTCCAATACCTGGCAGTTTCTTCAGGGATCTCACTTCAGCTATGATCCTGTGAGGGTTCCTTCTCTTTGGGTGTCCACCGCCCGCGCCGCTGGAACCGCGAGTGTCCTAGATTCTTCTGTAGTATTCGATCTTTATTAGCTACCTAGCCAGTGATGTATTCGATATATAATATTCGAGGCGATGTATTCGAGATTATATATTATTCGAGACCATGTATTCGAGATTATATCTATTATTCGAGACGATGTATTCGAGATTATATCTATTATTCGAGACGATGTAATTTGAATACTAAATTGTTTTATATTTCTTTTGGATTAGTTAAACAAAATCTATGGCGGACAATACCGGCAGAGAGGGAGAAGAGGCCCTGTTCAATGTCATACGCAATCCTCGCGGGCCAGATGATGATCAGAATGAAGAAGATTATGACGACTCCGAATATCTAAACAACAATGGGGAGGGTGATATGATATTCGATCGCGACGACCGAATTGATGAAGTCATGAACTATGAACATGATGAAGAAAATGTTGATCTTGAAACAACAAAGACCGGCGAGGTATATATATTTATATAAGCAGACATCTGGTGATCATCACATGTTTTAAATGACTTGAAGATATATTAACGAATCGATCTTTCTTCTTTCAGCCATCCGGATCGAGCAAATCTTCAGGCAACAGGACGAAACGAGGCCCGAACAAAAAGTTGAAGGAGGGCGTAAAGTACAATATCGAGGCAATCAGACCTAATGGCGAACCATTAGCGCCTAAGAAGATTGTGGACAAGTTCGTTCTTTAGTGCGGAGTTCTTGTGAAGGACCTACTCCCAATTTCCCTTCAAGAATGGAGAGAGCCAGCAAAGCCACGTCCAGATCTTACTTTTGTTGACGACAGACAAAAAGGTCTGCTTTGGGATACTCTCATGGAACATTTCACCCAACCAGATCATTTCACAGAAGCAGATGTGCAGAAAGTCAAGGACGCTGCTCTTAGGAAGATGGCGGTTGCATTCAAGAACCACAAGAATCGTGAATGGGACAAGTACGTCAAGGGAGGAAGGAAGACTCCAGTATTCGAGGGAACACTAGAGAAGCAAAGTGCTCATTGGGATGATTTCGTGAAATTCAAGGATTTGGAATTAGCTAAGGAACGGTCGAGAATAAACAAGAAGAATGCCGAAAAAAAGGATAAGTTCCATAAGCTGGGGCCAGGTGGCTACGCGGTGGCAATGCCTAAGTGGGATAAGTTTGAGAAAGAGATGGAGGATGCACGTGTCACTCCGGTTACTAGGAGCTGGCCCCCCAGGTGCAGGACTTGGTTCTATGCGCATGGGGGGGAGTTGGACCTGAAGACAGGCAAAGTTTCGACGAAGTCATGTCTGAACGGAGCCGACGATGCGCTAATTGTTGCAATAGAAGAGGCTCGAACAGGGGTGTTCCAGCGCAACAGAAAGAACGACGAGCTTACGCGTGCCCTGGGAAATCCTGAACACCCAGGAAGAACACGAGGCAAGGGCGCTATTCCGTGGTATGAGGGGTTTTCAGACTGGAACACCGACTACAGAGCCCGTGCGAGAAGGAAGATTGCGGAGGAGAAGAAGAGGAAGATGGAGGAGGAGCAGAGGAAGCTGGACTATGAACGCCTTCAAGGCCTAGAATCAAAGGACGCGGACTTGGCAGTCAAATTCCAGCAGCAGCAGGAGCAGATCGACTCACTTAGCCAGCAAAGGGGGTCTCAGCAGCTGCAGTGGCAAGCGGATGATCCAGCATTGGATAGCACCGCCCCATCCATGCCGAGAAGCAGCATGGGTTCCGCCCCGGGCGACGCAATGCTGGATAGATACCCCGTGGATGACATCATGGAGAACACTAACTGCGAGCTACACTTCAAAATGAAAAACATATCCATGAAGGTGGAGGACATCGTTGCTTTTACAAATCCCCCCGAGGCAACCTTCCATTGCAACCCGATTCCAGCGGGCTATGCTCGTGTCCTGGTTGATGAGGTGGTGGACCCATATTCGGGGCTACAGCTTGACATTCCTGGAGGTGACGACGAGCACACATTGGGAGAGGCCATACATCGTGTCATCCTATGGAGAAAGGATTGCATCGTCTTTCGAAGGCCACCGACACCGCGTCACCCGACTCCTCGTCCAAGTCCGCCACCGAGTCAGCAGACTCCCGCTCCTCCAAGTCCACCAACGCGTGAGGCCACTCCTCCTCCTCCAAGTCCGGAAAAGTGTCAGGCCACTCCTCCTCCAAGTCCGACACAGCGTCAGACGTCCACTCGTCCTCCGAGTCCGGCACAACTTCAGGCCACTCCTCCTCCAAGTCCGTCATAGCTTCAGGCCACTCCTCCTCATCCAACTCAGCCCCGTCAGCTGCCTCCGCCGCCTCAGCAATCGCAGAAGAGACACCCCGCAGCTATGGTGCGTAGCGGTACGAGTCGAGGTAGTACAGGAAGTACAGGCGGAGGCAAGCGATATAAATATGGTCCAAGCCTCACTACTCCTCTTCCCCCAGAGGGCTTACGACAGGACCGAGGAGCAAACTAATGCCATAGTGCGGGCAGAAGTGGACGCCCATTTTGGACCGAAACCGCCACCGCCGCCAAGGGAGAAAGTGCCTGCGGAAAAGATTAACCACTTCATTCGTATGGCTCAACCACTAGCTCCACATCAGGAAGTTAAATCGAGCACGTCTACAGAAGGAGGCGAGCTCGAGCTCGAGCAAACAACAAGCATCTGTCAAAAAATGCGGGAAAACCGTTCCCCAGCTGGGAGAACAGGCGGCGCAATCGATCCCCTCGCTTGTTGTGCCAACAACACGTGACAGTACGCGCATCCAATTTTATTGTGGGCAAACAGTTTACGTTCCCGAGGTGGGCGATGTGGTAATAACCGAGGAGCATATAATGCAGGCTGAAATTCTCAACATCACTGTTGGACAACTCCTCGAGATCGAGCCCATGCCTGTGCTTACAGAGGAGGAAATAAAACGGAAATATGTCCGGGGCGAACCTTTGGTCAAGCCAGACGAGGTCATGAAGCTCCCAACGAGAATGTATGAATTGCATCAATGGTACATGGACATTACCAAGAGTTCCAATCGAGAGTCCCTCATGGTGGAAGTCAAGAAGGATCATTACTACCATCAGAAAGTTCTGGCCGTTGAGAATAATGAACTGTTTCAGTTATACTATCAAGACGCACTCGACAAATCTATCATCAGTTGCTATTGTGTGTAAGTGATTTCTTTCTATAATTTAAGTCTTAAGCTAGCTGTAGTGATCCTTTTGATCAATCATTACCTGTAATTATCCTCACTATATTCTTTTCTGTGGTATTATGCAGGATGAAGATGTATGAAATGAAAAAAGGTGGACGCTATGGCATTGGGTTTATTGACCCAAACACCGTTAATGAATACACATGGAAAATAGATCCATATCACGAAAAGCAGGTAGAGGACAACATGCTAGAGTTCTTGAAGCGCCTCAAATACAATGAAGATATACTACTTCCTTACAACTTCCAGTGAGTCACACTGTCTTGTACTATACAAATTCTCTGTTTTTTTCTACTAGCTAGCTACATGTTTTTGCTTACATATGCCCGCTTAATTAAGACATGCAAATGTGTGTGCATGCAGATTTCACTGGATCTTGTGTATCATTAAAGTTGACGCCGGAACAGTTGAAATACTGGACTCACTACTCAAAGCAAATACTGACTATAACATCTTGTTTGGGATAGTCAACAGATAATTTCAATCATTATTAACTATATATCTCGGCCTATTTACTTCGTCATTTCATGATATGAACTATTTAATAACCCCTTTATTCATTTTCTTTGTCGGCGGGCAGGGCTTGGGAAAGGTTCATCAGCGTCACTCCAGGCGAATGGAAACAAAAGCTGAAATGGTTTCGACCCAAGGTAAGTAATTAAGTAGTACTAGCTAGCTAGCTAGCTGCCATCTCTTTAATTATCATGCTTGATTAATTATTATCTGATCAAATTCCATTCTCGTAAAGTCCCTGAAGCAGGCGCAGGGGACTGATCTGTGTGCATACTGCGTTTGCGAGAACATTCGCATGATGGCGTCCGAATGATCAGATCTCAAAAACAGGAATGGGTACGTTTGTCAAAACACTATTCACAATTTTTACACCATTATTGATATCTAGTCACACAACTAATACATATGCATATTGATCTCCATCTTAACAGTTCACAGAGGTGCGAGACAAGCTCCTAGAAACGGAGCGCGTACAAGCACTTCAAGAGGAAATAGCGGGATTTTTGCTCGACCAGGTCATAGATCCGAAGGGAGAATACCATTACCCGCTACCGCCACCATGAACCACTTCCAATTGTCATCGTGCTCCGAAGGCACCAATTAGGATAATGCCACTGGCTCCGAAGGCAACATGTAGGAGAAATTGTATATAGGTATACACATGTGTGTATGTGTGAATTAATATGGTGGTTTGTGAGACATTTGATGATATATATATATATATGATCGGTTCTACTAGAAATTCTATATATATGCATAACGTGTACAATGTGTAGTGTCATAAAATACCAGCAAACGAAAAGAATTAAATGGAAAATACAAAATTAAATGAAAAAGAAATCATAAAACCAAAACCCCCCAAAACCTTACCAACCGGTACTAAAGGGCTCCGGCCCCCGAAGCTGGCTCGTGCCACGTGGTTGCCCTTTAGCACCGGTTCGTGTTGAACCGGTACTAAAGGGGGGGGGGCTTTAGTGCCCACACTTTAGTGCCGGTTATGGAACCGGCACTAAAGGGCCTTACGAACCGGTGCTATTGCCCGGTTCTGCACTAGTGTTTTATTAAAAAAGCTCTTTCAATTCTATTATATGCTTTTTTATTTTTTTTAGAAAATTGGTATTTGCTTCCGCTATTCCAGTTATATCAATACTTTATTTAATTCACTCATATTTATTACTTTTTAAATTATCTATTTATCGAGATATATGAGTCGCTAGAAACTCAAGGCCTAGCCTTTTGTGGGAGAATGCTGAGTCCTTCCCAAAATTGCCTGGATCCACGAAAGATCTGGATAACACTTGGTTGTGATACTAATGTGTGGACCAGAACTTCTGGTTTCAGAGGGGGAATCCATCAAGCTTGATCAGCCGTTAACAAGCAATCCTAATGTGGGAGGTTTTGGTTAGGGGGGCTTACAAATTTGATCATGATCAATTGCTTTATGGATTGTCTCATGTCTCTTGATTAGTTGGTATTTATCCCCTCAATATCGCAAGTTTCTTACCTCCAAAAATATATTTACTTGTTACTTATTAAAAATCATGAAAAAATAGAAGGAAAAAACACACAATTAGCTCCAAGATTTTTTGAATGCAACTTACCATTAACACGTCCAAGTCACAACTAACAATGCTGAAGTTGTATGCACATGGCTTTTCTAAACTTGTACACACATCAGCCTCAGATTAACTATTTGAAAAATAGGTCAATCCTCGGCATGATCTTAACAGCTCCTTTACACACTGGATGCTAGCTATAGTAGGGTCCACAGATGGAGCAAGTGGGGATGGGTAGATAACCACCAATATAAATTAGTATCATTAATACAAAAATACTCCATTTTTACAAAAGCACAAGGACAAACAAATAGTAGTTGCCCCTACATTACCTCAAATATAAAAATTATAGTAAGATCGGACTACTAGTTGCCAAATACTCCCACCATTCACAAATATAAGATGTTCTAAATTTTTTTCTGAATCGGATGTATATAGACATATTTTTGTGTGTATATTCACTCATTTTAATCTATGTAGTCCATATTAAAATATACGAAACATCTTATATTTGTGAATGAATGGAGTATATTGGAAACAGTTTTTTTTCTTTCAAAAGAGCAGGAACACCACAGGACCGCATCAATTGATGCATAAAGTCTTAATTCATTGCACAATTTAATCTCTTCGACCAAAACAGTGGAGCCCACCACCCAAGGCCAACACATAGAGATTACATGATACATTTATGCAACACCATTCCCTTTACTAGACTAACGTCCAAATCTGTAGAAGAAACCCCGTGCTAAAATAGTTAGGAGATTGCCCAATTTATTTTTCGTCCATTTCCGCGGGACAAACATGAAATGCACTCGAGGCAAATGAGAACAACCGGGAAAATTGTCCAACACAAAGATACGAATCAGCTTTGCAGGGGAACCACCTTATACGGCAATGCCACTACGTGCAACTGGTTCTTTCTCCTCGCCGTTATGCCCACAGTCATGTCCATGTCAAGCTCAGTCCCACCGGTTGGGAGGCTCCAATCAAAGTAGTAGAGAAGTCGTGCCATGATTAGCTCCAGCACGGCCAACCCAAAGGTACTGCCGGGCACATCCTCCGCCCACCTCCGAATGGAAGGTAGTCGAACTGGGGTCCTTTGTCATCAGCCATGCTGTCCTCGAACCTCTCTGGCCTGAACTCATCAGGATCGTCCCAACTCTCAGGGCTCCTGCCAATCGCCCATGAGTTGACAAACACCCTGGTACCCTTGACGACCTCAAAACCCTCGACAGATTCGGGGGACGAGCAGCGGCAGCACCGGGTTTAGCCTCATGATCTCCTTGATGACCATCCTCATGTAGTGCAGCTCATGTATGTGCCTCTCATGCTCTTGTGGGGTCTTGTCATCGAATGTTCGCCGCACTTCTGCCTGAAACTTGGCCATCGCCAACGGGTTCCTCACGAGTTCTGACATGACCCACTCAGCCGTTGTCGCTGTGGTGTCCGTCCCTCCAGAGAACATATCCTACATGAAGAAATGGGCGACATGACATATTATGATGTTCACATATATGAACAAAAATGTTTACCCTAATTTTTTTTATGTTGGCCAAGGACATTTGAGAGCGATTCACCAGGGAAATGGAAATACGTACCACAATGATTGCCTTAATGGTTGTCGTTTCGATGGGGAATTCAGGGTCTCCCCCGTTCCTGATCCTAAGCATGACGCTCAGAAGGTCATCACCTTTCTGCTTGCTTTTAGCGATGATCTTGTCCAGGACGAGACGACGATGGTTATGTTTACACACGGCAGGCCACATGGCCTCTCGGGGGTTCTTGATGGCGTGTTCCAGCCCACCATCAGTTATGTCCAGCTCCAGACTTCCAACACTGGCGCGAGTGCGCCTAACCCATCCCGGGCACGTCCTAGTCGTTCCAAAGAGGAAGAAGTAAGCATCTCTCCTTTTCATCCTCGTTCACACATTCTTTCCTGCATGGTTATGCTGATTAGATTCATTGTGTCAAATTGTAGGCCTACTCTAGGTCTGTCAAAACTTATCGTCAAGAGTTCACTGAACACAAAGCCAAACGGGTTCGAGCCGAGGAGTACCGTGCAAAACAATTGCAGGTTAGTTAGTTTTCACCATTTATAGCCAAGCTAGCTAAATTTTGTGTTTTCACTATTTTTGACTTCCGTCTTCCACTAGTAGAAAACGGGGCTTTGGTCCAGGCCGGGTCAGCTCATTAGTCCCGGTTCAGTCGAGAACCGGGACCAATATGGGCATTGGTCCCGGTTCGTGAGCCCAGGGGGCCGGCTGGGCCACGTGGGCCATTGGTCCCGGTTCATCTGGACCTTTTGGTCCCGGTTGGTGGGATGAACCGGGACCAATGGGCCTCGCTCCTGGCCCACCATCATTGGTCCCGGTTGGTGACATGAGCCGGGACTAAAGGCTCCCCTTTAGTCCCGGCTCATGTCACCAACCGGGACCAATGAGGTGCCTATATATACCCCTCGCTCGCGAGCAGAGCACCCCAGTGCTCTGTTTTTCTCTGGCCGAGGAGGAGAGGGCTTGGTGGTGCTCTAGCTCACCTCCTATGCACACAAGGTGTTCGATGGAATGCCCAAGCCACACAACTTAAGCTTTCTCCTCTTCAATCTCGACCTCCAAGCTCCACTGGTGGAAAAAGGGCCTTTGGTCGCGGTTCGCAACTGCCATTAGTCGCGGTTGCGCAACCGCGACCAAATAGGCGCGACTAAAGGCCCCCACCTTTAGTCGCGGTTGCTTAAGAACCGCGACTAAAGGCCCGTCCACGTGGGCGCCAGGCGGCCGTCGGGGCGGAGGACCTTTAGTCGCGGTTCTTCTGGCCAACCGCGACTAAAGGCCGCCGCAGGTTTAGGGTTTTAGCCCCCCCCCCTAAACCTGTTTTCTGTTTAATTTGTATTGTTTTATTTCTTTTGTGCTTTATTTTAATTTTGAAGGAGTTTCACATATTCTACGGTACTACATACATGGAATGTACAATTTCAAACAAATTTGAAATTAGAACCAAAAAGAATTCAAGAGGAATATACAATATATATTCAATATCATCGGATGACCATATATAATTTTGAACAAGTTTGCATACATAATTTAATGCATATAAAGTTCTACGTCCTCGTAATGGTGTTCTCCTTTAGGATGGAGGACTTCCCTCCTGAACCATCCAGCTAGTTCCTCTTGAAGTGGTCGGAAGCGAGCTTCTGGACTAAGCATCATCCGGAGGTTATTCCTCTGAGCATTGGTATCACTCGGAACCCGCTCAGAGGTGTATCTCCGGATCATCTCACAGACATAGTATGCACATAGATTGGTCTCCGCTGGCTGAATATCCTCACCATTCTTAGCCTTTGACCTTTTGAATTCTAGCTCTTTTTTGAATTCACCGACCTTTGTATCTACGAACCGTCTCCAAACCCTACGAGGCAAAGAAAATTAAATGAACAAGAGAGTTATTAGTTACTTGATATTAGGAAATGAACGAAATAGGCCGATCGATATAGAGCGCAAATGAATGAAAATAATTACTTCTGCAGCATTCTTCTCATGTCGCCCCAAAGCTTTGGATCCTTATTCAGAGAGTCGTGGACGAGACATTCTGAGGTGTCAACTTTAATTACTAGCAAAATCCAGTGGAACCTGCGGACACGATACATGCAAAGTACGTCATGCATAACTCATCGATTAGCCGACCACATACCATGCATGGAGTAAACAAAAGAGAATGTGCTCAAGACAGAAACACTCACCCAAAATGGTAAGGAAATAGAATATCACTTTTGAGTTCCTGCTTTGTAAGAAACTGCCACAGGTCTGCCTCCATGTCGGCGGGGTGATGCTCCAACACATATCCATTAACGATGTGTGGGTCAATGAACCCAACATCATGGATGTTCCTTACTCTGCATTCCTTAATCTTCATTCTGCATGTATAATAGCGGACACAACAATGTAGTTAGGACATATATATAGTGCAGGCAATATGAACGAGATGGGGTAGAAATAAATCACTTACAGAACGTAGCAACTGATGATAGATTTGTCGAGCTCGCGCAGATTGAAAAGCTGGAACAATTCACTCAGATGAATTTGTACATAGTAATGTTTGAAGTGATGCTCATATCTCACTTCCGCATAAATATATTCTTTGGCGTTTTTATTTTTTATGTAACCCTTGTACCATTTCAGCAGACCTTTCATTTGTGGAGGTAGATCCTCTTCCTGCGCAGGCTCGACGAGAGGCCCATTCTTCACATATGTAATTACTACCTCCTTCACTGGCGCCTCATCAAGGCCTAACAGTTCACGAAGAGTAATACCTAAGTTGGCCGCTTGTTCTCTGGCACTCGTTACAGTCAATCCATGTGCTACCGCAGCTGCTATGATATCGGGGTCATCCGGACCGGCGGCTTTCACTATAAGCGGGGCAATCGATTGTTTACTTTGTTCCCCGAGCTGGGCAACTCGTTTCCCGCTTTTTTTACTTTCTAATTCCGTTTTCTCGGCCTCCTCCAAGGCTTTGTTCTCCTGGTTCTCCGCCCGCTCTTTCTTCTCCTTCAACATGAGTGCCTGCCTACGAAGTTCACGTGCATAGTCGTCAGGCAGATTCTTCGCGGCTTGGGACGGTGTGCTCAAAAAATGACTTAGCCCACTTCTTTTGCTCATCAAAAAATACTGGCTTGGGCTCGGGCTCTCTTTTCTTCTTGCAGTCCGCCTTCCATTTCTCATGATCAGCAGCCGCGGCCGCGGCAGTTTCCTCGGCACTACATTCCCAAGGCCTTGTGGGGAGAGGCTTCAGTGATGGCTCCGGTACCTTTGTGGTCTTAGGTACATAAGGGTCCGGGTTAATAATCCAGGACTGCTTCTGCTTCTTTGCCGGAGGTGGATTGGGGGGCGGCGTCCGATCACCCGCCGGACGAGGACTGGGGGGCGGCGTCTGATCACCCGCCGGACGTTGTGGACTGGGGGGCGTCGGCTGACGTGACGGAGGTGTAGGTGAACCGCCACCACCGCAGGGGGGTGGACTTGTTGTCCTTGGCGCCTCGCCTGGAAACTTGATAAACTTCTTTTGCCATAGAATGAAATGGCGCTTGACATCTTCAAGTCTTTTCTCCCCTTCAGGTGTAGCAATGTCAATCTCCAGGTCCTCAAACCCTTGGACTATGTCCTCCACCATGACACGAGCATAGCCATCTTGAATGGGGTTGTTGTGGTGGAGTGCTCCAGGTAAACATGGTAAAGCACTGCCGATGGCTACCTTCATGGACATGTTCCCGATAGGATAATACAGATGACATTCTTTCATCTCCTTTATATCGTCCACGGGGTAGCGAGGAGGCTCCGGTGCAGTAATTTCGACCACCAGAGGCTCCGGTGCAGTAATTTCGACCACCAGAGGCTCCGGTGCAGTAATTTCGATCGTCGGTGCATCTGCACCAGCCGGTGGGGCCTCCGTGGAAGCCACACTGCTTCTCCGCTGCTGGCTTCTGAGATCCGCTGGATGATCTTCATGCTGCGCCCGAGCTGCATCTCTTTCGGCTACTAGTACACTCACGGTTTTCTTCATCACATCCATTTCCGATGCCAACCGCGCCACAACATCTGCTTCCCGATCCATCTTTCTCTTCCGGCTTCTGTAACCGTACGGGTCATCGTTCTGGGGGAACCCTATTTTCCACGGAATGTGCCCCATGCCTCGTACACGTCCTCCGTGTTCAGGATTCCCGAGGGCTTTTGTCAGCGCGTCGTTCTCTCTGTTGAACTTGATCTTCCCCTATTGAGCATCCCTCATTGCGTCAATAAAGGCTTGGGTGGGTTTAATTATTTTGCCCCGGTAAACACACTCCCCTGTCTCCGGGTTCAGCGTTCCCCCATGCCCGTACCACCAGCTTTTGGCCCTTGGGTCCCATCCCTCCGTACCTGGACGGATTCCTCGCGCCCTCACCTCGTTCTCCATCTTCTCCCACCTAGGCTCCCAAAGGCGATACCCTCCTGGCCCCATAATATGATTGTACTCCTTCTTAGCCGCATTTTCCTTATTTTTTTCGATATTTGAATGAACTGCTCCGATTTCTTTTGCTTCACAAATTCTGGCCAATCATGTTTCAGTTTCTCATATTGTCCTTTGAAATCCGGAGTCTTGTTCTGCTTGACAAAGTCATGGGCTAGATTTTGCTTGAATTTTCGGAATGCGTCGGCCATCTTATGAAGAGCGAACTGTTTGACTAGCCTCCTCCTCTCCTTGTTTTCCTCAATCTTCTTACCCTCCTCATCGAATTTGTTGTATTCCGGAGGTAGAACGAAATGTTCCATAAGCTTCTTGAAGCAATCTTTTTTTGTTCTCTTATCGACAAAAGTGAAACCAGCAATTCGTGCCTTCTTTGGCTTATTCCACTCCTGGACGGTGATCGAGACGTTGTCTCTAACAATGGCTCCGCATTGGTTGACAAACTTGGTGGTGTTCTTGCGGGGCTCCAGCGGCCTGCCGGTTGCACTGTCGACAACCTCGATGGTGCATGTTTCTCCTTGTTTCATCGTCTTGGTTGCGCCACGCTTTGACGACGTACTCGATTGTTTCGACGATCCGGCCGAGGGCTAAAATAAGAAAGAGAGTCGCGCGCGTTAGTACACACATATTTATTCAAATCAGTTAGTTTGTATCACCAGAGGCTCAATGTATATATATACCTCGGCGCCGGAGGTGGTTGCTACTTCCATTTGAAGATCATCGTTTATCGACGTTTGTTCGGCATCATCTTGCTGACGGCGCCCTTCATCTTCACCGTCAAGGTTCAGATAAGAAGAGATATCATCTTCTTCTTGTCCGGTCGGCACATATAGAATATCGCCGTTTATGATGCCGAACATATGTGCTTCACCGTCCGGATCATAGTTGTCCATAATCGGGTCAGCTCTATCGTCCGCCATTATGTCAGTCCTGAAAACATGTAGTAAAAACAAATTAATTAAGTGAAGAAGGGGGGCGGTGGCGGTGGCGGTGGCGAAAGGGCGGTGGCAAAAGGAGGGGGCGAGGAAGGGGTGGGAGAGGGTGTCGCGGTAGAGCGCGAGACGGGGCGGCAGACGACGTCGTCATAGAGAGGGAGGCGAGGACAACACACATGTATAACCCTCGCCGCCCCCTCTCGATCCCTAAAAAAACACCGCGCGCATCGCCGCCCCCCTCGCCGCCCCCTCTCCGTATATACGTTTTTTTTGTTAATTATCAAATTTTACGGTTATTTGTTAAGTTATACGTTTTTTGTTAAGTTATTTTACGGTTATATGTTTTTTGTTAAGTTATTTTACCGTTTTTGTTAAGTTATTTCACGGTTATACGGTTATCAAATTTTACGGTTATACGTTTTTCGTTAAGTTATTTTACCGTTTTTGTTAAACTAATTAACTAGTTAAAATTAAAAAGAACAAAAAAAATTCTCTCTCTCTCCACGATCTCGCTCTCTGTAGAGAGGCGCGCGCGTGCGCGCGCGGCAGCGAGGCCGGCCGGCGGCGTTGAGGGCGG
>NC_041382.1:13474527-13475222 GCF_002162155.2 Triticum dicoccoides | reverse complement strand
CGACGGCGGGCGGCGTCGAGGGCGAGGGCGACGGCGGGCGGCGTCAAGGGCGAGGGCGACGGCGGGCGGCGTCGAGTGTGAGGGCGAGGGCGGCAAAGAAGACGAGAAATGGAGGCGACGGGTCGGGCCCTTGTATTTATAGCCCCCCCCTTTAGTCGCGGTTGGGGAGGCGACGCGCGACTAAAGGGTAACCTTTAGTCGCGGTTGGGGAGGCGACCCGCGACTAAAGGGTGACCTTTAGTCGCGGTTGGGGAGGCGACCCGCGACTAAAGGGGTTTTTGGCGGGTTTTTGCGTTCCCGCGCGCAACGACCTTTAGTCGCGGTTGGGCAGGCCAACCGCGACTAAAGGTATTTTCCAAATACTTTTTCTTTTTCAAAATCTTAAAAATACAAATAATATATCAAAAAATTAAGAAAAATAAAACTAATTCAATTCAATATGTTAAAAATACAAATAATATATCAAAAAATTCAGAAAAATAGAACTAACTCAATTCAATATGTTAAAAATACAAATAATATATCAAAAAATTAAGAAAAATAAAACTAATTCAATTCAAAATGTTAAAAATACAAATAATATATCAAAAAATTCAGAAAAATAAAACTAATTCAATTCAAAATCTTAAAAATACAAATAATATATCAAAAAATTAAGAAAAATAAAACTAATTCAATTCAATATGTTAAAAATA
>NC_041382.1:13452086-13474517 GCF_002162155.2 Triticum dicoccoides | reverse complement strand
TCAATTCAAAATTCTAAAAATACAAATAATATATCAAAAAATTAAGAAAAATAAAACTAATTCAATTCAAAATGTTAAAAATACAAATAATATATCAAAAAATTCAGAAAAATAAAACTAATTCAATTCAAAATCTTAAAAATACAAATAATATATCAAAAAATTAAGAAAAATAAAACTAATTCAATTCAATATGTTAAAAATACAAATAATATATCAAAAAATTCAGAAAAATAGAACTAATTCAATTCAATATGTTAAAAATACAAATAATATATCAAAAAATTAAGAAAAATAAAACTAATTCAATTCAAAATGTTAAAAATACAAATAATATATCAAAAAATTCAGAAAAATAAAACTAATTCAATTCAAAATAATATAATTCACATGATCCATTCAACAAAGTTTGGTACAATAAATTATTACACATCATTTCTTCCCTTGTGTCCCTGCTTGCTTACGATTGTGCCGTATCCATGGAGCATCCTCATCATTTAACTTAATGCTTGGGTCAGTGTTCACTTTGAAGGGCGGAATTTCAGCAAACATATTATAATCTTCTGACATGTCTGTCTTGTCCTCCACTCCCACGATGTTTCTTTTCCCTGAAAGAACAATGTGGCGCTTTGGATCATCGCATGATGTACTGATCGTTTTCTTATATTTTCGTTTCCTCGGTTTGCTACTCATGTCCTTCACATAGAAAACCTGAGCGACATCTTTCGCTAGGACGAATGGTTCGTCAAGGTAACCAAGATTGTTGAAATCCACCATTGTCATTCCGTATTGCTGGTCCACCTTTACCCCACCTCCTGTTAGCTTGAACCATTTGCACCGGAACAAAGGGACCTTAAAGGAGGGTCCATAGTCAAGTTCCCATATCTCCTCTATGTAACCATAATATGTGACCTTTTGCCCATTCTCGGTTGCTGCATCAAAGCGGACACCACTGTTTTGGTTGGTGCTCTTTTTATCTTGGGCGATCGTGTAAAATGTATTCCCATTTATCTCGTACCCTTGGAAAGTCGTTATAGTCGAAGATGGTGTCTTGGCCAACATGTACAGCTGATCTACAACATCATTGTCATTCATTAAATGTTTTCTCAACCAACTGCCGAAAGTCTCCATGTGGGCCTTCCTAATCCAGGATTCAGGCTTCCCCGGGTTGTCCAAGCGTAAAATATTCTTGTGTTTCTCAAAGTACGGAGCCACCAAGCTGGAATTGGTCAGTACAGTGTGGTGTGCTTCAGTCAGAGAATGGCCGTCCATACATATCGTTGATTTCCTTCCAATCGTGCCTTTTCCACTTAGTCTCCCCTCGTGCCGCGATCGAGGAAGACCAATCGGCTTAAGGTCAGGAACAAAGTCAACACAAAACTCAATTACCTCCTCATTTCCATAGCCCTTGGCGATGCTTCCTTCTGGCCTAGCACGGTTACGAACATATTTCTTTAATACTCCCATGAACCTCTCGAAGGGGAACATATTGTGTAGAAATACAGGACCGAGAATGAAAATCTCTTCGACTAGGTGAACCAAGAGGTGCGTCATAATATTGAAGAAGGATGGCGGGAACACCAAATCGAAACTGACAAGACATTGGATCACATTGTTCTGTAACCGTGGTAGATCTTCTGGATTAATTACCTTCTGAGAGATTGCATTGAGGAATGCACATAGCTTCACAATGGCTACTCGAACATTTTCTGGCAGGAGCCCCCTCAAAGCAATCGGAAGCAATTACGTCATAATCACGTGGCAGTCGTGAGACTTCAGGTTTTGGAACTTTTTCTCCGCCATGTTTATTATTCCCTTTATATTGGACGAGAATCCAGACGGGACCTTCATACTGCTCAGGCATTCAAAAAAGATGACCTTCTCTTCTTTGGTCAGAGCGTAGCTGGCACGACCTTGAAACCATTCCGGATGCCGGTCATTAGGGTCTTTCAAACGTTGTTGGTCCTGCCGTGCTTCCTTTGTATCATTTGTCTTCCCATACACGCCCAAGAAGCTTAGGAGGTTCACGCAAATATTCTTCGTAACGTGCATCACATCGATTGCAGAGCGGACTTCTAGGACTTTCCAATATTCTAGCTCCCAGAATATAGATTTCTTCTTCCACATGGCTGCGTGCCCGTCAGCTCCCTTCGGAACTGATTGTCCGCCAGGACCCTTTCCAAAGATGACTTTCAAATCCTTGACCATATCAAATACCTCAGCACCAGTGCGTTCCGCAGGCTTCGGCCGGTGATCTGCCTTGCCATTGTAATGCTTGCCTTTCTTTCTTACTGGATGAATTTTCGGAAGAAATCGACGATGCCCAAGGTACACGTTCTTCTTACAATTTGGCAAATGTACACTTTCAGTCTCATGTAAGCAGTGCGTGCATGCATTGTATCCCTTATTTGACAGTCCCGAAAGGTTACTAAGAGCAGACCAATCGTTGATGGTTACGAAAAGCAACGCTCGTAGGTTAAATTCCTCTTTTTTGTGCTCATCCCACACACGGACACCAGGTCTGCCCCACAGCTGTAAAAGTTCATCAACTAATGGCCTTAGGTACACATCGATGTCGTTGCCGGGTTGCTTCGGACCTTGGATGAGCACTGGCATCATAATGAACTTCCGCTTCATGCACAACCAAGGAGGAAGGTTGTAGATGCATAGAGTCACGGGCCAGGTGCTATGGCTGGAGCTCTGCTCGCCAAAAGGATTCATGCCATCTGTACTTAGACCAAATCTTATGTTCCTTGCGTCAGCTGCAAAATCTTTGAACTCTCTGTCGATCTTTCTCCATTGCGTTCCATCTGCGGTGTGTCTCAACTCCCCGTCCGACTTACGGTCCTCTTTGTGCCATCGCAACAACTTGGCATGCTCTTTGTTCCTGAACAGACGTTTCAACCGTGGTATTCTAGGAGCATACCACATCACCTTGGCGGGAACCCTCTTCCTGGGTTTCTCGCCCTCAACATCGTCACCAGGGTCATCGCCTCTGATCTTATGACGCAATGCAGTGCATACCAGGCATTCATTCAAATTCTCGTATTCACCGCGGTAGAGGATGCAGTCGTTGATGCATGCATGTATCTTCAGAACCTCTAAACCTAGAGGGCAGACAACCTTCTTTGCTTCATACGTACTGGCGGGCAACTCGTTATTCTTTGGAAACATATTCTTCAACATTTTCAGCAAGTTTTCAAATGCCGAGTCAGCTACACCTGCCTGTGCCTTCCATTTCAGCAAATCCAGTGTGCAGCCCAGCTTTTTCAGACCATCATCGCATCCGGGGTACAACGACTTTCTGTGATCCTCTAACATGTGATCCAAATTCTCCCTCTCCTTTTCAGTTTCGCAGCGTCTCCGTGCATCAGCAATGGTCCGACCAAGATCATCAACGGTCTCATCACGTGCCTCTTCTTCACCTTCACCTTCACCTTCCCCTTCACCTTCCCCTTCACCTTCAGCATCCTCCATGAAAGTATCACCGAAATGAGCAAGATAGCTTTCATCGATGAAATCATCCCCTTCTTCATCTTCTTCCATTATAACCCCTCTTTCTCCATGCTTGGTCCAACAATTATAGCTTGGCATGAAACCGTGCCGAAGCAGGTGCAGGTGAACTTCTCTTGAGGAAGAGTAACCCTTCTGATTCTTACAGTCAACACATGGACAGATAACAAAACCCTTCTGCTTGTTCGCATTAGCCACTACGAGGAAATCTTTCAAACCCGTAGTGAACTCGTGGGTGAGTCGGTTACCGTACATCCATTGCCGATTCATCTGCATTATTATAATATAAAATATATAATTAACCATCATGCATTTGTTAAACTAACTAGCTATAAACAATAGAAATTAAAAAATGAACAACACACATGCATATTTTATCAATGACACACATGCATGAAAGGTTCAAGTTGCTAACCGCGATCGAGGAGGAACCTCAAGTGTGGCTCCAACACTTCATATCATGTTTGTTTCACGCTGTTGGGGCATTTCATCAAACACCTTGTGTGCATAAGAGGAACCAAAAGCAAACCTACACCCCCTTGTGAAGAGAAGTGGCACCAAATGGCTAAGTGAGTGCGCTGAACTGGTATATATAGGGGAGGAGCTTTAGTCGCGGTTGGCCTGGCCAACCGCGACTAAAGGCCTTTGGGCACCTTTAGTCGCGGTTGGCCTGGCCAACCGCGACTAAAGCCCCTCACGTGCACCAGCTGGCCACCGAGCGCCCTGGGCCCAGGCCTTTGGTCGCCGTTCGTCTGCCGAACCGCGACTAAAGACTTCATTAGTCGCGGTTCCTACAGTTTCGCGACTAATGGGGCTGGACGGAAGCCTCTTTTTCTACCAGTGCTCTATTTTCCATAATATTTGTCTAGGTTTAGCGGTCCGTCACGCCCCGTCCCCGTCTTCACCGCCATCGATCACCCGCGCCGAGCTCATCGCCGGCACCACCGTGGTGAGCCTCTTGTTCTTATCTTCTTTCTGAAAGGAAAAATATTCTTACTTGTATGTTTACATAGATACTTGTATTATTTTCTTACTTTTATTATTGCATCTTATATAGTGCGATGGTTGTGGTATCCGCCCCCGTCGGCCCTCGTCCTGTCTATGATTCGGATGTGGTATATATATTATCTTTATAACTATTGGTTCATTTATTGTTTATGAAAATTATGCCGACCAACGTGACATAGATTTTATTTATGTTGGATGTATGTGAATCGGAAATGCCAACCGACCCTATTGTCGAGAGGTTAAATTTAGTTGAAGAAGAAAACAATTTGTTGAAGGAAAAAATAAAAAAATTGAGGAGGAGAAGATGATATTGGAGTTGCATGTTGCGGATGTCGTCGATGATCACAAGATCAAGATGGATGCAATGCGCTTGAAGATTAGAAAGATTAGAAAATATGCCATTCATATCGAGGCTTGGTATCATTATGCCGTTGGATCAATTGTTACCTTGGTTGCGATTATGATCGCATTTGTTTTCGCATTGAAATGTTTTACATAGTTTTAATGTATGGTTTAATTAATTAGATGCTCTGGAGAGCTATATGTTGTTAGATGAGAACTATGTATGCACTTTGGTTTTAATGTGATGATGAACTTCTATTAATTTGGACATTTAATTATATATAATGCACGCAGATGAACCGGCAATGGATGTATGGTGACAGACACATCTGCGAGTACATTTAGGGCGTGCATGAGTTTATCGATGCGGCTGAGGCAAACAAGCAGAATGGTTTTATGTGTTGTCCATGCATTGAATGTGGGAATACGAGGTCCTACTCTAACCGGAAAATCCTTCACTCCCACCCGCTTTACAAGGGTTTCATGCCACACTATAATGTTTGGACGAGGCACGAAGAAATAGGGGTTATGATGGAAGACGGCGAAGAAGAAGAGTACGATGACAACTATGTGCCCCCTGAATACGGTGATGCTGCAACGGGGGGAGCTGGTGAAGATCAAGAGGAACCAAACGACGTGCCAAATGATGCTGCAACGGGTGAAGCTGCTGAAGATCAAGAGGAACCAGACGATGTGCCCGATGATGATGATCTCCGCCGGGTCGTTGTCAATGCAAGGACGTAATGCGAAAGTCAAAAGGAGAAGCTGAAGTTTGATCGCATGTTAGAGGATCACAAAAAGGGTTGTACCCCAATTGCGAAGATGGCAACACAAAGCTCGGTACCATACTGGAATTGTTGCAGTGCAAGGCAGAGAATGCTGTGGCTGACAAAGGATTTGAGAAGCTACTGAAAATATTGAAGAAGAAGCTTCCAAAGGATAACGAATTGCCCGACAGTACATACGCAGCAAAGAAGGTCGTATGCCCTCTAGGATTGGAGGTGGAGAAGATACATGCATGCCCTAATGACTGCATCCTCTATCGCGCTGCATACAAGGATCTGAACGCATGCCCGGTATGCGGTGCATTGCGATATAAGATCAGACGAGATGACCCTGGTGATGTTGACGGCGAGCCCCCCAGGAAGAGGGTTCCTGCGAAGGTGATGTGGTATGCTCCTATAATACCACGGTTGAAACGTATGTTCAGAAACGAAGAGCATGCCAAGTTGATGCGATGGCACAGTGAGAACCGAAAGAAAGATGGGAAGTTGAGAGCACCCACTGACGGGTCGCAGTGGAGAAAAATCGAGAGAAAGTACTGGGATGAGTTTGCAAAGGACCCAAGGAATGTATGGTTTTCTTTAAGCGCGGATGGCATTAATCCTTTCGGGGAGCAGAGCAGCAGTCACAGCACCTGGCCCGTGACTCTATGTATGTATAACCTTCCTCCTTGGATGTGCATGAAGCAGAAGTTCATTATGATGCCAGTTCTCATGCAAGGCCCTAAGCAACCCGGCAACGAAATTGATGTGTACCTAAGGCCATTAGTTGAAGAACTTTTATAGATGTGGAATGGAAACGGTGTACGTACGTGGGATGAGCACAGACAGGAGGAATTTAACCTTAAGGCGTTGCTGTTCGTGACCATCAACGATTGGCCCGCTCTCAGTAACCTTTCAAGACAGACAAACAAAGGATACCACAGATGCACGCACTGTTTAGATGACACTGAAAGTATATACCTGGACAAATGCAGGAAGAATGTTTACCTGGGCCATCGTCGATTTCTTCCGACCAACCACTGAAAGTATATATATGTATTGACCCCCTTCTTCAAAGTAGATGTTTCGAAAGCGGGATGAACTCCTAGCACCAGCTCGCATGCGAGCAATTCAAGAGGAATTGGCGGCATTCTTTCTTGACCACGTGATCGCTGAAGAAGGAGAATACTATGTGGACCATGAGTCCATATGATTATATTTGTAAGAGATAATTATTGTATATATGTAGCCGGTAGTGTCGGATAGATATACGAGAACTTGTTGTTCGACCAATCTCTCGGAGAAGGAGAGGTGGTCGATATCACTTCTCTCTGTATGCATATATGTTCATGACGATCTTCTGTTTCCTTCGTTTGCTTACTAGCTAGCTAGCGTGTCTAGTCCTCTCTATACGTATGTATAGTACGTAGCGTCGACCAAGCACGGACGTAAGAGAGGACACTTCTCTCTATTAATTATAGCTAGCTAACACAATATATGAAACACCTAAATTAACCCCCCAAAACCCCCAACCCCCCCCCCCTTTCAAAAAAAACAAAAACTCCAGCCACAGAAATGCTGACGCGTGGATGCCTATTGGTCCCGGTTGGTGCCACCAACCGGGACCAAAGGGTCTCCTGACTGGGCTCCGCGCACAGGCCACGTGGAGGCCCATCAGTCCAGGTTCTGGATTGAACCGGGACTAAAGGGGCAGGGCATTAATACCGACCCTTTAGTCCCAGTTCAGGAACCGGGACAAAAGGCCCTTACGAACCGGGAGAACATGCCCTTTTTCTACCAGTGTTCGCTTTGTCAACTAACATGCATAATATGTACATTTGGATGGAATCTGGCACTCGGGCTGCACCAATGGGACCAGCACCACCCAATCCTGGGCCGACCCCAGAAATGCTAACGATCGAGGAATTCTTGACATGTGATGATGACGAGACTCGGTTAGTACATTGCCAAACATGTCAAGCATTACCTATCATTTTTCAACATATAGATTGAGATCTCTTTTTAATGTCACTTACCAACACAATGTAGGGATCAGGCCAAACATCAAACACTCCTGGTGATGGTACTCCTGCTTCAGGGAGCCCGATGACCCCAGTTCATAACCCAGGTGGTAGTGGTTCTACCTCGAGCCGTGGATCGCCTCTTTTTGTATGTCCCATACTCGCAAGATGCATTTTTCATAGTTATAACATTTCCAAAGCCGCAAACTTAGAACTAGACAAAATGCCATGTTAAATGCCATCCTAAACCATAGTGATTCTTCATTTTGTAGTGATGAAGCTATTTGGAGGTGGACTTCGGGTTCTGGTGGTGGGTTTTGCTTGTCGGCCGACGATCTTCGATATGATGCTATATGGTTGATATTGATGATGTGCTGGACAATATGATGCTCTATGTGATATGTAGTGGATGCTCTATGTGATATGTAGTGGATGCTCTATGTGATATGTAATGGATGCTCTATGTTTGATGTTCTTGCTATATTTATGCTATCTAGTGGATGCTCTATGTTTGACGTTCATGCTCTATTTTTTGTTTCAATAGATGATTTGATGATGCTATATAGTTGTGTGATGCAAATGCTCTTATATATATATTGGTTTTGTTGTTGTGCCTATTTTATTTGCAATGCAAAAGCAAAACAAAGAAAAAGAAAAAATGGCCAAAACTATGTCTACGGTTTAACTATAGGCATATACCCGGCCCGAGCTACCAGGTCATGACACGTGTCATCTATGCCTACGGTTACATGGTAGGCATATATCGGATGTATGCCTACGGGGTAAACCGTACGCATAACATGCGGCTATTTATAAAATATAGTAATTTATAAAAGAACGATGCCAGGTGAAGCCACGTGTCCAATCTACGCCTACGGTAAAACGGTAGGCACGGATACAATATATATGCCTACGGTTTAACCGTCAGCATATGGCTGACACGTGGCGGCATTTGAGGTGTGCACGTGTGCGTACGGCACTTGACGGACATGTCGTCAACTATTTTTGCCGACGGGTATATATGCCTACGGGTTTTCCATGCCTATGGGCAGTGAAGGTATACCGACGCTATTTATGCTGATGGGGATATGCCTACGGTGACCGTAGGGATATGCCTACGGTGACCGTAGGCATAGCCTATGCTGACAGGTTTCGGCCCTTTGCCTATGGTTTTAACCCTAGGCATAGCCCGTGATTCCTGTAGTGGCCTTGGGATGTCATGGTTTGAGTAGGATCCTCTTTTCCTCTACAACACCTCACATGCATGTGTCCGGTCCAATCTATAGACTAAAAGTTGCAGCTCAACAGCTGCACTTTCAAACAAACATAGCTAACACTCAAAAAGCAAAAATAAAAAGGACATCGTCTCGTGATAACTAAAAATAGAAACAAGGTATATGCCTCATGTTCCCCCCACCCCTCTAGCTAGGTGGAATAGGTACTCCCTCCGTCCCGAAAAACATGTCGCGGCGGCATTTTTGCAAAAAAAAACCTCTCGTTTTTCCCGACCAAACCCGCGCTCCTCGTCCTCCTCCTCCGACAGAAGCAGCAGCTGCGCTACTCTCCGTCGCCACTACTTCGCTGCTCCCGCCGCCGCTGCTCCCCTTCTCCCCCGCTCTCCCGCCGCCGCTGCTCCCCTGCTCCCCCGCTCTCCCGCCGCAGCTGCCTCCTGCTCCGCCGCCGCAGCTACCGCTTGCCTGCCTCCCCACGCTCCCCCTTTCTCAAAAAAAATCCTTGATTTGGATCCCATGTTAGTCCAACCCACAGCTACCGCCGCGCTCTGCTTCAGCTGCGTCGGAACCGCCGTCGGAGAGCCTGCAGGCGCCGGATCTGGACCACCAACAACAACCTAAAGGCAGACGAGCAGCCGAGTGTCGTCCTCACCGTCGATGACGACGGTGCCGCCGACGCCGCGAAGCGAGGGCGAGATCCTCTAGTCGGCCAACATCAAGAGCTTGCGGGCCTCCTCGCCGCCCCTGCCTCGTCGCGGGCTCGGCACACCGCAACTCTTCTTGGCCATTTCTCCCTGGCTTGACTGGTTACGACGCGGAAGAAGGCCGAGGCCGCGCTCGCCGAGGAGGACGCCGTGCGGGCGGAGGCCCTCTTCACCGAGGTCCGTGCGTGCTTGCTCTGGTTCCTCTCTCCCCAAAACGCCATGGACAAAACTGCAACTCTCTGCTTGCTATTCTGATTTAAAAATGACTATGACTTGTTTGTGTTGCAAAGCATCGCTATGGACTGAATCATTCTTTTCAGCCGGCGGCCAATCTTTACATACGTTTGGCCTCCAAGTACTCCATCTTGTACTGACAGAGAATGTGTTGTAAAGGTGGGCTGCATCTGGCCTATGGAGGCAGGTCTACTCCCCCTTGCTGAATTTTCCTGGAGAACTAGCTAGCCTCTTAGTTCTGACAGTTTAAATGGATTTACTCTGATGAGTGATGGTTTGGTCGCAATTGTGCAGGTGTAAGGCTAGAATAGCGATTGGGGATACTACTGGCGCCCTCGCAGATGTCGAGGAAGCGATAAGGATAGCTCCCAAATTTCCTCAGGTAAATGAACTCCATGTCTTGTTCATAATATTAAATCCTTAGCTAGCTGTGGCGTATTGTTGCGAATTGGATGGTTTAGTGTGGCCAATTTCTGTCACAAACCTGTGCAAATAAGCTTTGCGTTAACTGAAGAAAGCCAGGATGGGTACCTAGTGCAGTGAAGTGAACTGAAAAAAACCATTTAGTATGCTTGATCATGAGTGATGAGTCCATGACTGGTTAGGGGTTCAAGGTTGCAGCTCGTTGTAGAGACAGACATAAACTGATCTATGTAGAGACAGACACCAGATGTTGTTAGATTTTCAAGATGGATTGCATCATCAGTTGTAGAGACAAACATCAACTTCTAGACCTGTAGAGACATACATTACAGCTCGTATATGCCACACTAAACTTCTAGATATATGCTTGACCAAAAGGACTCACCAGTATATGCCACACTAAACTCCAACAGTATACTCCATGTGTACAGTGTACTACAGGTTTAGCATACAAAAACAAAACTGCATTCCAACAGACTTCAGTGGGTTTCTTTCTACCTAGCTTAATTAACCTTTCAGTTACTCCTCTTCACTATACCCACCAGGTAATTAATTAGTAGACTACAGTTGCTGAGAAATTAAACTACCCAAGGCTGTATATGTTTAGATCATGAAGGAGAGATGTATAAGGCTGTACTTATATACTGATAGCTAATTAAGAAGCTGGGAAATATATACTGATAGCTAATTATCCAGGACCTTGAGATGGATTAATCCAGTGCTACTCTTCTCATTATCTAATCTATCCATGCTATGGTTGCATATTTATTTACTGCACCAAAGATGGTTTTTCTTATTTTAGCTGATCCATCCCATGTGATATGCTAGATTTTAGCATCTGTATTGATGAAACTTTGACGAAACTAAAGAAAAACTGAAAGTGTCCTTGATAGCATGAAATGGACCTCTTAACTAAATAGAAGCGATTTCTTGTCATCCACTGTCCTTTTATTTGTTCCATGCTGATAGCTTTGCTGATTTAACATTAATTAACAAAACCAAATTCAGTACTGCTCCAGCTTACTCAAAACTTTAGAACATGTTCAGTCTTCAGTTAACTCCATACAATAGACTCTTGCTTTTTTACTAAAGCTAGTTTGCAATTGCAGTAGAAGATAATCTCATACCATATCATCTACTGATGGTATGGGATTAGCAAAGGCCTTGCTTGCCTCATTAGTTGCTGTAGTTGTCAAGCAAAAATTTCAGTCCACTAACCCAAATTAATTCAAATAACTAAAATTAATCCAAATCAATTCAAATAATTCAAATAAATCCAAATAACCCAAATTAATTCAAATAACCCAGATAATTCAATTAATCCAAATAACCCAGATAATTCCAAGAAATTCCAACAAGGAGTTGATATACAAGGATTAGACAAGGCATACACAAGGACATGACATAAGGGCCTCTTTGTCCCCTCTTGACACAAGATTACACAAGACATACACAAGGAGCACCTAACTACATGACATAAGGGCCTCTTTGTCCCCTCTTGACTACATTCTTTTCCTTTCTCTGGTCACTTCTTCCCTTCCCTTCCCTTTATTTTTCTTTCTTTTCCCTTCTCTAGCTAATTCTTTCCTTTCATTTTCTTTTCCTATTGCAATTTCCATTTCTTCTATAACGGCCCTAGTATCAACAATTACCCGACTGTCGCAATATACACTAGTTATTTCCATTCCAGCATTCTGAACGCGATCCTTGTGCAAGTGGGGCAACTTATATTAATTTCCTCCTTTGTCTTTCATAACTTCAAACATAACTGCTTCTAATGTGATAAAGCTTCTATGCAACTTGTCGGGATCGTAATTCTCGAATTCCTCTTCCACACCTTGTACCAGTTCCTAGATGTTTGTAGGTGACCTGCAGTCGGTTAGAGACTGGAGAGAGTTATGGAAGCAGAGGTCCAAACAATTTAACTCAGGGCTATTTGGGGGCTGTTGTAGCAATCGGATGTCAAGATCAGTTTGTTCCACAGCTTCTCGAAAAGCTACATCATTGGGCAGGACATGAGGCTTTGCGTTATCCTGTTGGATGAATATTGTTGCTCCCTCATCATCGTCAGGCCACTTATCCTGAATTGCCGGGATAACCTTATTGATTAGATAATCTCTGCACACAGGCCTGGTTACTTTCACTGATGTCAACACTTTTGTTCCCTTTGTTCTGTTCTGACTTGTCCGCTTCGCCTCAGTCTCTTCGACAAATGCCCAAATGCCGATCTTCCCATCGAATGTTAGCTCCCCCTCATTGTTATATCGAGGCTTGGCAACAGCTGTTAGGAACATCACCTTCCCAATGCTGTGAGTGTTTGACACGGTGTGCTTTGGTTCATGTTCTCCTGGAAGTACATAGTAACTATTCTTCACTCTCGTCATGTCAAACCACTTCTCATCGATGTGAACCATATTCGTCATTGGTTTTAACATAGCCCGAGAAGTTGAGATCGAATTGTCATCGACCATGGACATACAAAATTTCAATCTCGCAAGCTTGTTCTCTAGCTTGAGGTAAGGCTTCACGGTGCTTGTGATGCAGTTGAGCTCATTCAACTGGAACCTCTTATGCAGGGTCGATCGGGCCACACCTAGAGACCGTGCCAGAGATCGAATTGTTCTTCTTTTATTCAGTGGGATTGTTGAGGTCCTCTCTAGATCTAGCTCCTTTCTCTTCCGGCCGGATCTTCCTGGCTTCTTGCTTGAGACATCTACTTCTTTGCCATCGGCAATTTGCTTTTTAGCCTCTTCCCAGATTCTTTCAACAGATCGTACACTTATGTCCAACAGGTTTGAGACTAGCAGCTTGTCGTCTGGTTGAACAGACCCATCTCTGAGCTCGATTACTAGCAAGGCAAAGTAAACACCATGCCTCTCCTTATCTGACAATTCTCTTCTCTTCTCTTGAAGTATCCAATTCATAACTTCATCCTCTTCCTCTTGAGCTTCATCCTCTTTCGCTTCATCTTCTTGAGGCATCCAATTCATATCTTCATTGTCTTCCTCTTGAGGCATCAAGTTCAAATCCATAACTACATTCTCTACCACTTGAGGTTCCTCCTCTTGAGGCATCAAATTCAAATTAATACCTTCATCGTCTTCCTCTTGAGGCATCATGTTCAAATCCATACTCCTGCTAGCAATGACAAAAGATGAGTACATCATGGTACCATAACAAGGATATACACAAAAAAATGAGTAGAATGACAGGAGCCTTGCAACCATTACAAAAAAAAGGCTTCACATTCTCTGAACTGTGATGTGCTCTGCTAAAGTGCTAATGCCACTAAATCATCTTGTTCTGCCTAGCTTAACAAGATCCACATTCTCATTTCAAAAAAAGGCTTCACAATTTCACAGCTACTCCTAATACATTCTTCTGATGCCAATCAATGCACAATGCACAGAAAAATCCTCATGATATTCCTCCCACAAGGTAGAGTGGGAAGGGAATAATAACTAGAGAGTGATAGCAGCCAGTCTTTTGTGACTGGAATATATTCATAACAGAATAACTTCAACTGGCCCATGTTTTTCCCCTTCATTCACCACCAATTTTACTCTACTTATAGTAGTTCCTCTAGTAACAGTTCTAGAGACAGTGTTTGTTCAGATCATAATTGCTCTGCATCTACTGATTTTTTTCTGTGCCATGTCAAGCATAGATAGGTTCAATTAATTTGCTTGGATTATCAAAATTACTGTCAGTACTACTGTATGCTTTGACACTGTCGAAACGGATTTAGTGTGAATATGTGTCTTATGTAATGATTTTCTCCCAACAAGCTTGAGACCACATTTTGTACACACCTACTGTTAACTATTTTATTCAGTGTTTCTCTGAAGAAATATGAACATTATTTTCATTTAACTTGTACTTGCAGCACAAGCATGGCCATCCACCAACATGCAAAACAAGTTCAAGACCAAAAATATGTGTTTCTTGCTGTTTACTCAACTGAACCAGATTTGGGTTTTCAAGTTCCAAGGTTTCTGCTAACCACATGTTCTCGTTTAGATTCGTAATCAAAATGGGATATGTTGTCGTTGGTTGCCGTGTACTCTGTGCAGCAATCAGCATGTGTTTTGTTGGAGTTTGTAAGAGGGAAAGACAAATACATTTAGACTGATTGACTTCTTCATGCCTGCAGTTTGTGACATACTTCTGCTGTTGATTGATTGCTCTGAAGTCTGAACTTCATGGAGACCGTTTCGACAAATGAGGACACCGGCAAGGGGGCGATGTGGGAGCTGGAAAAGAGCCTTGATCAGCCCATGGACACAGAGGCCGGGAGACTGAGGAATATGTACAGAGAAAAGGTGATTGCTATCATCATCCAAGTATTTGTCAGTTTCTGTATCTGAATCTTAGCTAATAGGATACAGAATTAATGTCCTGTGTTAACAACACGGCTTTAGCATTGATGATCACAATTTTGTGTTTCGTAGCACATTCTTTTCAGCAGTACATTATCCCTGGTAGTTGTCTTTATGCAAGGATTTTGAGATGTTGCCTAAGATGCAGAGTCATTTGGTGTCTTTACTCTGAACATCTGAAGAAGAAAGAACAACCACAGTATGATAAGTAATTTTGCTTTTGCCCTGTTTTCTCCTCTTGTATGTGCAGACCTACCCAACAGTTTTGATGCTACAACTAGCTTTCCAATGCCTTGGTGTGGTGTTTGGAGATTTAGGCACATCACCTCTTTATGTTTTCTACAACATCTTTCCTGAGAAGATAGAAGACACAGAGCAAATTATTTCTAGCTTGCTCCCTCCACCTCCCTAATATCTACTAATTTTTATTCAATTAACACTAAGGGAAACGCTTGTATCCGGCGCGCCGGCCGAAAATTCAGCCGGTCGCACGCGGAGCATACGATACAATGCGATCGAAACGTTTTCCTGGCCCCCCACGTCGCACGCACTATGCAGCCTTATCCCTTCACAAGCAGTCCCCTCCACTGCTTTTTCTTCCTCCTCTATCACTACAGCCGCCGCTCTTTTCTTCTACATCATCTCTGCAGGCCCCCTCTCCCTCCTGCTGCAGCCACTTCCGGCTATGCACTTGATGAGTGTGCTGCGACGAGGCTCCTCTCGAGCAGACGCCCAACACTAGGAGCTGGCACCGCACGTTTGTAGGTGCCGCAAGCACAGGCTGCCGGGCTGGAACAACGACGACACCATGTCGCGAACTGACCACGCCGGCGAGCTGAAAAACGGAGCACATGACCTGGGGTGCTTCAACCATAGATCCGGTATGTTGGAACCTGCCGACGGAGGAGCTGCAACGGCCACGCCAAGAGCTGGAACCAGTGCGTGCCCTGCTGGAATCGACACACGCGTCGTGCTGGAACCGTGTTCTGGCGATGCTGGAACCATGTTTAGGCAGCGCTGGAAGGGAGGCTGGCGATGCTTCAGAGCTCCAGGCCGGCGGGCGAAATGGTGGAACCAGCAGACAAAAATGCTGGAACCAGCAACTCCCAAAGCTGCATCAGAAGCAATGGTGTGCTATGCCCGGCGATGATTGTTTTGCTGGAACCGGCTACGAGCGGAGCTGCAACCATGCGACGCGTATGCTGGAACCGTTATTGATGAAAGCTAGAACCGGTGTGTGTTTTTGCTTCAACCGATGAAGTGGTGTGAAGACGACGACGGGTGCCGCCGTGGCGGGCTGCAATCTGCGGCAGCAAAAGCTATAGCCGACACTTTTTTTGTTGCGATGGTTATACACGCGAAACAGAGACCCAAGGGGGCGAGTGTTGATGGCAAGGGCGGCGACGAGACGACAGTGGACGATGCCCTTGTGCGTCGAATGCTCATGGCGGGGCGACGCAACCCCGGTGCTGCAACCATGGGGTGGTGAGCTACAATCACGGGCGGGGCGGCGCAACCCGGAGCAGCGATGGGTCCATGGCCAGGAGCTGCAAGAGAGGCGGCGATGGCGAGGAAGGGAACAACAACCGGGGGGGAGGGCGTCCATGGCTCGGAGAGTGGTGGCCGGCGGCGCTCGCTCGCGGTGCGTGGTTTGTGTGTGTGAGATAAGAACGATGTAGAGGAAGGGGATGAACAGAAGATTCGATCTGAACGGCTGGAAGCCAGCCCATCGGACGCTCGCGGTGCGACCGGCCGAAACTTTCTGCCAGCACACCGGCGCCTAGTACCGCCCACTAACTAACACTAATCATATTCAGTTAACAGGAGCAGAGCAGTTCTTCCTGACGAACAGGAGCAGAGCAGCAACTCCCGTACACTAATCATATTCAGCACAGGGAGCAGAGGAGCAACTCCTTACGGTACCTTCTTCCTCTTGACGAGAAGGAGCTCTGGCGGCAGCACGGGCAGACGAGCAGCAGCAGCACCGGCGGTAGGGGAGAAGCAGCCGCACGGGCTCGCGCGAAAGATTGAGGAGGGCGCACGGGCAGGGGAGAAGGAGGACGCGCGCGAGCTCCTGGTCCACCGGATCGTGGAGGCAATTTCCGGCGACGCCCGTAGGGGATCGCGGCCAGGAGGAATTGCGGCGGCGCACGCGCAGGAGCTCGACGAGGATGCACTAGAGCTTGAGGAGGATGCGCTGGAGCTTGAGGAGGATGTGCGGGAGCTCGAGGTGGACGCCCGCGAGCTCGAGGAGGACGTGGCCGGAGGTCCCGACGATGCCCGTAGGTAATCGAGGCGGGAGGGGATCGCGGCGACGCAGGTCTGAGCGGGGGAAGCGGCGGAGCAGGTACTTGGCGACGGCGGCGACGGAGCAGGTAGGTGGCGACGGCGGCGGAGCACTTCCTGATGGGCGGCGAGTCGCGCAGCTCGGCGGCCCCGGCCCCTATCGACGGCGAAGGAAGAAGACAGGGGGCGGAGGGGCTTGTTTCAGACGATTTTAAAACTACAAGGGCCTTTTTGCAAAATCAACAATGAACTGCGCCCACGACATGTTTTTTGGGACGGAGGGAGTATTAAGTAGGGGAGACTTTTTGTGTAAGAGATAAGAGGACGCCATGCATTTTAGTCTGTACCCCCTGTGGCGAACTCTTTCAAACTAGCTTATTCTACACGCCTAGTAAAAAACACACAAAATATAGTAATATAATATACAAAAATCTAATTTGTAAGAGAATGTAGTAAATTAGCAACTTGGATAGTAAATAAAAATACTTTGGTATATCTATATTTTAAATATATTGTTTTACTAGATTTTTGTACGTAGTGTTACTAGGGGTGTAGAATAGCGCTACTGATGAACCTCCCACGGTGCGCTTTTCAAAACTAGCTTATTTTGCAACCCTAGTGAAAAATTACACAGAATATAGTAACATACTATACAAAATATAGTAATTTTAAAAAGATAGTTGTAAATTAACAACTTGGATAGTAAAAATTTATACCGTAATTACTTTATTTTGCACACAGTTTTACCAATTCTCTATATACTGTTATTAGAGTTGTATAATACTTATTTTATACTCACGCATAGAATAGCGCTACCGATGGACCTCCCATGACAGAATAGCTCTCCAAAACTAGCTTATTATACACCCTAGTTACATAAAATATAGTAACATAACATACATAATATAGTAAATTAGCAAGTTGGATAGTAAAAGAATCATTTCAAAATTACTAAATTGTGTATACTGTTTTACTAGATTATGTATATAATGTTAATAGCGTTGTAGAATATAGCCCATCCTCAACTCGGAAAAAAGCAATGGATCGTCATTGTCTCCCCACACCGCCAGGGGTCTCAACGTGCTTTCAAAGACGGCGGTCGCCGGATTGTCCAAGCCACACGTCCCTGCGCCCATCCAAAACCTCGACATTCCTACCACATGGACCAGACAGACGAGCAGCGCCAGCTCGACTTGGCACTGCAGCACTCCGCTGTCGACGAGGAGCGCCGACGCAGATACGCCCCCACTGATGCAATATGCGCCAGGAGCTGCACCAGAGACGATGGTGATGTAGTTAAGTGATGTCACCTGTGTCAGAGAAAAGTCATGTGCATGTACGTTGTCGTTTCTCAGCGACTTGTTTATTCAAATGGTGACATCATAAGTCTTCAACACAGTAGAGCATTTTTCCTCCGATGAGTTTTGACTTGTGGTTCATCTTGGTCATACATGTGGAAGCTAGATGGCATTTTGCTGGGCAGAAAATATTGCATGTTTGGCCCACCATCACGCTTTCCCTTATTTGTCACGTGCTTTCCCTTATTTGGAATATGTATGTGTAATCTTATGAACTTATACATTCATTTCTGTTTGAATGGTCATAATTTAGGAGCTATACTGTTGAAAAAAGGAAGACAGATAATGGTCACCCTCTAGAGAATTCTGCAGTGTATATAAAGTCACTCTAAAAACTATTCACTTAATTTGGGAAATCTTGTATAGAGCTTTATCACTGTGGCCAAGTAAGGGAACTATAATCGCCACTGAGGCTGAGATGAGAGAAACCAAAAAGAGGGTGGCTCCGCTTAGGCTTAACTCCATGATGATGGTTTGCTTGCTTGGTAATAAGAACATCAAGATAACTATCCTTTTATAAGCCTTGGGATGTCATCGTTTGCATTGGATCCTCTTCCGGCCTCTATAACACCTCCCAAGCATGTGTCCGGTCCAATCTTCCATAGACTATAAAAGTTGCAGCTCGGAAGCTGCACTTTCGAAGAAACATAGCTAACACTCAAAAATGGAAAGTAAAAATCAAATGATAAGTGCCACATGTGTAGCACAAAGCACTCCGGCTCTGACTTTTTTACAACTAAAGTTGTATTCCGAAAAGAAAAAAAACCAGAAAAACTGAAACTTGCCTTCCAAAAAAATAGTTGCAATGCTTGGCAACTAAAATTGCCATCCTCGCGTCACTAAACTTACCATAAAAAACATTCGAAGTTACCATGTGTTTGTGCCACATGTGTGACCTTTATCAAGATCCAAGTAAAAAAGGACATCGTCCTCAAGGAATAAGACCCCCCCCCCCCAAGTGAGCTCATTAAAATTAGCTTATTCTATACACCTAGTAAAAAGTACACAAGATAAAGTAATATAATATACAAAATAAACTATGTTGTAAAAGAATGTAGGAAATTAGCAACTTGGATAGTAAATAAATTATTTCAAAACTACTACATTTTACACACTGTTTTACTAGATTTTGTATATATTGTTAGGTGCAGAATCCACATTTTACACTCACGCATAAAATAGCGCTACTGATGGACCCCCCGCAACAAGCTTTTCAAAACTAGCTTATTTTACAATCCTAGTAAAAATTACAAAGAATACAGTAACACAATATACAAAATATAGTAATTTATAAAAAATGCAGTAAATTAAAAACTTGGATTTTTTTTTCGTGAATACGCCAAGCTTGCATATCATTGCATTGATAGAAGGAGCAGAATAAGTACAGATAGGGGTACAACACATGACACGAATGTAGACAGGCGTGAACATGGTGCCCGGAGCAGAAAGACAACGGATGCTCAGCCCGAAGAGAAGATACAACACAGGTAAACCTACCAAACCCAAACAGAACGGCAAACTTGAACCAACAAGGTCACCAACATCGCCGGAGCCAAGACCGGGGACACCGAGCGAGCAAGATAGCGCCTTCAAGAAGGAATATGACGCCTAGACCCCGTCGCCAGCCGATCCGGAGGAACCGGACCTAGGGTTTCCCCTGAGCTCGAAGAGGGGCGTAGCCGAGGGCCTTGACAACGCCTCCAAGGAGGAAACGACATCCGCAGATGCCGCCGTTGCCAGCATCGGCAAACCGAGCAGGGATTTCTTCCTAGCCTGAGGCTGAGCAATCCCATAGCTGCTGTATTTGGAAACAATGATGAGGAAGCCAACGCTGATCGGAGCCACCAAGTCGGAAGGGGGTTAGCGGGCTGCACCTGCTGTCGGAGGGTGGCACCTCCTCCGGATCCACGAGCATTGGATCTGGCAAAAAGGGGAGGCTTTCAAGTGTACAAGGTAGGGCAGACGGTGAAGTAAACCACGAGGGGGTGGGGCGACGACAAACAGCAATGCTAGCAAGCTAGGACTGGAGGGCGCAGATCCGAGCTACCGCGACCATAGACGTCGGGACGTCGAGGAGCCAGGCGAGCTGGAAGGGACACAACTGCTAGGTTCTCGAGGCCGGAGCCGCCCGGCAGAGGACACCGACACCCATGGACACCGGAGAGACGCGTCTCCAAGTTCACCGAGCCCAGAGCAGCGCCAACAAGTACCCTCCTTGAGGGGCTTCGTGACTGCCTCTAGCAGTCTAGCTTCGTCACGTCCGCGCGTGAGTCATCACCGCGGCTCTGGAGAGAGAGGGCCGCCGGATACGAGGGGGCCTCCCGCGGGAAGGCAGACTACGAACACCCCCGAGGCCGGCTGCGGATCCCGCACCCAAATCAGGTCTTGTCGCACCAGCAAGCCAAGGCCTCATCGTGGAAGATGGAGGGAAGGTCTGATGGGGAGGGTGTCAGCCACGGACGTGCAGCAGCGCTAGGAGGAGTGGCGCCCGTGCCAAAGCCAGGGTGGGGCGGGGACGCGGGGCCGGGGATGGGGGCGACGCGCGGGGGACGGATCCGGCCGGCGGCAGCATCCTGGGGCGTCGCAGGGCCTCGCCGGTCAGCCCACCGGCGACAGCGCGGCAGATGCGGGCGGGGGGGTGGCACGTCCCGGCGGCGGCTGGTGGATCCGCGGGGCGGGGAGGGGGAAGCGCGTGGGGGACGGATCTGCCCCGTCGTCGCCATCTCGGGACACGGGAAGGCTTCGCCGGCCGGCCCTCCGGCGGCGGCGTAGCGGTGGTGGGCGCAGGGGGGTTCCTAGCGCGGTGGATGTGGTTCCCCCCGTGTCGCCAGAGGAGGGCGACGCGGGGGTATGTTCAGTAATCCCTTAACAACTTGGATGATAAAAAGTTATTTCGTAATTACTACATTTTGCAAACTGTTTTACTAGATTACGTATATAATGTTGTTAGGGGTGTAGAATAATTATTCTGTACTCACGCATACAATAATGCTACCTATGGACCTCCAGTGAAGTGCTCTTGAAAACTAGCTTATTCTAAACCCCTAGTTACATAAAGTATAGTAACATAATATATAAAGGACTGTGCTAACGATCAGTCGACTGGTCGTTAGCGACAGATCCACACGACTAGTTCCTACGTGATTGTTATCATCCCATGCTCGGTTCCATTGATTTTTTTCCTTCTCTTAAAAATCGTAGATGGAAATAATAAATCGATAGTGTTTTTTTTGGTTTTTCATTGCATAATATGAGAAGAAAATCAAAGTGCTTGAAAGAGGATTCGAACCCAGGTCAATGCAATAGCTATTGAGCCGAATAGCCAACCTAGCCACCTTTAGTTGTTGTCTTTTTTAGATAAACAACGTTATTTGAACCTTTGTTATTTTTGCCATATCAGAAAAATAATAAACTTTGGCTTGGTAACTTTGGCATGACTAGTGTGATAACTATGGTATGAGCAACATGATAACTAAATCATGATAGGGCTCGTAACTAAAGTACGAGAAGGTTACAACATGATAACTTTAGCATGGGGATGTATGATAATTTAACACAGAAATTACCGGTGAATGTTTCAAAAACTTTTCCCTTGGATGAAAGATACCATGATGTTTAAACGTAAGATAGCAGGTCTGTCATGCATGAAATTTTCATAAACTTACATGGAAGTTATCGGAGGAGTTATGTTTCAACGTTTTTTCCTCGAAGTCAAAAGTTAACATGGTGGTTGAACGTAAGTTATAATGTCTTCGATAACATGGTGGTTGAACGTAAGTTATGAGGTCCGCGGTGCATAAATATCATGTCAAAGTACCATGGTCCTAGAAAGTTACCATGGGATGTACATAAGTTATCATGTCTTCGATATGTAAAATATCATGTCATTTGCACAGAAGTTACCGTGATATGTTTCAACAACTCCCCACCCCCACCTCGGTCGCCAAAGTTTCTTGGACCGGGGTACATACGTTATCAAGTCTGTGGTGTGCGGGTTACCATGCTATTCACACAAAAGTTACCGAGAAGATATTTCATCAACTCACCCCCCCCCACCCAGGTCGACAAAGTTATCAGGGCCGGGGTACATAAGTTATCAGTTCTACGATGTGTGAGTTACCATGTTATTGACACAAAACCTACGAAGGGGATATTTCATCAACTCTC
>NC_041382.1:13445327-13451696 GCF_002162155.2 Triticum dicoccoides | reverse complement strand
ATATCGCCTTAACTTATGCACCCCGTCCTGGTAACTTTGGCAACGAGGGTGCGGGGTGGGGGGAGTTGATGAAATATCCCCTCCATTGCCTTTTGTGTCAATAGCATGGTAACTCACACATCATAGACCTGATAACTTACGTATCCCAGTCCTGGTAACCTTCGCGACGAAAGGGGGTGGGGGAAGTTGATGAACTCTTGTGTGAATAGCATGGTATCTCACATATCGCCTTAACTTATGCACCCCGTCCTGGTAACTTTGGCAACGAGGGTGCGGGTTGGGGGGAGGGAGTTGATGAAATATCCCCTCCATAGCTTTTTGTGTCAATAGCATGACAACTCACACATCATAGACCTGATAACTTACGTATCCCAATCCTGGTAACTTTAGCTATCAGATTTGTGGTGCGTATAATTATCGGGCTCATTAAAGAGAATTTGCCGAGGGATGACACATAAGAAAAAGACTGATGTCCGAATTCTACAGGAGCAAAACATTTATTTCTCTAGAAAAAAACCATCGCTACAAAAAAGAGACATGCGGAGTACAAAACATGTTGCATTAGTCCTTTAAAACACGTTTCATCGTGTTTTAACAAGTTTTTTAGTGTCAAAGTTACCACATGTGAGGACTTAGGTTTGATTCTCACTCACCACAGCAATTTCTGTTCATTTAAAAATGTGTGGAAAATTATAGAACGTATGAGATGCAGGCCTTAATTTTTCTCGGAAAAATCATTCGAGGGCAACGACTCGATCCATATTGAATGGGAGCAGAATCTGCTTTTAGAAATGTACAAAATTGACTTAACTACTAATCAACCACAAGAACTACTCAGAGCAGATGGTTACTACTACATTTCCACTCGTGAGATAGTTTCCTTTTTTTCCTCTACAAGGAGATAAACATGCAATCAGGTGTGAGATACTTTCCTTTTTCTGGAGGGACAAGAATGGAATTAAGAGGAATTAGAACAAATACGTTTTACATTGTGGAATTTTATGAAAAACAAATACACCTAATATAAAGGAATGGAGGGAGTATACCGTTGAAAAAAGGAAGACGGATAATGGTCACAGTCACACTGTGGACAAATCAATGCTGGTCACTCTAAAAACTATTCACTCGATTTGAAAAATCTTGTATAGGTCCTTATCACTGCAGTTCGTTGAAAAATCTTGTACCCAATTCAGCAGTCTTCCACGCATGTTTTCTTGTCTGGTGTCAAAGTTATTGTCAGTTTCTTTTGACAATTTAGTAGTCTTCCACGCAAGGCCACCATTTTCTATGCATGTTAGCCAGATTGTCCAAGGATGAATGGACGTACCACGTACGTACAAGGAATAATGGTGTGAATTTTCTCGCTTCAGCGCAGGCTTGTGGAAGTTAGGCGATATTTCAAACCAGCTTGACCGGCTAGTCCTCGTATTTTCCAAACTTCTGTGAGTGACGTGGCGACGCGGATGGCAGCACTTAGACGTCACATATACAAGGAATATTCAGCAAGTTCAAACTCCTATATCTGGGTTCCGCACAGAAAAATGTCTTAACTGAAGAAGAGTCGCAGCAGCGGGAGTCCATGGACTTGAAACTTCTATATATACTTCGTCTTTTCAGAAGGTTGGCGCAGAATCACTGTTAGTTTTTCAGCTAACCTCTCTGTTTGCTGTACTAAAAAAAACCCTGGTGATCGCCCATTTCCCATGGCAAATCCTGCACGAGTTAGTGTCTCTTGCACCCTCCTGCAATCTGCGCCTCACCAGGCCGTCCGCCTCCCGGCCGCTCCACCGTCCGTGTCAAAGTGTGAGTTGCAGGTGCAGCATCATGGAAGAGGAAAGCCTCCGCGCGTCAGCTTCGCCTGCTTAGCCTCCAGGCTTCATTCCACTGAACCAGGTGCATTGCTTCTCCATTTCTTCTCCTTCTGCTAGGGAATAAGAGTCCGTAGCTTTGCTAGGATAGAGCTTTCTTTGGCCAGAGCATTTTCGCACAACATGAGGTATTTTGTTGCTTTTTTTCCGTGGAAGAGATACACAATATAATTGTTCTCTGTTTACCAATGCCTGAAATCTTGGTTTTCTGAAACTTACTTTTATATATAAGGTTGCTACTTCATATTTGTATTTCTGAATTTAGAGCCATATAATATAATTGATTTGTGTTATATATTCCATCCGACAGCATATGTTGCCGAGGCGATGTTGGCAGGACAAACTATAGGACCATGCAGTGCTGTGGTATGAACATTGCTATCCTAACTCTTGTTTTCGATAAATGTTTCAAGTTCGTGCCATGGTGAGATTCGTGTTGCTTTGATCAATGTAAACTAGGAACTGGATGCTAGAATACGAAAGCATCTCAAAAAACCTGAATTCTCGCCATCTGCGTATGACACGGCATGGGTGGCTATGGTGCCATTGCCGGACTCGGATCCGCAGGCTCCATGCTTCCCTCGGTGTGTTGAATGGATACTGCAAAATCAACACTCTAGTGGGTCTTGGGGTATCAACGAATTTGGGTTATTAGCAAACAAGGATATTATGTTATCCACATTGGCCTGTATCATTGCACTTAAGAAATGGAACATTGGCTCCTGCCACATAAGGAGAGGTATGTGTAATTGTTTTAATACTTGTATTTTTAACTTTCTTCTTTGAAAGATCTTCACGCGTATAAAATGATACTCGAAGGACTAGAATTTATTGGAAGGAATGTCTCCACTGTCAAGAATGAGCAAATTGTTTCTCCGGTAGGCTTCAATCTTATTTTCCCTGGTATGCTTAACCATGCTATCACGATGGGTTTGGAATTTCCAGTCAGAGAAACTGATATCAGTGGGATACTTCACCTCCGTGAGATGGAGCTGACAAGGTATGAAATGAAAACGAGAAGGGTGCCATGACTATTGCTGTAATTTTGTAGGAATCAAGTTTGACATAGGAAAAAGGGGGTCGAGTATCGATTATATGTTCTTTTGATGTAACATAATAACAAATTTACACTTGATTTTATTTAGACTGGCTGAGGAGAAATCTTGTGGGAAAGAAGCATATTTGGCCTATGTTGCTGAAGAAAGGTTAGTAAACTTGTTGGACTACAATCAAGTTATGAAGTTCCAGCGAAAGAATGGGTCCTTGTTCAACTCTCCTGCCGCAACTGCTGCTGCATTAGTGCACTACTATGATAATAAAGCTCTCCAGTACCTCGACTCCATTGTCAGAATATTTGGTGGTGCAGGTGTGTATTTCTCTAATTTCCTTTGTGGAGGATCTCCCAGGGTGCAGATTTTGTTGCTGTATACTTAATGCCATTATACGTTTACAGTACCAACAGTATACCCACAGAATATATATTATCAGCTCTCAATGGTGGATATGCTCGAAAAGATTGGAATATCTCGCCATTTTTCCAGTGACATAAACACCATCCTGGACAAGGCATACATGTAATTAATAATCCGGAGTAAATACCTGATACCTGTTCCTAGTAGCTAGTATGTCAACTTGACTGTATTCACTTTGCAGTTCCTGGTTACAGAGAGAGGAGGAAATAATTCAAGATGTAGAAACATGTGCAATGGCGTTTCGCCTTTTACGGATGAATGGATATGATGTTTCATCAGGTAGATACTTTGATCAAAATTCCATTTCTCCTAACAAACTTTCTCTTTTGCCCTTGATTTTTACTCACTACAGTCAAAAATTAATCTTGCACAGATGAGTTGTCCCATGTTGCTGAGGCCTCCACTTTCCATAACTCACTTGAAGGCTATTTAAGTCAAACAAATTCTTTATTAGAGTTATACAAGGCTTCGAAAGTATGTTTGTCAGAAAATGAATTGATCCTGGAGAACATAAGTAACTGGTCAGGCCGCTTATTGACAGAAAAGTTGTGTTGTAATGGGACAAACAGAATACCAATTTTTGGAGAGGTAAGTGTATGAATTTAAAATCCCCATTTCATTTGGCAGTTCAATTTACATTTAATATTATTCTTTTGTAATTTCAGGTAGAATATACTCTTAAATTTCCATTTTATGCAACAGTGGAAGCTCTAGACCGTAAGAGGAACATTGAACATTTTGACTCTAGGGTTTCTGAGCCGCTAAAGACAAAAAACTTGTAAGGCTCTCTTTTCTGAAAAAGAAATGTCTGTGATATCATGTCAATATATGTTAATTACAAAAAAACAAAAATACTTTTATGGATCAGGCTGTGTCATGTTAATCAAGATCTTCTAGATTTTGCTGTTCAAGATTTCAGTTTTTCTCAATCTATATACCAGGATGAACTCAGCCACCTCGAGAGGTAATTTGACTATCATTTTTCCAATTGATTAAATTATGTTTATATAGATTATTTGAATTAATTTTTGTGCTGACAGGTGGGAGAAAGAAAACAGGCTGCACGAGCTAAGATTTCTACGCAAAGGGAGTCTTATAAATTGTTATCTCTCTGCTGCTGCAACCATATCCGCTCATGAATTCTCTGATGCTCGTATTGCATGTGCGGAAACTATTGCGCTCGTACTTGTTACTGATGACTTCTTTGATGTTGGAGCATCCAAAGAAGAACAAGAAAACCTCATAGCATTAGTAGAGAAGTACAATTCTTTAACTTGATTTTTTTGTCTACACTTTCTGAAGTAGTGCTTTGCTAATGAGTCATCTTCGCTGTTTTTTGCCAATGGTTGTCTTAGGTGGGATCAGCATCACCAAGTTGAGTTCTACTCTGAGCAAGTAGAAGTAGTATTTTCTGCTCTTTATACTACAGTTAAGCAGATCGGAGAGATGGCTTCTGCTGTACAAAACCTCGATGTTACAAAGCACCTGGATGAAACAGTGAGCTTCTTGTGTGATCTTCTTATTCTGAGATATACTAAATTGAGTTCCAAGTTGATAAGAATGGCATGGCTGCTGTGGCTAGCTACGTACAAAATAAATAAATAAAATTGTATATTAAAAAGTCCATACTCATCTGCAGTGGCTACATTACTTGAGGTCTGCAGCGACCGAGGCGGAATGGCGACGGAGTGAATATGTACCAACAGTTGAGCAATACATGACAGAAGCGGTAACCTCATTCGGGATGGGTCCCATTATCCTCACATCACTCTATTTGGTCCAACAAAAACTCGAGAATCATATTATCAAAGACCCGGAGTACAATGAGTTGCTTAAATTAATGGGCACATGTGGCCGTCTCCTGAATGATACTCAAGGCTTTGAGGTACTTCTCATTCCATCTCTAACAAAATATTCATAGCAATGGGTTACTTTATCACTGCCGTGCAGATTAATCTTGGCACTGGGTAGATCCTAATAATGATCTACTTCTTGTTGCAGAGGGAGTCCAGTGATGGAAAAGTGAACATCATCTCACTGCGTGTTCTTCACAGTGAGGGTTCCATGTCCATTGCAGCTGCTCAAGAGGCGATACAAGAGTCAATAGCCTCGTGTCGGAGAGACCTGCTAAGGCTGGTTGTTAGAGAAGAACGTGTTGTTCCTAGGCCATGCAAGGATGTGTTCTGGAGGTTTTGTAAGACAGCTCACTTGTTCTACTGTCACACCGACGGATTTTCCTCGCCCAAAGAAATGCTCTGCACGATGAATGCAATATTCAGAGAGCCACTTAAACTTCAAACAACCAGTCCTTTGGCTGTTCAATCACAAAAATAATCAAGGATTCCTTATGCTATTATCCTGATCATATATAGATGACAAGGAAATATACCAAGCGGGGAGAGTAAATGCGACAGTAATCATATGAACCTTACAAAGATGAGTCACTCACCGGTATCTGATTGATATGCATGCCACCAGTTAAAGGGCAGGAACTCAATAAAGGATCTCCGTCATGTGGTCTGAACCTTCTTGGTCAATGGCATAGTTAGCTCGAGGTGACGTTTATAGTGATTGTTTGACGAGATTTTGTCACCTTTTATCAAACACATATGTATGTGTATGGGCAAACAATAAATATACAGCAATGTTATATGCATGTACAAATAAGGAAAACTTATTGATTGGAATGGGCTAGCACGTGATTGTATACACGATTGTTTACAAGTCCACATACGTATACTTATGTTAATCTTCTCAGGTTAAGTGGACTTGATTTGTAGAGCCCACGTCTCATATTGATGCTCACGTGGCTGGATATTTTTGCTGTTAGTTTATTAATTAAATTCACAGGCTAATGTCATCTTTATCCAACCAATGGGCACGTACAGCTGAACTCATGTGTAGCTCACACACCTAGTCAAAGTTGTTAGCATGCAAGAGGATAAGATAAGGAGCAATGCTACATCTACGTAAAAGTTCCTATGTAAGTTACAAAGAAGCTGACTTGGTCTGTTTTGGTTGGAGGAAAG
>NC_041382.1:13444343-13445037 GCF_002162155.2 Triticum dicoccoides | reverse complement strand
TGGTCTGTTTTGATAAGAGGAAAGAAAAAGCCCAGGCCCACCCGCTGAAAGCATGATTGGTTGGTTAAGGAAAATCACGTAACATTACGTTAAAGTTTTCATAGATCTAGTATTATTTTAAGATAAGGAGCAATGCTACATCTATTCAAAAGTTCCTATGTAAGTTATGTAGCTTCTCATTAGCACTTGAGACCATGCATGCAGCGGGAGTTGCCGAATGCGCAGGAGCTATACGGCCGTATAGCTCGCCCAGCAACTACTCGGCGGCGGCGGCGCTTATCCCTGGATTCAGTTGTTCCCCTATATAAAGAGCAGATCCTCTCAAGGGAGAGGGACGGACAAGGCTGGCCGCAAGGCCGCTCGGGGACACACGCACACGGCCGGCCCCCAGGCCGCTCACACAGAGGCGCGTGGTGCCACCGTCGGCATGTGCACATGCATTAGTAGGAAAAGGGTCATTTGTTCCGGTTCGTAAAGCCCATTTGTTTTGATTGGAGAACCGGGACTAAAGAGTCGTTACTAAAGCTATAAAACCTTTAGTCTCAGTTTTTACATCAACCGAGACAGATGGGCCTTCACGTGGCCGCTGCGGCGAGCCCAGACAGGAGGGTCTTTGGTCCCAGTTGGTGACATCAACCGGGACCAATAAGGTACGACGCGTCAGCATTTCAGGGGATAGGGTTTTTGTTTTTTT
>NC_041382.1:13398221-13444247 GCF_002162155.2 Triticum dicoccoides | reverse complement strand
GTTAATTTTGGGGGGTTTCATATATTGTGTTAGGTAGCTAATTAATTAATAGATAGAAGTGTCCTCTCTTATCTTGGTGGTTGGTCGACGCTATCTACTATACGTATAGAGAGACTCTCGACATGCTAGCTAGTAAGAAAATGAAGGAAACCATTAAGTACAGAAGTTTGTCATGAACAAATTCATACAGAGAAAAGTGATATCGACCTCTCCTTCTCCGAGAGATCGGTCGAACAACAAGTTTTCGTATATCTATCCAACGCTATTGGCTACATATATACAATATTAAGATCTCTTACAATGTAATCCTTAATTATATATGAACTCGGCTTCCAGATGGTATTCCCCGGCTTTATTGATAACGTGGTCAAGAAAGAATCCCGCCAATTCCTCTTGAATTGCTTTGATGCGATCTTGTGATAGGAGTTCATCCCGCATCTGCCACATCTAATTTGAAGAAGGGGGTCAATACATATATATGAATGAAACTTAACACAAATGATGGTAATAAAATGAAATTGTGAACATTATTGCTTACGCACATCAAACCGTCTTTTAGAGTAGCCCCGGGTTTTTTTGCAAGTCATGTTGTAGATGAATTCGCAAACATAGTATATCCACAGTAATCATTCCCTTGTTCCTGCCACAAGCACTTTACGAGAAATAGAGGTCAGTCAAACTGATAATGAAGCATTATAAATGGAATTGCTGAAAGTAGCTAGAATCAACGGGATCGAGATGCGTGGAACTAGCTAGCTAGTACTACTTACTTTCGGGTATGTCTCGCAGCTCCCCGACAGTCCCGGAGCTTGTGCGGTGAATTCTTTCCAAACCCTGCGAGACAAAGAAAACAATTACTTGATATCAGGAAATGAACAAAAAGTTGCCGATATGGTGCGATAATGATCGATTGAACTTACTTCTCAAGAATTTTAGCCATGTCTGCATAGGTCTTGGGAGATTTTCGTCTCGAGTCTAAGACGGTTACTAGTCCCTGCTCAAGCTTAATCTCTAGGAGAATATAGTGAAAGCTGCGCACGCATGCATAACTCATCAATTACATTACTATAACCTCGAGTAATAAGGGAAACCGAATATGCACAAGACAGTAACACTCACTTGAAGTTGTAAGGAAAGAGTATTTTATCTTTGTTTTGATTTTGAAGCAACGATTTGAGCAAGTTGGACTTGGTATCTTTGGCTTGAAATTTAACCAGAAATTCATCTATGAGATTTGTGTTAATGAACCCAATATCTTAGATTTCTGCTTTTCTGCATTCGACGATCTTCAATCTGCATAATAAAGTGAGGATAATCATATATACATGCAATGAAAGAGCTGAGCTATATATAGAGACTTAATGACAGAAGTAGTACTTACAAATAGTAGCAAGTGACCGTTAATTTATCGAGGGCCTTTTGATTGAACCACCGAAAGAACTCCTCAAATGGAACAGTCAACAATTTAATTCCAATGAGGTCATGCTCCTCTTTAACTCTCAGCGTCAAAGTATCCTTCCCCCCAGACTCTCTGCAGGTTTTCATGTACCAATCATGAAATCTTCGCATCATCGTTGTCAGAATAGTTCCATCTCTGACGAGAGGCTTCCCATACTGGTATTTGTGTTCGTCCACCTCCATTATATCAAAATTTGCGACGATATCCTCGGGCAGGTAATCTCCAAGATTGGTATAACAGGACACCATCCTCGGATCATTAGCGACAATATCGCTAGACACCTTGAGCGGGGGGCACGATTGGTTCTCTTGTTCGCCGAGCTGGGCAATTTTTTCCCAACTCACCGTTCTGCTAACCTTCGATCACTGATAGTACTTCCCGACCGCTCTGCTTCGATAAATGAATTTCCAATAATGCGCTCATAGTTGGTTTTCGACGGAGACGGTGGTGGTTTCTTCAGGGCATCGAGTGTGTGCTTTGCTTTCACCGGATCTACCTTCTCCTCCGGAGGTGGATGTTTCTTTGCTTTGGCCGCTTGGAATAAGTCCCTCACTTCGGCTTCCACGATCTTCGCGTTTTCCTCCATGGACCTCTCGTATGGTAACTTCTCTAGAGGCTTTAGAGATGGACCGAATCTTAATTGCCGCCCGCCTCTGGCTGTACTGCTAGATGCCGACCGAGCAGACGGAGTGGTTGCGGCTATCTTCTTTGCTTGCTTACGAGGCGGAGGAGAATGAGTACGGCACGCCGGAGCAGCCGGAGCGGCGGCGGGTCTCTTCCGCCCTTGATGATGAGACGAAGAAGGAGGAGGCTGGCTGCTCAGGCACACCGGCGCAGCTGGAGTGCTGCCATGCGGCGGAGAAGGAGGCAGAGTGCCCTGATCACTCGCCAGAGGAGGAGGAGGAGGCAGAGGAGGAGGCGGAGTGCCCTGACTCGCCGGAGGAGGAGGAGGAGGCGGAGTGCCCTGACTCGCCGGAGGAGGAGGAGGAGGAATGCCCTGACTCGCCGGAGAAGGAGGATGCGGAGTGCCCCGACTCGCCGAAGGAGGAGGAGGAGGAGGAGTGCCCTGACTCACCGGAGGAGGAGGAGGAGGAGGAGGCGTCCAGTTCGGAAGGTTGATGAGCTCCTTCCGCCATAGGCATGGAGTCTTCAGAGCTGAACCTAGCCGAGTCTCCCCTTCACCGGTAGGGTGGTCAAGCTCGAGGTCCTCAAATCCCTCGTTTATTTCGTTCACCGTCACCCTAGCATATCCTTCTGGAATTGGGCGGCAGTGAAAAGTTGCATTGGGTTCAGGAGGTCGAACAATGCCGACAGCCGCCTTGACTTTGAAGTTTTGCCATTGCATCATAAGGTGGCAATTTTGAGACTCTGTGATAGCATCCACGGGGTAGCTAGCAGGAGCCGTGAAGACAGGCTCCAGCTGAAGCAGCTCCGTGGAAGCCATGTTGCTTCTGCGCTGAGATAGCGGGGTAGCTTTGGCAAGTCGCTTGCTGCGAACTACTTCTCGTTCCTCTATTGCTTTACCCTTGCGTGCAGCGCCTGCCATTGGGTCTGCTCCACTTTCTTCCTCCTCTCCTAGCATTTGTAACCGCCTGCGTCCGGAAACCCAGCCTTCCACGGAACGGAGCCTTGCGTGCCTCGTGTCCGTCCAGGGTGCTCAGGATTCCCGAGGGCCATTGTGAGCTCGTCGTTCTCTCTGTCTAGCACGAATGTCCTGTCCTGCGCTGTGGCGATATAAAACTTAAGCTTCGTGATGGGTATTAACATTTGCTCTTTCATCCAAACGCACTTCCCTGATACAGGGTCCAAGCTTCCGCCAACCCCGAAGAACCAAGTCCGGCAACGGTCTGCCAATGCAATGTCTCTGGTTCTACCCCTTTATCAAGCAGGTCATTCTCAGCCTTGGCCCACAACGGTCGGGCTTTGAGGTAGCCACCTGACCCCGTGCGATGGTGAAGCTCCTTCTTCGCAGTATTTATCTTGTTTCTTGCTGACATCTGCTTACTCTTCTCCGATGTCTTGTGGGCCACAAATTCGTCCCAGTGATCTCTGATCTTCTCATACCGGCCGGTGAATTCTGGTGTCTCTTCTTTGTCAACAAACGTTTTTTCAGCTCATTCTTCCACCTCCTGAATAGGTCTGCCATCTTTTTAAGAGCATGAGACTTGGGAGGCTGGTCAGCTTTGGTGCTCCCCAAGGAGAGGAGGAATCCTCTTCCTACTAGGAAGAGGATTCATCATTTCCTAGTCCAACTAGGAAGAGGGAAGGGGGAAGGAAAGGGAGGGAGAGGGAGAGGGAAAGAGGGGTCGCACCCCCTCCCCTAGTCCAATTCGGACTCCCCATGGGAGGGGGCGCCACCTCCTGGGCTGCAGCCCTCAATCTCCCCTCAGGCCCACTAAGGCCCAATACTTCCCCGGGGGGTTCCGGTAACCCCTCCGGCACTCCGGTTTTCTCCAAAATCATCCGGAACACTTCCGGTGTCCGAATATAGCCGTCCAATATATCAATCTTTATGTCTCAACCATTTCGAGACTCCTCGTCATGTCCATGATCACATCTGGGACTACTAACTACCTTCAGTACATCAAAAAACATAAACTCATAATATCGATCGTCACCGAATTTAAGCGTGCGGACCCTACGGGTTCGAGAACTATGTAGACATGACTGAGACTCGTCTCCGGTCAATAACCAATAGCGGAACCTGGATGCTCATATTGGTTCCTACATATTCTACGGAGATCTTTATCGGTCAAACTATATAACAACATACGTTGTTTCCTTTGTCATCGATGTCAGGGATACACCCCGCGGTATGACCCGGCCAGATGTATAACCCGGCCGGACTTGGCGACTCACGAATGACCCGCCCTGACTGGACGACTCACTAAGTGACCCGCCCGAGCCTGGCGACTTATGGATGACCTGGCAAGCGGATCAAAGGAGCGACAAGACCCGGGGGCCCAAGAGGCTCAAGGCCCAGAAGGCCGGCTACGTTATGGTAGGCCGGCTTAAGACAGAAGGCATGAGGAATATTTCCTTTACGAGGAAGCAAGACCCGTACTTGCATCCGACTTGTAATAGAGAATAAGTTAGTTCTACTCCTAATAGGACTCTACATGTAAGCCGCCCCTTCAACTTATATAAGAAGGGGCAGGGCTCCCCAAAGAGGGACAAGCAACAAGAAACAATATCTAGGGCTAGACACAAAGAGGAGAGCCGGCTTACGGCGACTCCCTCATGAGCATAATGAGACCTAGCCACAAACAGCATGTAAGGCTATTCCGGATGATGTTTCCCGGGGCCCGAAGCTGTCTAAACCCTCGTCTTGTGTGATGATCCGCCTTGCGTCTCTCGATTCCGACCAACCCCTTCAAGCTACCGCATAGATGCGTTGGCCTCGCGACTAAGTCCTGACACTGAGGACATCTGCCGTGACAATTCTACGACAGTTGGCGCCCATCGTGGGGCCTGCGTACAGTGGTGTTGAGTTCTTGGAGGGAGCTTTTCTAGGGTTCGAGGAGATCGCGGACTGGTTAGATGAAGAAGAGCCGCCACGGAAGTATCTCGTCGTCTGATCTGACTAGGGTCAGATCACGAATTTGCTGCAAAGGATTTCGTCAAGAATAATCTCGCCGGACAAACCGGCGGAAAAACCTGGCGGAACAGATCTCGAGGATAGCCTGGCGGAACAAAAAATAAATAAATCGCGTGACGACCTCGCCAAATCCTTTTGTCGGAGGACTCACAATTAGTTTTTTCCATCCGTATGGAGTCTGAATAGGGGTGATCCGTTTTCAACTCAATCACGTTGACCGATTCGGTGTGATGCAACTCAACACATACAGCGGCGATCAAGACGGTTGCTTCAGCCCCGAGAAATCTCTGGGTCTGACCTAGCACATGCACAGGAATCAAAGGTCCAGGTGCTGATTAATGCAAAATTTGACAGATTCACTAGCCCCTGGACGACAAGAGACATCAACTAGTACATCAACACATCAATTATTGTGCTGCGTGCCAAGACAAAATTGCTGCTGTCAATACATCAAAACATGGGTCAAAATCTGCTGCATATTACGTGGGCGTGAAAAGACACAATCTCCAATCTGCCAGAGTCGACCGATTCGCCTGCTTCTGCCGATGGGTCGCTTCGATCGGGTCACACGACGGACACCTGCAGTAAACCGTCAGCTAAAGATCAGCTGTCGTCTGGACGAATCAGGTGCTATTTATCTTATTTATTTTAAGCACATATTATTTCATCTAAACAAAATCACTTTGGACCATATATTTTGATATGTAGGACAATTATTAATTATAAACGTGGTTTATACCATGGGTGCGGAGCATGCGCTGGCAACGTCCTGCCCGGTGTTCGTCCGTGTCACATTACATGGAGAATGGACGCGTGCAAAATGCCGCTCTTACGGCCCGGTTTACATCAGCTTGCCCGGACTACGCCCGTGATTAAACTCGCCCGTCCGTGCCGGTTTACGACACCGGTGCTGATTTTCCCCGTCCGCACCGGCTTACAACGCTGTGGCCGTCTCTCGCGACCGCGCCAGCTTACAATGCCGTGGCCGTCTCTCGCGACCACGCCGGCTTACAACAAGGAGGACAACTTGCCCGTCCGCACCGGCTTAGAACGCCACGGCCGGTTCATCTGTCTATGCCGCCTCTGATATTACGGTCTTCTTTACCGTCCGTCTCTCGCGGCCTGGTCTACATCGACACACCGGGCCGCACCTGTCTGCATGAGTTGTTTATTGAGTAAGAGCAAGTCACTGCTTGGGAAGCCAGTTTTCTTCCAACAAATTGGAGGCAAATTATCATGTATTATCAGCCGCCGTCTGCACTGGATGGCTCAATGGGCAGGCGCACAAATCGCCGCCACTATAGTTTGGTTAAGCTTCAAACAACCAGTTGGAAGGAACCATTGACCGAGTTGCTGACACGGCTCATACGGGATCATTTATAACCCGCCACAGTCACCTAAACCTTCTGTGGATTCACATCGCGTTATCAACGCCAATGATATACACATTCTGCTATGGTCAAATATGGAGAATCTCAAGCCAACTCTTTGAGTCATCTTGAGACTCGGAGGCTACTGGTATGGCTCGGCAAAATTAGCCGGTTTCAATGAATTCAAGAACTCCGGGTCATTGAAGGGAAGATAACCCGACCCCGGAGGCTACTCTTTATTGGCGAATATTTAAAGGCCGTCAGGAAAAATTTCCGGCTCAAAATGAAGATTCCGCTTTAAAATATAGCTCAAGAGACATCTCTCCCCCGCAAAGCTTTGAAGCTATCAAATCTGGTTCAAAATCCGACTCAAGGTAAATTTGTCTCTCACAAAGATTTGAAGCTTTTAAATCCGGTTTAAAGTTCCGGTTCAAAAAGATTTAATCTCTCGCAGGTTCGAGTTCTTAGAAAAATTAAAGGTTGCTAAAAGAACTTGCTGCCATGATGTGCGGTTCAAACTTGGATATCCTGCCTTAGGCTTATCTTATTATGATCACTTGGGGGCTTCCTGCTCATCGAGCATAGCTATCAGTACCCTCTTGATCGGCGCAATGCCAAAACTTATATGGTCACTTGGGGGCTTCCTGCTCATCGAGCACAGCTATCAATACCCTCTTGATCGGCGCAATGCCAAAATTTATATGGTCACTTGGGGGCTTCCTGTTCAAACATAGGTCGTATTCGAACCAAAGAGAACATAGCTGTCGATACCCTTTTGATTGGCAAACTGCCGAACCTACTTGGGGGCTTCTTGATCGTATCCGAATCATAGCTCAACCCCTTTGGGAATCGACGTGGATCGTATTCGAATCAGCGTCGTTAAACAACTCTCAAGGTCATTTGGGGGCTTCCTGTTCAAACATAGGTCGTATTCGAACCAAAGAGAACATAGCTGTCGGTACCCTCTTGATCGGCATCGCCAAAGCCACTGGGGGCTATATGATCGTATTCGAATCTTAGCTTAACCCCTTTGGAACGGTTTACTGATCGTATCCGAATCAGAAGCCTCAAAAAGTTTTATTCTGTCTCTGGTAAAGTTTATTGCAGCCACAATTACTTAACTTGAGACCTTTTTGGGATTATATCTCAAATATATATAAGTGTTTTATGCTTAACCCGGCTTGACTTTTGACTATAAGTCGCCAGTTTATGACAATCATCATCTATGTGGAAGCATTGGCTTCTACGGATTGGGTTCTCACCCTCACTGTCCGGGTCACATAAACTGGCGGTATCATTCAAACGATCATAGGGATCTTGTGATCTACTTGTGTGCAGGGTAAGACCACGTTTGGGTGGTTACCCGCCCTGGCTCTTGACGCTAAGTCGCCAGGGCATATGTTGTTTAAACTCTCTGCAGGATTTGCAGAAATATGACATGTAAATGATTAAGTTCAAGCTCATTACCAAAGTTGATGCTTCAAAATGATTATCCGTTCTGGATTTTTCTCAAAAGGCTATAAGCCACCGGGTCATGAAAATTCCGGTTTACAATGAAGGCGTATTGAATCGCCATCAGCCAAGAGCCGCCGGATATTTAAACTCCGGATTTCCTTGTCAACAGATAAGGTATTTGAATTCTTTAAATAGCCAACATGGCTGGATTTTCAATGATGATATTAAATGATTGAGGTTTTCATATCGGATTATATTATTCAAATTTTGAATAGCCAACATGGCTGGATTTCTATTATGATTATCAATAACCAGTATTATGATTGAGGTTTTCAAAGTCGCTTTAGCGCCACAGCTATTATCTTTATCAATGGGCATGATTTATTTTACAATGGAGGAAATAGTCCCGAGTCGCTGCAGGCTTACGACCCGGCACTTGGGGGCTACATTATTCAAGTTGAGGTTACATCAAATATGCAAGTCTCATGTCGCTGCAAGCATGCACCATGACACTTGGGGCTAATGCAAAGTCATTTTATTGGCCTTATTGAAGACCCGACTCATCCCATTGTAATGAGCCGGCCCTTGGGGGCTACCAATTTCTCCTGTTAAAATTCAAGATACACAAGCCTTATTCCATTATATATTGAAGGATCCACTGCTCAGTTGGTAAAGCATAAAGCTCTTAACCTTGTGGACGTGGGTTCAAGCCCCGGGATGGGGGTTACATCATATGATATTATTTTCAATGAAAAGTCCCAGCTTAGTATTATCTTACTAAGCCGGCCCTTGGGGGCTACACGTTACTGCTCAAATTTACACCATCATATTTACAAAGTCCCTGCTCATTATTACATAATGACCAGACACTTGGGGGCTAATGCATATTGCTCTTTGCTTAAGACAATTCTAGGATGACCCGGCTACACTACTATGACTATAGCCGACTCATGGGGGCTACACAACTGGATTTCATTTAAAGCCATGGTGATAAGTCCCGGCTTATTCATGCTGATTAAACCGGCCCTTGGGGGCTACAGGTATTATGGATATAAGGGAGAAATATCTTCAAATTTTCAGTTTGAGTAAATCAGATTGACCCAGTGTCTGCAAAAATCATAAACCGGCGTCGGCGACAATTATGACTCGGCATCATCTATTTACAACCCGGCAATTTTGGTAATCATAAACCGGCAAGTTTTATATCTCAAGTCGGCTGAATATAAGTTGAATATTTGAAGAACAATATTTTTGTCAAGTCAGAGCATTGAAGGCCGACTCAAATGGATGCTTTATTTACAATATTTCTTCTACAAGCAAATTGACTACGAAGTTGGTCCGTTGACCCGGATTTTCTAGAAGGAGGAGATGACAAGGACTTAAGGATGATCAAGTGCCGGCTTACAAGAATATTTAACCCGGAGTGCAACCTGTCAATTTGTTCTTGTGTTTATGTTGCAGATCAGTTTAACATGGATAAATCCAAATTAAACTTGGGGGCTAATGTCGGGGATATACCCCGCGGTATGACCCGGCCAGATGTATAACCCGGCCGGACTTGGCGACTCACTAATGACCCGCCCTGACTGGACGACTCACTAAGTGACCCGCCCGAGCCTGGCGACTTATGGGTGACCTGGCAAGCGGATCAAAGCAGCGACAAGACCCGGGGGCCCAAGAGGCTCAAGCCCAGAAGGCCGGCTACGTTATGGTAGGCCGGCTTAAGACAGAAGGCATGAGGAATATTTCCTTTACGAGGAAGCAAGACCCGTACTTGTATCCGACTTGTAATAGAGAATAAGTTAGTTCTAATCCTAATAGGACTCTACATGTAAGCCGCCCCTTCAACTTATATAAGAAGGGGCAGGGCTCCCCAAAGAGGGACAAGCAACAAGAAACAATATCTAGGGCTAGACACAAAGAGGACGGCGACTCCCTCATGAGCATAATGAGACCTAGCCACAAACAGCATGTAGGGCTATTCCGGATGATGTTTCCCGGGGCCCGAAGCTGTCTAAACCCTCGTCTTGTGTGATGATCCGCCTTGCGTCTCTCGATTTCGACCAGCCCCTTCAAGCTACCGCATAGATGTGTTGGCCTCGCGACTAAGTCGTGACACTAAGGACATCTGTTGTGACAATTCCACGACAACTGGTATGTTACTTGCCCGAGATTCGATCGTCGGTGTCGGTGTCAAAACCGGCGGATCTCGGGTAGGGGGTCCCGAACTGTGCGTCTAGGCCGGATGGTAACAGGAGGCAAGGGACACGAAGTTTTACCCAGGTTCGGGCCCTCTCGATGGAGGTAAAACCCTACGTCCTGCTTGATTAATATTGATGATATGGGTAGTACAAGAGTAGATCTACCACGAGATCAGAGAGGCTAAACCCTAGAAGCTAGCCTATGGTATGATTGTTGATGTGTATGTTGTCCTACGGACTAAAACCCCCCGGTTTATATAGACACCGGAGAGGGTTAGGCTTACATAGAGTCGGTTACAATGGTAGGAGATTTGAACATCCGTATCGCCAAGCTTGCCTTCCACGCCAAGGAAAGTCCCTTCCGGACACGGGACGGAGTCTTCAATCTTGTATCTTCATAGTCCAGGAGTCCGGCTGAAGATATAGTTCGACTATCCGAACACCCCCTAATCCAGGACTCCCTCAGTAGCCCCTGAACCAGGCTTCAATGACGACGAGTCCGGTGCGCAGATTGTCTTCGGCATTGCAAGGCAGGTTCCCCCTCCAAGTAATTTATAGAAGATTTTAAACACAAAGATAGTGTCTGGCTCACGGCCAAGCTTTTATCCGAGTCGTTTCATTATCCCACCTCAGCGTGTCATGCGAGGCGGTTTCCTTGGCACGTCTTGTCAAAGCAGAGATCGTGTCCCCTTATTTCAGGATTCTCATTAATACGGGCGTGGGTAACCCAACCGTTTCTAGGACTCCTAGATTATAGGTAAGTCCAAATGGACACGGAGAGGACACTTAATGTTCGCCTCTTTATAAAGGGACGAGGCTTTTTATTTTTCCCTCCCGTGCTCAATCAAATCTTTCCCCCACCTCAAGCTCAAACGCCCAAAGTTCAGGTCGGGAGCTTCGAACCTTCAGTCATGTCTGGATCTAGCCTTCAAGGCCAATGGGTGCCTTCCTCCGTTACGGAAGAAGACGTCAAAAAGTTGAGGGAGGCCAGATATCTGACCGCCGAGATTCTGCATCGGCTGCCTCCCTGGGGGCAGGCCCTCCCCTCCCCCGAACCCAACGAGAGCGTCGTGTTCGTCTCCCACTTCCTCCGAGGTCTAGGCCTTGCATTGGATCCTTTTGTCAGGGGCTTGATGTTTTACTACGGGCTAGATTTCCATGATCTAGCTCCAGACTCCTTTCTTCATATCACGACGTTTATTGTTGTGTGCAGGCCTTCCTCCGGGTTACCCCTCACTTTGGCCTATGGCTCAAGACTTTTGAAGTAAAGCCGAAGATGATCGAGGGGCAACATGCGGCGTGTGGAGGTGCCTCAATACGCAAGATGACGGGAGCTGCATGGCCCAAAGGTTCCATTCCAGAGGTGTCTGAATCGTGGCAACAGGAGTGGTTCTACATCATGGCTCGTAGAAGTGCTAAGTGGGCGGCCGCCCCCGTTTTCTGCCCGGGCCCTCCTCCACAACTGATGTCATGGATTAGCAGAGGATTGAGCTGGGGTCCGGACAAGGACGTGCCTATACTGCAAAGCCGCATTCAAGATCTCTTTAATGGAGATTTCAGTTTGGTCGCGGTAACACAAGTTATGTTGGTCCGCCAAGTCCAGCCTTGCAAACGCCGGCCTCTTCGCTTGTGGGAGTTTAATCCCGAGGGACCGCGCGCCATTCGAAATTTCCTCGGCCTGACACACGAGGAGATGTACAAGTTGTTCTTCGGACCTCAAGTGGAGTGTCCGAAAATTACCGAGGACGTGGGCCTGAGTAGCAACCGTGCCGCCGAACAGGTAAGGCATCTTCCGACTGAGTGTACTACCTCTCCTTTGATGCGAAGTTATTTCTGAGAGTTCGCTTTTTGACCAGGACTGGCTAACGAAGGCGAAGTTGATTCGGTGCTCGGCCCCCCTCCCTGAGGGTTTGGAAAATCCGATATTGGAAAAGATGCTCCAGACCGCACCTTGCCCGGAGCCTTTGAAGGAAAATGCGGGCGGTCGCGAGCCCCAAACGCTGGCCGCTCTAGCCGAGGGAGCGAGCGTCTCCATGAAGGAAGACGACCAGAAGAGGAAAAGGATTGCGTCTAGGGATTCAGAAGCTGAAGATTCCAAACGAGAGAAGAAGTCTCCCACAGAGGGTCCTACCCCGGGGGGTGCGGTTGCCGCACAAAGTCCGCGGGGGGATCAATTCTCCCACGAGTCGTAAGTGACCCAAAATACCTTAATAGTACAGATATGTCGTCTTTTCTTCTGAGAAGATAACCACTGCATGTATCTTTGCAGTTCGGGCCTTAGCCCCTCTCAAATGAGCTCGTCTTCGGGGGATCTTCTTTCAGAGATGATGGAGAGTGAAACGCCTCCTCTGGACTCCTCCGCTCCGGAAGCGGGCGACCCTGAAGTGTCGTTGCGGAGGGCCTCTCCGAGTCCGGCGAGGCCAGAAGATAATCCCGTCAACCCCCAAAGTTCCCAGTGTCCAGCTCCCGAAGAGAGCAGACAAACGAGTCCGGCACCGTCTAGTGTGCGGTCGGATGTTCTGAGGGAGGTGGTGGGGCGAGCGGCCATCTCAGATGAACACCGTGTGCTGATGAATACGGTGATGGAGAGAATCTTGTCCGCCGAAAGCGGATTGCATAAAGCTTTTATGAGTCTACTGACAGGTTTTGAGGTACGTAAAATAATGTATGACAACCCTGCACATGCTAAGTGTGCCTGTGTAGATAGTATCCCCCGAGACTCTGGTTGTCGTTGGGAACGACGACGATCAAAGGATCATAATCCCAGGTAGTAACCATACTGCCTCTATGAGCAGGTGATGGAAGCTCCGGTGGCTAGCCAGACTAGCGAGTTTGCCCATTTAAGACGGCAATTGGATGCGGCAGACGCCGACATCGAGCTTGTTAAAAAAAGGCTTGACGAGTGTCAGGACCCCGACTCAATGCCACATCGATCTAGCATGTAACACCTCATATCACTTTGCGGCCTCACGCACGGTATTCCCACGGGCGTCGCCTTACCTTAGCCCGGGACCGTTTGCGCCTTTTGGCACACGTATATGACAGTGTCGCTAGCATCCATATGATAAGGAGCCCGGGCTGACATGGCTAGTCGTAAACCCAAAGTGGCACAGACTTACAGGGACAGGCATCCATGACCCAGCATCGAACGTGTCGGTCATCAGCGAGTGAATCCAGGCTGTAGCACTGGGCTAGCAGGACTCCGGTGAACCGGGCTGTAGCGGGCTAACAGGACTCCGCTATTCATCGCGTGACATTTCCCCGAAGGGACAGACACAGGAACGAAGAAGGACACATGCCGGCCAGCCTAAGTGTTCCGGAGCAGTAGCAAGCTACCATGGCTCGGTGGAAACACTAGGAGACATTTCCCCGTAAGAGAGGCTACTAAAGATAAACAACTAGATGGTCAGATCCCACACATACCAAGCATTTCAAAACATACACACAATATGCTCGATATGTGCAAATACAACATGGCATCACAACATGACCCTACGACTCAAGTAATTTATTCAATAGGCTCCGAGGAGCGAGATATTACAAACATGGGTCTCATGACCCAACAATCAGAGCATACAAATCAAAGCACAAGCGGAAGCTATCATGTCTGGGTACAGACATCTATAAATGAAAAAGGCTGAGAAGCCTGACTATCTACCAGATCCCGCCGAGGGCACAAGATCGTAGCTGAGGTAACAAGCTAAACGTCGAAGTCCACGTGGAACTACCAGTGAGACTGAAGTCTCTCTGCAAAACATAAAATAGGCAAACGTGAGTACAAATGTACCCAGCAAGACTTACATCAGAACTAACTACATATGCATCATTATCAACAAAGGGGATGGTGGAGTTTGACTGCAGCAAGCCAGCTTTGACTCGGTGGCTATCCTGAACTACGACTGCAAGTAACTCTTTTGAGGTGGCGCACACGAGTCCACATATTCACCATATCAATACACCACTATGGATCCGCTCCCGTCTCCCTACGAGAACGCCATCCATAGCACTCACGCTTATCTTGCGTATTTTAGAGTATCCACTTTCACTTGTCTATGAACTATGCAAGGGGTCCACGTTTCCATATCCGAGGAATCCGGCTATTCGAATAGATAATGATAACCCTGCAGGGGTGTACTTCTTCACACACGCTCCCGCCACTTACCGCCCTGTACACGTCATGTACCTCGGCAACCTTCAAGCGGAAACCGGGCGAGGGAGTCGGCCACGACCTGACTAACCGAACAAGCCTCTAGTCCAGGTTTATCGCCTATTCGGGTTCCATCCGCAAGGAGATCCGGCCGGGGTGTCGCTCACAGCCCCAAACGATGTGAGCAGGGTTCCCAAGCCCACCATCCGGGTGCCACTTGGTACACCGTGCCACTGTGCCTAGTCTGTCCCAAGCCCACCTGTACCGGGTGCCACTTGGTAGACTACTAACACTACCTACAAACTTAATTTTCTATGATTTATTGAAGTTTTAGGCATTTTCTGGAATTTCCTGAATTATAATAAATCCAGAAAATCAATTACCGCGTCAGCCTGACGTCAGTGTGACGTCAGTGGTCAACAGGACATGGTCCGGGTCAAACCTGACAGTGGGTCCCGCGTGTCAGTGTGATTAGCTTAACTAAAATTAATTAAAACTAATCCTAATAGTTAACAGGGCTGGGCCCCACCTGTCATTGACTCAGGAGAGTCAACCGGGGCCCACCCGTGGTCAAAGTCAAAGTCGGCTGCCGGTGTTTAGCCGCCGGCGAGCCCGACGCGGCGGCGAGAGTGGTTTTTGCCACTCCGGCGACCAAATGGGCCGCGGAGGGCATCTAGGAGGAGCTGGGGACGAGCCGAAGCTCTTGGTGGAGTCAGTTGCGCTCGGGGCGGCCGGAATCGGTGCCGGCGGCGACCTAGGCGGCCGCCGGAGCTTGGGCGAGCTCGGGCTCGCACTAGAGGGGAAACGGAAGGGCGCTGCAGGCTCCTGGGAGGGCGGCGAACTTGGTAGCATGCTCGGGCGCCAGCTGGGGTGGCCCTGGCCACGGCAGTGCCATGGCCGGCGGCGGGGTGTTTCCGGTGAGGTGGAAACGGCGGCTACGGAGGCCGAACAAACACGGGGCTAGGGGGAGAGGAAGAGGAGTTCACCGTGGAGAGGGAGAGGTGGTCAGCGGGCTCGGGGGCGTCCTGTCGGCGGCGAATTTGGCGACAGCGATTGGCGGGTCCGAGGAGGGGAAGAACGTCGGGGCGGCGCTTCGGGGCTTCTCCGGTCGCGTGTGACAGCGGGGAGGGCGAGGGCGGCACGGCGGAGCTCGTGGACTGCTCGAGGGGACGAGGGGGAGGCGATGGCCGGGGTGGTGTTCGTCGGCGGCGGCGATAGTGCTCGGGTTCGGGAGAGAGAGGGAGAGAGACGAGCTCGGGGAGAGAGTGAGATCCAGGGAGAGGAGGGGAAAGCGAGAGGGAGCGTGGGGCGGCGTCGTGGGGTCGCTAGGAGGGCCGCGAAGCAGGAGGTGGCGTCGGGGCTCTCGGGCGCGCGCCACGCCTCGCCTCTGCCTACTGGCAGAGGAAGACGACGAGCTGCGAGGGGGTTTGCGGTGGTGGGCTGGGCCACCAGCTGGGCCAGCGATGGGGGGGGCAAAGCTGGGCCGGTTCGTGGTGCCAGGTAAGCTGGGCTTCTCTCTCTCTCTCTTTTTTATTTACTGTTTTCTATTTTTGTTCTGTTTTATTTAATTGGCACTGAATTTTAATTCAAACAGAATTTGAAAACAGTGCCTAAACTTCCCTGGATATTTTTAAGTCACCTAATGGACTTCTCCACACATAATAAAAATATCTCAGGTCATTTGAAAATATATTCATTATATATTATGAATATAACTCCAAATTCAAATAAAGTATTGATTTAAAATCAGAGCCCAATAATTCCTTAGAAATGTCCCAAAATTTTGGTTTGATTTATAACTCTTGCCAAAATTGTCAGAGCTATTTCTAGGGCATTTTGGATTTACTGATTGCAATTTTAGGGTTTCTTGCCCCTCTTTTATTTATGTTTTGAGGCTTCTGAATTCCTCAGTTCAAATTTTCAGAATTTAAACATGATGCACACATGAGCTAGCCTAGAGCACTACCAGCAGCTAGGGATGTGACAACTCACCCCCACTAAACAAGAATCTCGTCTCGAGATTCAAGCGTAGGGTAAGGTGGAGGGGGAACGCGACCTAGCACAAACTTCACGATCCAGGGTGCACTTCAAATGAACGTTGATTTGAACACCATCTTTGTCTTGTCGTCTTGCTCTAAGAAATCCTGTCAACATGACATGGAGGGAAGAAGGAGAGTCTAGAAGGGTCGATCTTCTCAAAGATCGAACAACTCACGGAATGAGACATAACAACATCTCTCGAGCTGAGAGACGAAGCACACCTCTAGAGGGATGGAGTGGAACAGATGACGAGGGTTCACTAGGTAGACAACAATTTCACGCTTAAGAGGGTGGTAAACGATTGTCAACGTAGCGAGGAGTTGAGTTGCTATGATACCACGACGAAACATCCTGGAGGAGGGTGATTCGTAGATTATTACCTTAAGTGGCAAAAAGAATTACTTTTGATTCAGAGATCATTGAAAACTCTTCATACCAGCCTAAGGCAATTCACAGCAATCGATTGGCGGGGGTCGGTAGAATGGCATACTTGGACTTGGATGATGTGGATTACCTTGTTGAAGACAACGTAATGGATGAATTTGCTTACCACCGGAAATGGAAGAGACCCATGGTAGAATGGCACATTGGCGGTGCAAGCTGGGAACAAAATGCAAATGCTGGGAATGATTCTGGTAACTGGGGAAGAACCCAACAATAGAGAGTGAATTCACGGTTTGAAAGGTCATAGCATTTCCGAGGAAACTGAGAGGAATCCCAGTTAGAGCCGATGATAACACGTAGCGCTTGTGCGTGCTCTCAGGAACTTGAGCATTTTCATATTCATCAAGGTTTCATCAACATCCGTGTCAAGGATCCTGGCAACACAACATACCACCATGATGAACAACGATGGACGAGGCAGATGCATAGGAAGATAACATCAACTCAGATTTCACCCTAGCGAGGCCAAGGAAACAAAATCTGGATGATCGACCGAGAGACATTTAGCACTCCGCTTCTAATGTTCTCGTTGACGTGCTAGTGTAACCCATTCATAGATATGGTTTGATAACTAGAACATCAAGTAAAGGTCGGACTTCGGGAGCAATAGAATCCATAAGGAACAGTTACGGAGGTAAATCCTACGAAATCCTTATGGGGAGGTGGCCAACTTCCTCAAACAAGATACTACAATGATAGGTCTTCCGTCTGGGTGTGTTGGCCACGACATCCACCTTACCGGTTATCGAGGGACCAAAATTATAGTTCTTGGGAAATGTTCCAACCATCATATCTGCCTGAGATTCAGATCTAGTTGGTGTCAGGATATTCCAGACTCATCGAGTCTAGGAAGAAAAAAAAATGAAAGTTTGCAACACAAATCGACGAGATGACGTTGCGAGATTCTTGGGAAATGAACTGCGATAGCAAGCTCCAAAGCATGAGCTGGTTCTGCTACACATGTGTGAACACGCTGCCTCAGAAAACATGATCACATGGTAGTCTTACAATAAAACACTACCGAGTTCTGGTTGGGAACCATCAGCGAGGATATCGAAGTTCTTTCATAAGTCCGGATTAGCTCTTATGAAGATACTCCTTCTCCTTGAACAAATCAGTCAGTGGCTTGGTGTGCTAGGATACACATATGGAATGAAGATGATCAGTCTATCAAACCACAGAATACTTCGCACGTGCATAACTGACTTGGGATGGTTCCAGAGGAGGTAAAAACATGCTTTCTCGAATTCACGGCGGCAACTTACATCAAATGCACGTGAATCAAAGGAAGTCACTTCTTTCATCCAAACATATACCTCAGAGACGGAACTCGAAGGCATTGTTTACAAAGTTTCCAACACTAGCTTAATGTCCAACAGAATCATGGAGAAGATAAGGATGTTGTCGATGAGCTCAACAACAACTCATCGGAATTCCCATATCACTGGACTTCCACCATCGTGTGAACACGGTGATAGCATTGGTCAGACCCATAAGAATATAATGGTGTATGCTCGAGGAAAACCACGAGTAAGACAACATTACTAATATCGTTGGTTCTGATTTGATTTGACGATAGCCCATACTCAAATCAAAGATTGGATAAGATAATAGATCCAGCAACTGATCACAGGGACCAATCGATGAAGATATCACCTTTCTTCAACACACACTACACAAGAATATCCCTTTGGAACGAACTAAGTTAGGCAAGCTTTTATCTTCCAACTCTCCAAGTTGCTGTTCAGCTTAACCATCTAGCTCAGGGGTATCCAACACAGACTCTCGGAGAAGGGGTGGTTTACAAGGATAAACCAACTTGATTACGAGCTCAACATAGCGGTCGGGTGACGACCCGGTGATACTTCCGAGAAGATAATCGGAAAATCACAACCACCGATATGCTATTAAGCTCAGGAACAATCTTGCTTTTCAGGGCAAGACGATATGATCAACAGAGCGAGGGATTGGCACAATCCTAACTCATTGATCAAAGGGTGCACCGGAAAGATGGACAAGGTAGCATGATCAATCTTAGAATGGTGATTCAAGAACCAACACGCTAAGAATGAAATTATTGCCCTTTTACTACCAAGCAACGAGGTTGCTAGGAGTATTGATTTCACACATCACGATTCACTTGTCGGTATTCCGGTTGCATCAACACGAGGGCCGAGGAATGACTAATGATGGTGAGAAGTATCACTACGTCAAAATTCATGAGAGTTGGTGCAGTTCTCATGACAATTCTGACATAAAGGGGGTAATACTCCAAGGTAGAACAGAACCAAAAGCTGGATTGGCATTTGATCTGTGGAATACAACTGCTTTGACCCAATCCTAGATATGGATGAGGTACTGGAGTTTGTTTCTCCAAGTCATTCAGGACAGAATGGCTTGACGGACCACAAGAGTAATAGGCATCGATAACGAATGCATGCATACTCTTGACTATCAATTGATAGACAAGGGTCAGAAAACAACTAAAGAGGGTCAACTCAAAGGAACATATAACTTTCTGAGTTGTGGATGCATAAATTAGTATGTCGAACCAAGTTCAACATAATTCTTCCGGATAATCCATGCAGAAAGGTAGAACTGGCAGAGTCACGATTTATGAATGGAGAACTCCTCAAGAATAATCCTGTTGTGATATTTCAGTTCAACGAGGAACTTCTTCCATAAGTAGTTCATGGTATTTGGAAGAAGAAGATACCACAGACTTCAAGGACTATCGCAACGGTTACTAATAACCTAAAGGAACTAGCAAACACTATCTACATGAAGTAAGTAGAGTGAATCTCGGGTTCAAAACCCAGAAGTGAAATGCCTACTAACTAAGTGGCATCACGGGATGCTTACAAGAATGATGTCCAGAATCATCACACTGGGACACAAATCATGGCTAAATTACTAGATGATCCCCTAAGACACCTAGGGTCATAATACTAGCTCCAACATATATGTCAAGGCAATAAAGTACCTCAACTCACTGATTTGTGTGATTAATCTGACCAAAGGCACCACGGAAACAGGAGGAAGGGATTTGCAAATGCATCCGACTATTTAGAAACCTGGGATGACTCGGACAGCATAACGGCTGTAAATGCTCAGAAAAGATTTGAGACATTCACCAAAATGGTGGCATAACCACTCAGAAGCACAATATCAAGGTTTCGAGATCAACAATTAACATACGGAGGTAGGAACTGAACTGAGGCTTAATCCAACAATCTTATAAGTCTACGGAGTAGTAACACGTGATCCTGATTGAAAGAAGAGATAGCCTAGTTCTTTAATCCCCGTAGGAAAGATAAGATGACTCAGATCAGAAGGGCATAAGGTATAAGGAGTAAAAAGAGCCTTACGTTCCATCCCACAATCAATTCCCTTATATAACTAAAGAGTTTCTAGACTCAACTTCGACCAGTTTGGCTTGGTAATCCTACAGGCAGTCAAGCTCTGATACCAACGCTGTCAGGACCCCGACTCAATGCCACATCGATCTAGCATGTAACACCTCATATCACTTTGCGGCCTCACGCACGGTATTCCCACGGGTGTCGCCTTACCTTAGCCCGGGACCGTTTGCGCCTTTTGGCACACGTATATGACAGTGTCGCTAGCATCCATATGATAAGGAGCCCGGGCTGACATGGCTAGTCGTAAACCCAAAGTGGCACAGACTTACAGGGACAGGCATCCATGACCCAGCATCGAACGTGTCGGTCATCAGCGAGTGAATCCAGGCTGTAGCACTGGGCTAGCAGGACTCCGGTGAACCGGGCTGTAGCGGGCTAACAGGACTCCGGTATTCATCGCGTGACATTTCCCCGAAGGGACAGACACAGGAACGAAGGAGGACACATGCCGGCCAGCCTAAGTGTTCCGGAGCAGTAGCAAGCTACCATGGCTCGGTGGAAACACTAGGAGACATTTCCCGGTAAGAGAGGCTACTAAAGATAAACAACTAGATAGTCAGATCCCACACATACCAAGCATTTCAATAACATACACACAATATGCTCGATATGTGCAATACAACACGGCATCACAAAATGACTCTACGACTCAGTAGTTTATTCAATAGGCTCCGAGGAGCGAGACATTACAAACATGGGTCTCATGACCCAACAATCAGAGCATACAAGTCAAAGCACAAGCGGAAGCTATCATGTCTGAGTACAGACATCTATAAATGAAAAAGGCTGAGAAGCCTGACTATCTATCAGATCCTGCCGAGGGCACAAGATCGTAGCTGAGGTATCAAGCTAAACGTCGAAGTCCAAGCGGAACTACTAGTGAGACTGAAGTCTCTCTGCAAAAACATAAAATAGGCAAACGTGAGTACAAATGTACCCAACAAGACTTACATCAGATCTATCTACACATGCATCATTATCAACAAAGGGGATGGTGGAGTTTGACTGCAGCAAGCCAGCTTTGACTCGGTGGCTATCCTGAACTACGACTGCAAGTAACTCTTTTGAGGTGGCGCACACGAGTCCACATATTCACCATATCAATACACCACTATGGATCCGCTCCCGTCTCCCTACGAGAACGCCATCCATAGCACTCACGCTTATCTTGCGTATTTTAGAGTATCCACTTTCACTTGTCTATGAACTATGCAAGGGGTCCACGTTTCCATATCCGAGGAATCCGGCTATTCGAATAGATAATGATAACCCTGCAGGGGTGTACTTCTTCACACACGCTCCCGCCACTTACCGCCCTGTACACGTCATGTACCTCGGCAACCTTCAAGCGGAAACCGGGCGAGGGAGTCGGCCACGACCTGACTAACCGAACAAGCCTCTAGTCCAGGTTTATCGCCTATTCGGGTTCCATCCGCAAGGAGATCCGGCCGGGGTGTCGCTCACGGCCCCAAACGATGTGAGCAGGGTTCCCAAGCCCACCATCCGGGTGCCACCTGGTACACCGTGCCACTGTGCCTAGTCTGTCCCAAGCCCACCTGTACCGGGTGCCACTTGGTAGACTACTAACACTACCTACAAACACCAGAAACTAGTTGCAACTCCTGGACAGAGATCATGTTGGTTAATAAGTCGAGAGGGGTCGAGTTACCGGAACCCAATGTGTGGTAGTAACTGGTCATGGATCACAAACACAGAACTCAGTTCCTGAGGACGGCTGCAATGAGACAACCCACCATGTACTCCTACATGGCCTCTCACCGCTACCTTTACCAAATCGTGTTCACACGCTTAGCTCACACACAGTAGGACATGTTCACACGCCTCTGATTCATCCCCGATGAATCAGACCTGACTCAACTCTAAGCAGTAGCAGGCATGACAAACAAGCATGAATGAGTAGGCACATTAGGGCTCAAACAATTCCTACTCATGCTAGTGGGTTTCATCTAATTACTGTGGAATGACAGGTCATGCAGAGGATAAAGGGGTTCAGCTACCGCAGCAAGTAACAGATGAATCGATGTTGTCCTAATGCAGTAAAAGAGAGCAGGAGCGAGAGAGTGGGATTGTATCGGAATGAACAAGGGGGTTTTGCTTGCCTGGCACTTCTGAAGATAACATTGAGTCTTCATCAGTGTCAACGATCACATCATCGGTATCACGTCTATCGAGAGGGGACAAATACCGGCAACACAGAAAGGAACACAATCAATGCAATGCACAATATGATGCATGATCATGACATGGCAAAATGAATGTGTTTTGGGCTAATGCAACTAGCAACAGATTAAATGAAGTTGGTTTGAATATAAAATTCAAATTCAAACTCCATATGTGATTAAATAAATGCCCTTTAATTGATTTGTGCTAAACAGCAGCTATAAGTTGTTCTAACATGCATGAAAATTGTACAGATGGATTCCTTGAATTTTTCTGATAATTTTTCATATATAAATTATTTAATTTGGAGTTACGGTTAATTTTCTATGATTTATTGAAGTTTTAGGCATTTTCTGGAATTTCCTGAATTATAATAAATCCAGAAAATCAATTACCGCGTCAGCCTGACGTCAGTGTGACGTCAGTGGTCAACAGGACATGGTCCGGGTCAAACCTGACAGTGGGTCCCGCGTGTCAGTGTGATTAGCTTAACTAAAATTAATTAAAACTAATCCTAATAGTTAACAGGGCTGGGCCCCACCTGTCATTGACTCAGGAGAGTCAACCGGGGCCCACCCGTGGTCAAAGTCAAAGTCGGCTGCCGGCGTTTAGCCGCCGGCGAGCCCGACGCGGCGGCGAGAGTGGTTTTTGCCACTCCGGCGACCAAATGGGCCGCGGAGGGCATCTAGGAGGAGCTGGGGACGAGCCGAAGCTCTTGGTGGAGTCAGTTGCGCTCGGGGCGGCCAGAATCGGTGCCGGCGGCGACCTAGGCGGCTGCCGGAGCTCGGGCGAGCCCGGGCTCGACGCTGCGGTGCACTAGAGGGGAAACGGAAGGGCGCTGCAGGCTCCTGGGAGGGCGGCGAACTTGGTAGCATGCTCGGGCGCCAGCTGGGGTGGCCCTGGCCACGGCGGCGCCATGGCCGGCGGCGGGGAGTTTCCGGTGAGGTGGAAACGGCAGCTACGGAGGCCGAACAAACACGGGGCTAGGGGGAGAGGAAGAGGAGTTCACCGTGGAGAGGGAGAGGTGGTCAGCGGGCTCGGGGGCGTCCTGTCGGCGGCGAATTCGGCGACAGCGATCGGCGGGTCCGAGGAGGGGAAGAACGTCGGGGCGGCGCTTCGGGGCTTCTCCGGTCGCGTGTGACAGCGGGGAGGGCGAGGGCGGCACGGCGGAGCTCGTGGACTGCTCGAGGGGACGAGGGGGAGGCGATGGCCGGGGTGGTGTTCGTCGGCGGCGGCGATAGTGCTCGGGTTCGGGAGAGAGAGGGAGAGAGACGAGCTCGGGGAGAGAGTGAGATCCAGGGAGAGGAGGGGAAAGCGAGAGGGAGCGTGGGGCGGCGTCGTGGGGTCGCTAGGAGGGCCGCGAAGCAGGAGGTGGCGTCGGGGCTCTCGGGCGCGCGCCACGCCTCGCCTCTGCCTACTGGCAGAGGAAGACGACGAGCTGCGAGGGGGTTTGCGGTGGTGGGCTGGGCCACCAGCTGGGCCAGCGATGGGGGGGGGGCAAAGCTGGGCCGGTTCGTGGCGCCAGGTAAGCTGGGCTTCTCTCTCTCTCTCTTTTTTATTTACTGTTTTCTATTTTTGTTCTGTTTTATTTAATTGGCACTGAATTTTAATTCAAACAGAATTTGAAAACAGTGCCTAAACTTCCCTGGATATTTTTAAGTCACCTAATGGACTTCTCCACACATAATAAAAATATCTCAGGTCATTTAAAAATATATTCATTATATATTATGAATATAACTCCAAATTCAAATAAAGTATTGATTTAAAATCAGAGCCCAATAATTCCTTAGAAATGTCCCAAAATTTTGGTTTGATTTATAACTCTTGCCAAAATTGTCAGAGCTATTTCTAGGGCATTTTGGATTTACTGATTGCAATTTTAGGGTTTCTTGCCCCTCTTTTATTTATGTTTTGAGGCTTCTGAATTCCTCAGTTCAAATTTTCAGAATTTAAACATGATGCACACATGAGCTAGCCTAGAGCACTACCAGCAGCTAGGGATGTGACAACGAGGCGCAGGGTAAGTGTATTATCTGGTAAACGCCGCATAGTGAGAGCAGCATGAAGCCAGTATGTTTAACATGTTATGACTGCAGATGGAGCTCCCTCTATTGAAGCCTTGCGGGCGGAACTTGCCTGAGCCAAGGAACAAGCGAAATTGGATAATGCGGCTGCTTTGAAGGCGGCCGAAGAGTTGCGAGCCGAGAAGGCCGCGCATGGCGAGAGCTGAGATAAGATGGCCAATATGGCCATAGAATTAAAAGCCACCGTCGACCGTTGCCGGGTTCTTGAAAAGGAAAACCAGGCGAAGGCATCGGACCTCGAGAAGGCTGCTGCAACGGGAAAAGACCTCCGCTCTGCTATGAGGGCAAAGAAGGAGGAGCTGCGGGAAGCCAGGGATATTGTAGGTGGGAAACCCTTTATGTTGCAAAGGAAGTTCGGAGATCCACGGTATGCCCCTCTGGATCGGCTGTGGAGTTCGGAGGATGCGTATATGGATTTGGCGGCGAGCGCTACTGATGCGGCCAAGTACTTCAAGGGTCAGACAGACCGTGAAGTGGACCAGCTGTTTTGGACACAATTCCATTCTCCCGAGCGTCCACTTTTGTTGTCTGACCAACTAGCTGAATGGGCCGAACTGAATAGGTTGTTCGGACTCGCCATGAGGTCTGTTGTGGATCAGCTATGGCCGTAAAGGCTAAAACCGACCAGTTATTTTGGCTTGGTGCAGTAGTTCCTTGACATGGTGTCGCGCATTAATGCGATGAAGAGGTCGGCGTGTATAGAAGGTGCACGAATGGCCTTTGCCCATGTTAAAGCAAACTGGGCGGAGATGGATGCTACCACTATTGCAGCGCGGGATTCGGCCATAGGTCGAAGGGCTGCTGAGCACTACTTTGAGGAAGTTCTTGAGGGTGCTCATTTCATAGAGACCCAGTGCTCAAAAAATATTATGTTTGAGTGATACGTAATCTCATTGTAAGCGAAATGCTTTTATAAATTTTCATAAGGCTACTTTTATACTTTTGCCTGAAAGTAATATGATGCCTCCTGGGCGGCCGTTTATGTATACATGTATATAACCTGAAAGATTGCAGTCGTCGGCTTCAACCCCCACACATATAATGCGGGGGTGTTCGCAAAGACACGCGTTCACACTTAACCCAACGTCTTGGTCCTATAAAGGAGGTGATAGCGGAGCGAGCGAGGCAACCGGACTATAATGCTTTAACACTTTCACTTAGCCATAGGAGTTTGACAGTGGGGCTACTAGATAGCCCCTGGTGGCTCCGCACTCTCCCGATCCCGGGGTGCGTACATGCCTGGCCGGGAAACGGCCCTTCGTTAAGCCGGGGGAATTCTAACATTCCCATAGGTCGTTGAGTGGTTGACCAGTCTCACGCTATATCATGACAGTCAGTTTTCGGCTTTCTCTACTGAGGTGCTCGTCCGGATGAACCAGGGCACAATCGCAGTAGTTCTCCTAGTGCTACCTTAGCCGGTAAAGCGAAACGTAAGGCAACAAAACACAGGAGCTGGGCAAACCCAACATTTGACCAAAGACAATGATTCGGAGCTGATGCATATAGGGCCAAACTCGCGCCGCCGAAGACTCCCTAAGGTATTCGGTCTTTGTGGTATAAACCGGGCCTAAAAAATGGCCTTTGAAAGAAGCCCCTTGTGTCCAGGTACATGCATTGTTCTGGCGTGGCCACATGCCAAGACGTCAGCATCCTTCTCAATGGTGGATATGTATCAATAAGAGACAGTAAAAAAGGTTTACGCAGGGTCTTAATCTAAAAAGAATCCTTGGGGCGTGTCCCTGCTGCACGTCTGCGCCTGTGTCTCCGTTGTGCCGTATCCTGGACAGGTGTAGCACGATGATCGTCTGTAAAAGAGAGGAATTTGGGTGAAAAGGTGGACGTGCAAAAAGATAGTTTTCTAAAGAAACCATGTGTAATTCAAGAGGAGGAGAAATTGCCACTTGTTTGCATGCGTGGAGCCCCTTGTATTGAAAAATAGGGGTGTGACCGTTTATGCATTATAAGTAGTGGCGCGGACTCGATTAGTTGTGTCTGAGGTCTTGATGACCTATTGGATGCTTTCGTTGGTTCGGGCGCCTTTAGTGTGTGGCTGCCAAGGCAGCCTCACTCTCTTCGGCGCGTAGAGATCGCTTGATACTTCCGTGCACTGAAATGATGCCTCGTGGACCGGGCATCTTGAGTGTAAGGGAGGCGTAGTGTGGTATTGCATTAAAGCGAGCGAAGGCTTCGCGTCCGAGCAGTGCTTGATAGCCACTTTGGAACGGAGCGATGTGGAAAGTTAAATGCTCGTGACGGAAGTTATCGGGGGAGCCGAATATGACTTGTAATAGGAGGGAGCCCGTGCAACGAGCCCCTGGGCCTGGCGTTACTCCTTTAAAGGTAGTCTTGCTATGGCGAATTTGTGTTGGGTCTAACCCCATCCCACGGATTGTATCCTGATATATTAGGTTTAGGCTGTTGCCGCCGTCCATCAATACTCGTGTGAAGTGATATTTGCCAATTTATTGGGTTTAACACCAGGGCGGCCCATCCTGCGTGTCAGATACTTGCTGAGTAATCGCGATGGTCGAAAATGATCGGTTGAGATGACCAGTGGCAGGACTTCGTGGTGATAGGCGCTTGGGTATATTTTTCTGGGAGTGCCGCGTTGCTTTTTCCCTTGATCACGTGTAACACGTTTACTGTTTTGACTTCAGGTGGAAATTTCTTTTGTTCCCCCGTGTCTCGCTTGGGAGGTTCGTCCTCGTCTTCACTTGGTGTATCCTCCCCCTTGTGTACGGTGTTGAGCTTGCCGGACTGCTTGAAGATCCAACATTCTCTATGGGTATGATTGGCAGGTTTGCCAGGGGTACTATGGATCTGACATACTTGGTCCAGAATTTTGGACAGTTCATCCCTGGTGCCTTTAGGGGGCGGCTTTTGGTCTGGCCGGGAGACTTTGAATCCGGCGTTTACTGCCGTGCCCTTTGTGTTGTCTTCTTTATTCTGGCGTTTGTTATTGCTGTTGCGCCATGATTTCCCGTTTCCATCTCTAACTTTAGATGTGTTGGGATCGCTAGTGCTGCATCTGGCTAGCCAGCTGTCCTCACCCGTGCAAAAGAGGGTCATGAGGTTTGTTAATGCGGCCATTGTTCTCGGTTTATTTTGGCCGAGGTGTCTGGCAAGCCATTCGTCACGGACGCTATGCTTGAAAGCCTCTAAGGCTTCGGCGTCTAGACAATCGACAATCTGGTTCTTTTTAGTAAGAAACCTATTTCAAAGCTTTCGGGCTGACTCTCCGGGCTGCTGAGTTATATGACTCGGATCATCCGAATCCGGAGGTCGGACATAAGTCCCTTGAAAGTTTACCTGAAAGGCGTCTTCAAGCTCTTCCCAACTTCTAATGGAGCTTTCGGGGAGGCCTTTGAGCCAGTGACGAGCTGTCCCTTTGAGCTTGAGGGGTATGTACTTGATGGCGTGGAGATCATCTCCTCGAGCCATATGGATATGAAGGATGTAGTTCTCAATCCAGACCCCCAGGTCTATTGTTCTGTCGTATGCCTCTATGTTTACGGGCTTGAATCCCTCTGGAAATTCATGGTCTAGCACCTCATCGGTGAAACACAGGGGATGTGCGGCACCCCTGTAGCTGGGTGTGCCATGTTGTTCGGACGTTTGTTGTGTTGCATTGTATGCTGGGGCGCGCCTGCATGGTCCATTAATGGATCTTGTTGCGCCGCCCTTTGGGTGTGAGCCATCGCATGGGTCACGTGTTGTATTGTGAGCGGCGTTGTATGTCGTTCTGTGTTGATAGAGGGGTCGTCTATCCGACCAGGTGGCTGCTTTGATATTTGGTTGTGGGGGGTCGGAGGCCTCCTCATCAAATTCAGGTAGTAGCTTCCGCTTTGGGTAGCTCTTTGAGGGGCGATTGTCGCCGTACATTGCTGCTGTATTGAGTATTTTACTCCATCTGAATTGGAGTGTGTTTTGCGCGGCCTTGAGCCTTCGCTTCTGCTTTTTAAGGCTCCTCGCGGTGGCAACGAGCCTTTTGCGGGCATTCTGGTGCTCCGGGTGCCTGTCCGGCGTTATGTCATGCGGACCATTATCCTTGATAGGATTTTTTTGTTCGGTTTGAACATCCGGATTGCCGTTGTCCGACAGCAGTTCGCCCTGCTCCACCGCTGGGTCTGTGTGATCGCTATTTCTGTCGAGGCGGGATTTGGGGCGGCGCTTGCGTCGCCGTTTTGACTGCTTTTCGAGGGAACAAGCCTTCGGTGCGTCCTTCCGCTCCTCATCGTCATCTTTTGGTGCGTTCACCGTGTATACGTCATATGACGAGGTGGCATTCCAGGGCCCAACAGGCGCTGGTTCTTCATCGTCTCCTTCATCGGCGTCCATACCGTCGATGTCTTCGGAGTCGACTTCGAGCATGTCAGTTAGGTCGTCGACAGTGGCTACAAAGTGGGTGGTGGGTGTGCTTTGAATTTCTTCATCGTCCGTACCCCAACCTTGCTGATCGCAGTCCGGCCAGGGCTCTCCTGATAAAGAGAGAGACTTCAGTGTCTTCAAGATATCGCCGAAAGGCGAGTGCTGAAAGATGTCTGCGGCAGTGAACTCCATGATCGGTAGGGGTGGAAAGTGGTAGCGGATAATCCGAAATATCTGATATTCGTATTCGAGAAAATGCCTATTTGTATCCGAAACATCCGCATCCGAACCAAAATGGAAATGAAAATTATCCGTATCCGAATTTATTAAACAAATAAAAAATAAAATATGGTAGGAGATTTTGACACAAATATGGATATGAAAGTGGATATATCCGTATCCGAATAAGATTATGGGACGTAATTTTTAAAATTCTAGGCCAAATATTCCAATTATCCAACATAAAAGCCAAATAAGCGGTCAAATTTTACTCTTTATATGATTAAACTTATAAATTATTATGCATTACAATAGTATTTATTCATAAACCTATTAATCATTGACTTATTGTATGTCACAAGTTGATTATTTTAGGTCACATAGCTATCGACTAATTTACTTAAGCAATATGTTGATCTTATTCGTATCCGTTCCGAATCAAGAAAATATCCGATACGTATCCGCATTCGAATAATATCCGAGACGCATCCGTATCCGATAACATCCGTATTCGGATTCGTAATCGTTTTGAAAATATGAAAATGAAAGTGGTAAGAGCACTATCTGATCCACATCCGATCCGTTTCCACCCTTAATGATCGGTGCCCAATCGGATTCGATTGGCAGGGGCGTGGAGGGTTCGGAGTCCGTAGAGGAGTCCGGCTCCTTGGAGTCATGAGTCCCGCAGAATACGGGGCTGGTGTTCGGCTCAACCGATGTTGGGATCGCAGCCCCCGAGGCGGCGTCCAACCGCCTATCCTCGATCGGCACGGTTGGCTCCGGACTAAGGGTCGGAGCGATGTGGGTGCGGCCTCCAGGGCACTGTTTGGTGGCAAAGCTAGATCATGCTAGTCGTGACAGTGCGGCGCGCTTGGCAGTGGCTCGAATCCGTTGAAGATCAAGTCCCCGCGGATGTCAGCCGTGTGGTTTAAACTTCTAAATCTGACCTGATGGCCAGGGGCGTAGCTTTCGATCTGCTCCAGAAGGCCAAGCGAATTGGCCCGCAGTGCAAAGCCGCCAAAGATGAAGATCTGCCCGGGGAGAAAGGTCTCACCCTGGACTGCATCGCTATTGATGATCGTAGGAGCCATCGGACCTGACGGCGACGGCACAGAGGAACTCTCAGTGAAAGCACCAATGTCGGTGTCAAAACCGGCGGATCTCAGGTAGGGGGTCCCGAACTGTGCGTCTAGGCCGGATGGTAACAGGAGACAAGGGACACGAAGTTTTACCCAGGTTCGGGCCCTCTCGATGGAGGTAAAACCCTACGTCCTGCTTGATTAATATTGATGATATGGGTAGTACAAGAGTACATCTACCACGAGATCAGAGAGGCTAAACCCTAGAAGCTAGCCTATGGTATGATTGTTGATGTGTATGTTGTCCTACGGACTAAAACCCCCCGGTTTATATAGACACCGGAGAGGGTTAGGGTTACATAGAGTCGGTTACAATGGTAGGAGATCTGAACATCCGTATTGCCAAGCTTGCCTTCCATGCCAAGGAAAGTCCCTTCCGGACACGGGACGGAGTCTTCAATCTTGTATCTTCATAGTCTAGGAGTCCGGCTGAAGATATAGTTCGGTTATCCGAGCACCCCCTAATCCAGGACTCCCTTAGTCGGTATCCTTATACCTAGTTCAATATCGTTACCGGCAAGTCTCTTTACTCGTTCCGTAATGAATCATCCCGCAACTAACTCATTAGTCACAATACTTTCAAGGCTTATAGTGATGTGCATTACTGAGAGGGCCCAGAGATACCTCTCCGACAATCGGAGTGACAAATCGTAATCTCGATCTATGCCAACTCAACAAGCACCATCGGAGACACCTGTAGAGCACCTTTATAATCACCCTGTTACGTTGTGACGTTTGGTAGCACACAAAGTGTTCCTCCGGTACTCGGGAGTTGCATAATCTCATAGTCATAGGAACATGTATAAGTCGTGAATAAAGCAATAGCAACAAACTAAATGATCATTGTGCTAAGCTAACGGATGGGTAAAGTCAATCACATTATTCTCTAATGATGTGATCCCGTTAATCAAATGAAAACTCATGTCTATGGTTAGGAAACATAGCCATCATTGATTCAATGAGCTAGTCAAGTAGAGGCAAACTAGTGAAACTATGTTTGTCTATATATTCACACATGTACTAAGTTTCCAGTTAATACAATTCTAGCATGAATAATGAACATTTATCATGATATAAGGAAATATAAATAACAACTTTATTATTGCCTCTAGGGCCTATTTCCTTCAGTAAGGTGGGTAAGAATGGATATATTACTGTTTTGTTGATCTATACACAGGTCTCTCTTGCCATCGATCGAAACAAGTACAAGCTAAGTTATGCAATCACACACCCTGCTTTATTCATGACTCAAGTGTACATTTATATACAGATACAGTGAGGGGAAGCAGGAAGATCGTGTGAGAGTACAACGGCGTGGCCAGTAATCCTCCTGGCATGTAGGGATAAGCACGCACGTAGAGCACGCCCGTTGAGGCTCCTAGTGACGCGGTGGCGAGGTTAGCCAGTTGGGGAGCATGGTGTAGTGGTCTTCCAACACCACCCCCCTCCCCCGCGCAGTCAAAACATGGGGTTCGTCGATGTTGAGACTGGACTGGAAGTCGAGGAAGACATGCATCGGCAAGCCCTTGGTGAAGATGTCAGCGAACTGCGAGCTCGTGGGGATATGGAGGACGCGTATCTCCCCCAACGCGGCACGCTCACGCACGAAGTGGAGATCAATCTCAATGTGCTTCGTGCTTTGGTGTTGCACCGGGTTGCTCGACATGTACATGGCGCTGACGTTGTCGCAGTAGACCACCGTAGCACGCGATGGTGGTTGATGTAGTTCACCGAGGAGTTGGCGCAACCACACCGAATCGGCAACGGCGTTGGCGAAGGCCCGGTACTCGGCCTCGACACTGGACCAGGGGACGGTGTTATGCCGCTTCAACGACCACGCGATGAGGTTGCAGCCGAGGTAAACAAAGTAGCCCGAGGTGGACTTAAGTGTGTCGGGGCAGCCGGCCCAATCAGCGTCGGAGTAGGCAACGAGCTCAGTGGTGGTGTCGCAATGGATCCAAAGTCCAAGATGCGCTGTTGCTACATCTTGAGCACTGCGTTGGTTTTCCCCGAAGAGGAAGGGATGATGCAGCAAAGTAGCGTAAGTATTTCCCTCGGTTTTTGAGAACGAAGGCATCAATCCAATAGGAGGCTACGCGCGAGTCCCTTGTACCTGCACAAAACAAATAAATCCTCTCAACCAACGCGATAAGGGGTTGTCAATCCCTACACGGCCACTTACGAGAGTTAGATCTGATAGATATGATAAGATAATATTTTTGGTATTTTTATGATAAAGATGCAAAGTAAAATAAAAGCAAAGTAAAAAAGCAAAGGAAGTAACTAAGTATTGGAAGATTACTATGATGAAGATAGACCCGGGGGCCATAGGTTTCACTAGTGACTTCTCTCAAGAGCATAATTATTCTACGATGGGTGAACGAATTACTGTTGAGCAATTGACAGAATTGAGCATAGTTATGAGAATATCTAGGTATGATCATGTATATAGGCATCACGTCCGAGACAAGTAGACCGACTCCTGCCTGCATCTACTACTATTACTCCACTCGTCGACCGCTATCCAGCATGCATCTAGAGTATTAAGTTCATGAAAACAGAGTAACGCCTTAAGCAAGATGACATGATGTAGAGGGATAAACTCATGCAATATGATGAAAACCCCATCTTGTTATCCTCGATGACAACAATACAATACATGCCTTGCTGCCCCTACTGTCACTGGGAAAGGACACCGCAAGATTGAACCCAAAGCTAAGCACTTCTCCCATTGCAAGAAAGATCAATCTAGCAGGCCAAACCAAACTGATAATTCGAAGAGACTTGCAAAGATAACCAATCATACATAAAAAATTCAGAGAAGATTCAAATATTGTTCATAGATAGACTTGATCATGAACCCACAATTCATCGATCTCAACAAACACACCGCAAAAAGAAGATTAAATCGAATAGTTCTCCACAAGAGAGGGGGAGAACATTGTATTGAGATCCAAAAGAGAGAAGAAGCCATCTAGCTAATAACTATGGACCCGTAGGTCTGAGGTAAACTACTCACACTTCATCGGAGGGGCTATGGTGATGATGTAGAAGCCCTCCGTGATCAATGCCCCCTCCGGCGGAGATCCGGAACGGGCCCCAAGATGGGATATCACGGATACATAAAGTTGCGGCGGTGGAATTAGGGTTTTGGCTCCGTATCTGATTGTTTGGGGTACGTAGGTATATATAGGAGGAAGGAGTACGTCGGTGGAGCAACAGGGGGCCCACGAGGGTGGAGGGCGTGCCTAGGGGGTAGGCATGCCCCCCTACCTCGTGGCATCCGTTTCTTGACATAGGGGCCAAGTCCTCTGGATCATGTTCGGTGAGAAAATCACGTTCCCAAAGGTTTCATTCCGTTTGGACTCCGTTTGATATTCCTTTTCTTCAAAACCCTAAAATAGGCAAAAAAAACAACAACAATTCTGGGCTGGGCCTCCGATTAATAGGTTAGTCCAAAAAATAATATAAAAGTGGATAATAAATCCCAATAATGTCCAAAACAGTAGATAATATAGCATGGAGCAATCAAAAATTATAGATACGTTGGAGACGTATCAAGCAACCCCAAGCTTAATTCCTGCTCGTCCTCGAGTAGGTAAATGATAAAAACAGAATTTTTGATGCGGAGTGCTACTTGGCATAATTTTACTGTAATTCTTCGTAATTGTGGTATGAATATTCAGATCCGAAAGATTAAAGATAAAAGTTCATATTGACATAAAAATAATAATAATTCAAGCATACTAATAAAGCAACCATGTCTCCTCAAAATAACATGGCCAAAGAAAGTTATCCCTACAAAATCATATAGTCTGGCTATGCTCTATCTTCACCACACAAAGTATTTAAATCATGCACAACCCCGATGACAAGCCAAGCAATTGTTTCATACTTTTGACATTCTCAAAACTTTTTCAATCTTCACGCAATACATGAGCGTGAGCCATGAATATAGCACTATAGGTGGAATAGAAGGGTGGTTGTGGAGAAGACAAAAAGGGAGAAGATAGTCTCACATCAACTAGGCGTATAAACGGGCTATGGAGATGCCCATCAATAGATATCATTGTGAGTGAGTAGGGATTGACATGCACCGGATGCACTAGAGCTATAAGTATATGAAAGCTCAACAAAAGAAAGTAAGTGGGTCTGCATCCAACTCGCTTGCTCATGAAGACCTAGGGCAATTTGAGAAATCCCATCATTGGAATATACAAGCCAAGTTCTATAATGAAAAATCCCCACTAGTATATGAAAGTAATGAAATGAGAGAGTCTCTACTATGAAGATCATGGTGCTACTTTGAAGCACAAGTGTGGTAACAGGATAGTAGCATTGCCCCTTCTCTCTTTTTCTCTCATTTTTTTATTTGGGCCTTTTTTTATCGCCTCTTTTCTTTCTCTTTTTTTCCTTTCGTCTGGAGTCTCATCCTGACTTGTGGGGGAATCATAATCTCCATCATCCTTTCCTCACTTTGGGACAATGCTCTAATAATGATGATCATCACACTTTTATTTTCTTACAACTCAACAATTACAACTTGATACATAGAACAAAATATGACTCTATATGAGTGCCTCTGGCAGTGTACCGGGATATGCAATGACTCATGAGGGACATGTATGAAAGAATTATGAATGGTGGCTTTGCCACAAATACGATGTCAACTACATGATCATGCCAAGCAATATGACAATGATGGAGTGTGTCATAATGAACGGAACAGTGGAAAGTTGCATGGCAATATATCTCGGAATGGCTATGGAAATGCCATAATAGGTAGGTATGGTGGCTGTTTTGAGGAAGGTATATGGTGGGTGTATGATACCGGCGAAAGGTGCGCGGTATTAGAGAGGCTAGCAATGGTGGAAGGGTGAGAGTGCGTATAATCCATGGACTCAACATTAGTCATAAAGAACTCATATACTTATTGCAAAAATCTACAAGTTATCAAAGCAAAGTATTACACGCATGCTCCTAGGGGGATAGATTGGTAGGAAAAGACCATCGCTCGTCCCCGACCGCCACTCATAAGGAAGACAATCAATAAATAAACCATGGTCCGACTTCATCACATAACGGTTCACCATGCGTGCATGCTACAGGAATCACAAACTTTAACACAAGTATTTCTCAAATTCACAACTACTCAACTATCAAAACTTTAATATCACTATCTTCATTTCTCAAAACAATTATCAAGCATCAAACTTCTCATAGTATTCAACACACTCATAAGAAAGTTTTTACTATTCTTGAATACCAAGAATATTAGGATTATTTAAGCAAATTACCATGCTATTTAAGACTCTCAAAATAATCTAAGTGAAGCATGAGAGATCAATAGTTTCTATAAAACAAATCCACCACCGTGCTCTAAAATATATAATTGAAGTACTAGAGCAAAACTATATAACACAAATGATATAAGTGAAGCACATAGAGTATTCTAACAAATTCCAAATAATGTATGGCTCTCTCAAAAGGTGTGTACAGTAAGGACGATTGTGGTAAAAAAAAGCAAAGACTCAAATCATACAAGACGCTCCAAGCAAAACACATATCATGTGGTGAATAAAAATATAGCTCCAACTAAAGTTACCGATAGAAGTAGACGAAAAGAGGGGATGGCTTCCAGGGCATCCCCAAGATTTGGCTTTTAGGTGTCCTTAGATTATCTTGGGGGTGCCATGGGCATCCCCAAGCTTAGGCTCTTGCCACTCCTTGTTCCATAATCCATCAAATCTTTACCCAAAACTTGAAAACTTCACAACACAAAACTTAAAATAGAAAATCTCGTGAGCTCCGTTAGCGAAAGAAAACAAAATACCACTTCAAGGTACTGTCATGAACTCATTATTTATTTATATTGGTGTTAAACCTACTTTATTCCAACTTCTCTATGGTTTATGAACTATTTTACTAGCCATAGATTCATCAAAATAAGCAAACAACACACGAAAAACAGAACAGTCTGTAGTAATCTGTATCTAGAGCAAGATCTGGAACCCCAAAAATTCTAAAATAAATTTCTGCACGTGAGTAATTTATCTATTAATCATATTCAAAAAGAATTAACTAAATAGAACTTTCCAAATAAAAATGGCCGCAGTTCTCGTGAGCGCTAAAGTTTCTGTTTTTTTACAGCAAGATATCAAGGTTTTCCCCAAGTCTTCCCAACGGTTCTACTTGGCACAAACACTAATTAAACACAAAAAACAAAACCTAAACAGAGGCTAGACAAATTATTTAGTACTAAACATGAGCAAAAATCAAGGAATAAAAATGAAATTGGGTTGCCTCCCAACAAGCGCTATCGTTTAACGCCCCTAGCTAGGCATAAAAAGCAAGGATAGATCTAGGTATTGCCATCTTTGGTAGGCAATCCATAAGTGGATCTCATAATAGATTCGTCAGGTAATTTAATATTCTTTCTAGTAAAGTGTTCCATGCCTTTCCTTAACGGAAATTGGAATCTAATATTTCCTTCCTTCATATCAATAATTGCACCAATCGTTCTAAGGGAAGGTCTACCAAGAATAATAGGACATGAAGGATTGCAATCTATGTCAAGAACAATAAAATCTACGGGCACATAATTCCTATTTGCAACAATAATAACATCATTAATTCTTCCCATAGGTTTCTTAATAGTGGAATCCGCAAGGTGCAAGTTCAGAGAGCAATCATCAAAATCACAGAAACCTAACAAATCACACAAAGTCTTTGGAATCGTGGAAACACTAGCACCCAAATCACATAAAGCATAGAACACATGATCATTAATCTTAATTTTAATAGTTGGTTCCCACTCATCATAAAGTTTTCTAGGGATTGAAACTTCCAATTCAAGTTTTTCTTCATAAGATTGCATCAAGGCATCAACGATATGTTTAGTGAACGCTTTATTTTGACTATAAGCATGAGGAGAATTTAGCATGGATTGCAACAAGGAAATACAATCAATCAAATAGCAATTTTCATAATTAAATTCCTTGAAAATACTGGGGTTTAGCAACATCTAGGGTTTTAATTTCTTCAATCCCACTTTCATCAATTTTAGCATCAAGATCTAAAAACTCCGAATTCTTGGAACGCCTTCTAGGTAAAGGTGGATCATATTCAGTCCCATCATTATTAAGATTCATATTGCAAAACAAAGATTTAATAGGGGACACATCAATAACTTTTAGATCTTCATCTTTATTTTCATAGGAACTAGAAGAACACGCTCTTATAAAGGCATCTTTCTTAGCACGCATCCTAGCGGTTCTTTATTTGCACTCATCAATGGAAATTCTCATGGCTTTGAGAGACTCATTGATATCATGCTTAGGTGGAATAGATCTAAGTTTCAAAGAATCAACATCAAGAGAAATTCTATCAACGTTCCTAGCCAACTCATCAATCTTAAGCAATTTTTCTTCAATCAAAGCATTGAAATTCTTTTGCGAAGTATTAAATTATTTAATATTAGATTCAAAATCAGAGGGAATCTTATTATAATTTCCATAAGAATTGTTGTAGGAATTACCATATTTATTAGTGGGATTACTAGGATAAGGCCTAGGATTAAAATTTCCTCTATACGCGTTGTAACCAAAATTGTTCCTACCAACAAAATTCACATCCATAGATTCGTTATTATTCTCAATCAAAGTAGACAAGGACATATCATTAGGATCAGAAGAAACACTTTTACTAGCAAATAATTTCATAAGTTCATCCATCTTTCCACTCAAAACATTAATTTCTTCTATCGCATGCACCTTTTTATTAGTAGATCTTTCAGTATGCCATTGAGAATAATTAACCATAATATTATCTAGGAGTTTAGTAGCTTCTCCTAAAGTGATTTCCATAAAAGTGCCTCCCGCGGCCGAATCTAAAAGATTTCTAGAAGCAAAATTCAATCCGGCATAAAAAATTTGTATAATCATCCACAAATTCAAACCATGAGTAGGGCAATTACGTATCATTAATTTCATCCTCTCCCAAGATTGTGCAACATGTTCATGATCAAGTTGCTTAAAATTCATAATATTGTTTCTAAGGGAGATGATCTTAGCGGGAGGAAAATATTTAGAGATAAAAGCATCTTTGCACTTATTCCATGAATCAATACTAATTTTAGGAAAAGACGAGAACCAAGCTTTAGCACGATCTCTAAGAGAAAAAGTAAATAGCTTCAATTTAACAATATCGTTATCCACATCTTTCTTCTTTTGCATATCACACAAATCAACGAAGCTATTTAGATGGGTAGCTGCATCTTCGCTAGGAAGGCCGAAAAACGGGTCTTTCATGACAAGATTCAGCAAATCAGTATTAGTTTCACAAGATTCAGCATCGGTAAGAGGAGCAATCGGAGTGCAAATGAAATCATTGTTGTTGGTATTGGTAAAGTCACACAATTTAGTGTTATCTTGAGCCATCGAGACAAGCAAGCAATCCAACACACAAGCAAACAAAAAGCAAGCAGACAAAAAGAGGCAAACGGGAAAAGAAAGGGAGGATAGAGAGAGAGAGAGGGTGAATAAAACGGCAAGGATGAAGTGGGGGAGAGGAAAACGAGAGGCAAGTGGCAAATAATGTAATGCGGGAGATAGGGATTGTGATGGGTACTTGGTATATTGACTTTTGCGTAGACTCCCCCGCAACGGCGCCAGAGATGGCTCGTTGTCGGGAGTCAGATCTTGACTTGCACGAACCTCCCCGGCAACGGCGCCAGAAATCCTTCTAGCTACGTCTTGACCACTGCGTTGGTTTTCCTCGAAGAGGAAGGGATGATGCAGCAAAGTAGCATAAGTATTTCCCTCAGTTTTCGAGAACCAAGGTATCAATCCAGTAGGAGGCTACGCGTGAGTCCCTCGTACCTGCACAAAACAAATAAATCATCGCAACCAACGCGATAAGGGGTTGTCAATCCCTACACGGCCACTTATGAGAGTGAGATCTGATAGATATGATAAGATAATATTTTTGGTATTTTTATGATAAAGATGCAAAGTAAAATAAAAGCAAAGTAAAAAAGCAAAGGAAATAACTAAGTATTGGAAGATTAATATGATGAAGATAGACCCGGGGGGCCATAGGTTTCACTGGTGGATTCTCTCAAGAGCATAAGTATTCTACGGTAGCCGAGTCTTCAGAGCTGAACCAAGCCGAGTCTCCCCTTCACCGGTAGGCATGTGATACGTCTCCAATGTATCTATAATTTTTGATTGCTCCATGCTGTATTATCTACTGTTTTGGACATTATTGGGCTTTATTATCCACTTTTATATTATTTTTGGGACTAACCTATTAACCGGAGGCCCAGCCCAGAATTGCTGTTTTTGCCTGTTTTAGGGTTTCGAAGAAAAGGAATATCAAACGAAGTCCAAACGGAATGAAACCTTCCGGAACGTGATTTTCTCACCGAATACAACTCATGGGACTTGTACCCTATGTCAAGGTACGTAACAGGAGGCCACGAGGTAGCGGGCGCGCCCTACCCTACCAGGCGCGCCCTCCACCCACGTGGGCCCCCTGTTGCTCCACTGACGTAGTTCTTACTCCTATATATACCCACGTACCCCCAAATGATCAGATACGGAGCGAAAACCCTAATTCCACCGCCGCAACTTTTTGTATCCACGAGATCCCATCTTGGGGCCTGTTCCGGAGCTCTGCCAGAGGGGCATCGATCACGGAGGGCTTCTACATCAACACCATAGCCTCTCCAATGAAGTGTGAGTAGTTTACTTCAGACCTACGGGTCCATAGTTAGTAGCTAGATGGCTTCTTCTCTATTTTTGGATCTCAATACAATGTTCTCCCCCTCTCTTGTGGAGATCTATTCGATGTAATCTTCTTTTTGCGGTGTGTTTGTTGAGACCAATGAATTGTGGGTTTATGATCAAGTCTATCTATGAATAATATTTGAATCTTCTCTGAATTCTTTTATGTATGATTGGTTATCTTTGCAAGTCTCTTCGAATTATCAGTTTGGTTTGGCCTACTAGATTGATCTTTCTTGCAATGGGAGAAGTGCTTAGCTTTTGGTACAATCTTGCGGTGTCCTTTCCCAGTGACAGTAAGGGCAGCAAGGCACGTATTGTATTGTTGCCATCGAGGATAATAAGATGGGGTTTTCTTCATATTGCATGAGTCTATCCCTCTACATCATGTCATCTTGCTTAAGGTGTTACTCTGTTTTTACTTAATACTCTAGATGCATGCTGGATACCGGTCGATGAGTGGAGTAATAGTAGTAGATGCAGGCAGGAGTCGGTCTAGTTGTCTCGGACGTGATGCCTATGTACATGATCATACCTAGATATTCTCATAACTATGCTCAATTCTGTCAATTGCTCAACAGTAATTTGTTCACCCACCGTAGAATACTTATGCTCTCGGGAGAAGCCACTAGTGAAACCTATGGCCCCCGGGTCTATCTTTATCATATCAATCTCCTACTACTTAGTTATTTACTTTGCTATTTACTTTGCCTTTATTTTACTTTGCATCTTTATCATAAAAATACCAAAAATATTATCTTATCATATCTATCAGATCTCACTCTCGTAAGTGGCCCTATAGGGATTGACAACCCCTATTGGCGTTGGTTGCGAGGATTTATTTGTTTTGTGCAGGTGCGAGGGACTCGCGCGTAGCCTCCTACTGGATTGATACCTTGGTTCTCAAAAACTGAGGGAAATACTTATGCTACTTTGCTGTATCATCCCTTCCTCTTTGGGGAAAACCAACGCAGTGATAAAAGAGGTAGCAAGAAGGATTTCTGGCGCCGTTGCTGGGGAGGCCTACGCAAAAGTCAACATACCAAGTACCCATCACATACCCTTATCTCCCGCATTACATTAGTTGCCATTTTCCTCTCGTTTTCCTCTCCCCCCCCCCCCACATCACCTATGCCGTTTTATTCGCCCTCTCTCTCTATCCTCCCTCTCTATTTGCCTCTTTTTGCCCGCTTGCTTTTTGTTTGCTTGTGTGTTAGTTTGCTTGCTTGTCACGATGGCTCAAGATAATACTAAATTGTGTGACTTCACCAATACCAACAACAATGATTTTATTAGCAGTCCGATTGCTCCTCTTACCGATGCTGAATCTTGTGAAATTAATGCTACTTTGCTGAGTCTTGTTATGAAAGATCCGTTCTCCGGCCTTCCTAGTGAAGATTCCGCTACCCATCTAGATAGCTTCGTTGATTTGTGTGACATGCAAAAGAAGAAAGATGCCTTTATAAAAGCGTGTTCTTCTAGTTGCTATGAAAATAATGATGAAGATCTAAAAGTTATTGATGTGTCCCCTATTAAATCTTTGTTTTGCAATATGAATCTTGATAATGATGGGACTGAATATGATCCACCTTTACCTAGTAGGCGTTCCAAGAATTCTGATTCTTCTGATCTTGATGCTAAATTTGATAAAAGTGGGATTGAAGAAATTAAAACCCTAGATGTTGCTAAACCTACTATTATGGATTTCAAGGAATTTAACTATGAAAATTGCTCTTTGATTGATTGTATTTCCTTGTTGCAATCCGTGCTAAATTCTCCTCACACTTATAGTCAAAATAAAGCGTTTACTAAACATATCGTTGATGCCTTGATGCAATCTTATGAAGAAATACTTGAATTGGAAGTTTCTATCCCTAGAAAACTTTATGATGAGTGGGAACGAACTATTAAAATTAAAATTAAAGATCGTGAATGCTATGCTTTATGTGATTTGGGTGCTAGTGTTTCCACGATTCCAAAGACTTTATGTGATTTGTTAGGTTTCCGTGATTTTGATGATTGCTCTCTAAACTTGCACCTTGTGGATTCCACTAATAAGAAACCTATGGGAAGAATTAATGATGTTCTTATTGTTTCAAATAGGAATTATGTGCCCGTACACTTTATTGTTCTTGACATAGATTGCAATCCTTCATGTCCTATTATTCTTGGTAGACCTTTCCTTAAAACGATTTGTGCAATCATTGATATGAAGGAAGGAAATATTAGATTCCAATTTCCATTAAGGAAAGGCATGGAACACTTTCCTAGAAAGAAAATTAAATTACCTTATGAATCTATTATAAGAGCCACTTATGGACTGCCTACCAAAGATGGCAGTACCTAGATCTATTCTTGCTTGTTATGCCTAGCTAGGGGCGTTAAACGATAGCGCTTGTTGGGAGGCAACCCAATTTTATTTTTATTCCTTGCTTTTTGCTCCTGTTTAGTAATTAATAAATTATCTATCTATGTTTTGGTTGTGTTTTTTGTGTTTAATTAGTGTTTGTGCCAAGTAGAACTGTTGGGAAGACTTGGGGAAAGTCTTGTCGAACTTGCAGTAAAAAACAGAAACTTTAGCGCTCACGAGAACTGCTGTCATTTTTATTTGGAGAGTGCTATTTAGTTAATTCTTTTTTAACATGATTAATAGATAAATTCCTCATGTACATAAATTTATTTTAGCATTTTTTGGGTTCCAGATATTGCGCTAGCTACAGATTATTACAGACTGTTCTGTTTTTGACAGATTCTGTTTTTCGTGTGTTGTTTGCTTATTTTGAAGAATCTATGGCTAGTAAAATAGTTTATAAACCATAGAGAAGTTGGAATACAGTAGGTATAACACCCATATAAATAAAGAATGAGTTCATTACAGTACCTTGAAGTGGTCTTTTGTTTTCTTTTGCTAACGGAGCTCACGATATTTTCTACTTTAAGTTTTGTGTTGTGAAGTTTTCAAGTTTTGGGTAAAGATTTGATGGATTATGGAACAAGGAGTGGCAAGGGCCTAAGCTTTGGGATGCCCATGGCACCCCCAAGATAATCTAAGGACACCTAAAGCCAAAGCTTGGGGATGCCCCGGAAGGCATCCCCTCTTTCGTCTACTTCTATCGGTAACTTTACTTGGAGCTATATTTTTATTTACCACATGATATGTGTTTTGCTTGGAGCATCTTGTATGATTTGAGTATTTGCTTGTTAGTTTACCACAATCATCCTTTCTGTACACACCTTTTGAGAGAGCCATACGTTATTTGGAATTTGTTAGAATACTCTATGTGCTTCACTTATATCTTTTGAGTTATATAATTTTGCGCTAGTGCTTCACTTATTTCATTTAGAGCACGGTGGTGGATTTGTTTTATAGAAACTATTGATCTCTCATGCTTCACTTAGATTATTTTGAGAGTCTTAATAGCATGGTAATTTGCTTAAAATCCTAATATGCTTGGTATGCAAGATTAATAATAAAACTTTCTTATGAGTGTGTTGAATACTATGATAAGTTTGATACTTGATAATTGTTTTAAGATATGGAGATGGTGATATTAAAGTCATGCTAGTTGAGTAGTTGTGAATTTTAGAAATACTTGTGTTGAAGTTTGTGATTCCCCTAGCATGCACGTATGGTGAACCGTTATGTGATGAAGTCGGAACATGATTTATTTATTGATTGTCTTCCTTATGAGTGGCGTCGGGGACGAGCGATGGTCTTTTCCTACCAATCTATTCCCCTAGGAGCATGCGTGTAATACTTTTCTTTGATAACTTGTAGATTTTTGCAATAAGTATATGAGTTCTTTATGACTAATGTTGAGTCCATGGGTTATACGCACTCTCACCCTTCCAGCTTTGCTAGCCTCTCAAATACCGCGCACCTTTCGCCGGTATCATACATCCACCATATACCTTCCTCAAAACAGCCACCATACCTACCTATTATGGCATTTCCATAGCCATTCTGAGATATATTGCCTTGCAACTTTCCACCGTTCCGTTTATTATGACACACTCCATCATTGTCATGTTGCTTAGCATGATCATGTAGTTGACATACTATTTGTGGCAAAGCCACCGGTCATAATTCTTTCATACTTATCACTCATGCATCATTGCATATCCCGGTACACCGCCGGAGGCATTCACATAGAGTCATATTTTGTTCTAAGTATCGAGTTGTAAGAAAAATAAAAGTGTGATGATCATCATTATTAGAGCATTGTCCCAGTGAGGAAAGGATGATGGAGACTATGATTCCCCCACAAGTCGGGATGAGACTCCGGACGAAAAATAAAAAAAAGGAGAAAGAAAAGAGGCCATAAAAAGAGAGAAAAGACCCAAATAAAAAAATGAGAGAAAAAGAGAGAAGGGACAATGTTACTATCCTTTTACCACACTTGTGCTTCAAAGTAGCACCATGATCTTCATAGTAGAGAGTCTCTCATGTTATCACTTTCATATACTAGTGGGAATCTTTCATTATAGAACTTGGCTTGTATATTCCAATGATGAGCTTCCTTAAAATGCCCTAGGTCTTCATGAGCAAGCAAATTGGATGCACACCCACTTAGTTTCTTTTTGAGCTTTCATATACTTATGGCTCTAGTGCATCCGTTGCATGGAAATCCCTACTCACTCACATTGATATCTATTGATGGGCATCTCCATAGCTCGTTGATACACCTAGTTGATGTGATACTATCTTCTCCTTTTTGGCTTCTCCACAACCACCACTCTATTCCACCTATAGTGCTATATCCATGGCTCACGCTCATGTATTGCGTGAAAATTGATAAAGTTTTGAGAATGTCAAAAGTATGAAACAATTGCTTGGCTAGTCATCGGGGTTGTGCATGATTTAAATATTTTGTGTAGTGAAGATAGAGCATAGCCAGACTATATGATTTTGTAGGGATAACTTTCTTTAGCCATGCTATTTTGAGAAGACATAATTGCTTTGTTAGTATGCTTGAAGTATTATTATTTTTATGTCAATATGAACTTTTTTCTTGAATCTTTTGGATCTGAATATTCATACCACAATTAATAAGAATTAAGTAAAATTATGCCAAGTAGCACTCCGCATCAAAAATTCTGTTTTTATCATTTTCCTACTTGAGGATGAGCAGGAATTAAGCTTGGGGATGCTTGATACGTCTCCAACGTATCTATAATTTTTGATTGCTCCATGGAGGGCTACGCGATAAGAGGAAGCAATAGGACTGATGCATGAGGTGGTGACGTGGAGAGTTTTGGGCTGAGCAAACCGGACTTGCTATGGGTGCGCATGCGGTGTTGGTTAGCCGGAGGGTCGACTGGAACAGCGCGGGGTGGGAGGGCCGATACAGGTGGCGCACATGGAGTGGATGCATGGGAGCTATCAGGTGCGTGCGCGGGTTCACAGGACGCGGAGGCGGGTAGACTAGCGGAGGCGCGTGGGGACGCTGGTGGCCCAGGCGGGGTGGTGCGTGCGGTTGGCGAGGCGGGGCCAGCGGCCGATCCAAGGCGCGCGGGTGGGATAGGAGAAGGTGGGAGCTGATACGTCTCCAACGTATCTATAATTTTTGATTGTAACATGCTATTATATTATCAACCTTGGATGTTTTATATGCATTTATATGCTATTTTATATGATTTTTGGGACTAACCTATTAACCCAGAGCCCAGTACCAGTTTCTGTTTTTTCCTTGTTTTAGAGTATCGTAGAAAAGGAAAATCAAACGGAGTCCAATTGACCTGAAACTTCACGGAACTTATTTTTGGAAGGAAAGCAACCTGATGGACTTGGAGTGCACGTCAGGAAAGAAACGAGGGAACCACGAGGTAGGGGGCGCGCCCTCCACCCTCGTGGGCCCCTCGTGGCCCGCCTGACGTACTTCTTTCGCCTGTATATCTCCATATACCCTAAAACCATCGGGGAGCACAATAGATCGGGAGTTCCGCCGCCAGAAGCCTCCGTAGCCACCGAAAGCCAATCTAGACCCGTTCTGGCACCCTGCCGGAGGGGGCAATCCCTCTCTGGTGGCCATCTTCATCATCCCGGTGCTCTCCATGACGAGGAGGGAGTAGTTCTCCCTCGGGGCTGAGGGTATGTACCAGTAGCTATGT
>NC_041382.1:13388972-13397860 GCF_002162155.2 Triticum dicoccoides | reverse complement strand
TGAAGTTATCTTATCAGATTGAGTCTTTAAAGATTTGAGAACACTTGATGTATGTCTTGCCGTGCATATCTGTGGTGACAATGGGATACCACGTGATTCACTTGATGTATGTTTTGGTGATCAACTTGCGGGTTCCGCCCATGAACCTATGCATAGGGTTTGGCACACGTTTTCGTCGTGATTCTCCGGTAGAAACTTTGGGGCACTCTTTGAGGTCCTATGTGTTGGTTGAATAGATGAATCTGAGATTGTGTGATGCATATCGTATAATCATACCCACGGATACTTGAGGTGACATTGGAGTATCTAGGTGACATTAGGGTTTTGGTTGATTTGTGTCTTAAGGTGTTATTCTAGTACGAACTCTAGGGCTGTTTGTGACACTTATAGGAATAGCCCAACGGATTGATTGGAAAGAGTAACTTTGAGGTGGTTTCGTACCCTACCATAATCTCTTCGTTCGTTCTCCGCTATTAGTGACTTTGGAGTGACTCTTTGTTGCATGTTGAGGGATAGTTATGTGATCCAATTATGTTATTATTGTTGAGGGAACTTGCACTAGCGGAAGTATGAACCCTAGGCCTTGTTTCAACACATTGCAATACCGTTTACGGTCACTTTTATCATTAGTTACCTTGCTGTTTTTATATTTTCAGATTACAAATACCTTTATCTACTATCCATATACCACTTGTATCACCATCTCTTCGCCGAACTAGTGCACCTATACAATTTACCATTGTATTGGGTGTGTTGGGGACACAAGAGACTCTTTGTTATTTGGTGCAGGGTTGCTTGAGGGAGACCATCTTCATCCTACGCCTCCTACGGATTGATAAACCTTAGGTCATCCACTTGAGGGAAATTTTCTACTGTCCTACAAACCTCTGCACTTAGAGGCCCAATAACGTCTACAAGAAGAAGGTTGTGTAGTAGACATTAAGCTCTTTTCTGGCGCCATTGCCGGGGAGGTTAGCGCTTGAAGGTACATCTTTAGATCTTGCAATCCAGTCTTTTAGTTTCTTGTTTTAGCACTAGTTTAGTTTATAAAAGAAAACTATAAAAAATGGAATTGAGTTTGTCTCATACGCTTCACCTTTTTAATATCTTTCGTAAGTATGATGGAAAGGAAAATTGTGCTCAAATGCTAGAAGAAGAATTACATAGAATGCTTGGCATAACATATGTGAATGATGAGCATTATTGCAATGTTTTTAGTACGAATTCTTTGAATATCCATGATACTAATGATGATTGCACTAGTTATGATGAAAATATATCCTATAAACATGTTAATTTTTGTGGAGTGCATTGGGTTTGTAAGTACACACCAAATAGGGAAGATAAATATTGCAAGAGGCATAAGTACTTAGAAACCAAAATGTTGCAAGAAAGGCTAGATGATTGTGCTGAAAATTTAAACTTTCTTAGCCATACTTGTGAACTTTGCAATGAACATGATCATTTCAGTACCCAATGCAAATTGTTTCATGATCGTATCGTGTCCAAAAATTGTGATGACTTGATTTCCCTTGCACATCATAATGAACTTATTTTGCTCTTGGGTTATGAAGAAATGAAACGCATAACTAAAGATATCCCAAAGTTTGCCCTTGATAGAGTTCTTCATTTTGATCTAGAGAAGATTTATATGTATTGTGCGGTGAATTGCATTGAAAATCCTTATATTGCCAATTACATAAAGAAAAGAAAGCAAATAGAAGATGAAGAGAACACTAATGAAGGGGAAGAGACTTCCCTATACCCTCCTATTATTTCTTATGATGAATCAGGTAACGAGGAGGAGCCTCCTATTCAACCAATCTCATTAATAAGGAGCTCCAAAAAGAGGATTGAACCCATGCATGATGTGGTGAAGAAGAAGAAAAGAAAAGGGAAGAGAGGTAAAAAGATATCTTTCCCAAATAATGCTGCTCCTATTACTATTGTGCCTCAAGAAAATATAATTGTGGAAGATAATGATACTTCTTATAATCTTGAAAATCTTTTTGGCACTTGCTTGGAAGAATATGATAATTGCTATACTATTGGTGCTATCCATACTATTACTGATGAGAGTGATTATGCTTATGATATGAAAAGGCCCAAGCTTGGGGATGCTATGTTTGATGAAGATGATGTTTTTGAGAATATATTTGCTGCAATTAATGTTAGTCCCAAGCTTGGGGAAGCTATGTTTAATGAAGATGATATTTTTAGTCTCCCAAGTTTTGATATGCAAATTTATTATGACGATAACATGCATCCTACTTATGATGATTATTGTGATGACACTTATGCTATAAAAAGTAGAGATGATTATATTTATAAAACTTGTCATGATTATGGTTACCCCTTTTTTGAACATTACTCTTTTAATGTGGAAACAATCTATAGTATTCGAGTTTCTTATGATACTCCCACTATTCCGAATGAGAAGAATTTTGCTTATGTGGAGAGTAATAAAATTTCTATGCTTGTAGATCATGAAAAGAATGCTTTAGGTGCTGGTTATATTGTTGAATTCGTTCATGATGCTACTGAAAATTATTATGAGGGAGCAATATATGCTTGTAGGAATTGCAATAATATCAAGTTTCCTCTCTATGTGCTTAAAATTTTGAAGTTATGCTTGTTTTACCTTCCTATGCAACTTGATTCTTGTTCCCACAAGTTGTTTTCTCACAAAATCCCTATGCATAGGAACTGGGTTAGACTTAAATGTGTTAGTCATATTCTTCATGATGCTCTCTTTTTTTTTCAACTCTTATCCTTTATGTGAGCATCATTGAAATCATCATGCCTAGCTAGGGGCGTTAAACGATAGCGCTTGTTGGGAGGCAACCCAACTTTATTTTTATTCCTTGATTTTTGCTCCTGTTTAGTAATAAATAATTTATATAGCCTATGTTATGATTGAGTTTTTATGCTTTTAATTAGTGTTTGTGCCAAGTAGAACCGTTGGGAAGACTTGGGGAAAGTCTTGTTGATCTTGCTGTAAAAAACAGAAACTTTAGCGCTCACGAGAATTGCTTCCATTTTTTATTGGAGAGTGATATTTAGTTAATTCTTTTTGAAGATGATTAATAGATAAATTCTCACGTCCAGAAATTTATTTGAGAATTTTATGAGTTCCAGAAGTATACGTTTGATCCAGATTACTACAGACTGTTCTGTTTTTGACAGATTCTGTTTTTGATGTGTTGTTTGCTTATTTTGATGAATCTATGAGTAGTATCGGAGGGTATGAACCATAGATAAGTTGGAATACAGTAGATATTACACCAATATGAATTTAGAATGAGTTCACAACAGTACCTAAGTTTTGATTTATTTTCTTATACTAACTGAGCTTACGAGTTTTCTATTAAGTTTTGTGTTGTGAAGTTTTCAAGTTTTGGGTAAAGTTTTGATGGACTATGGAACAAGGAGTGGCAAGAGCCTAAGCTTGGGGATGCCCAAGGCATGCCAAGGTAATATTAAAGGACAACCAAGAGACTATGCTTGGGGATGCCCCGGAAGGCATCCCCTCTTTCGTCTTCATTCATCGGTAACTTTACTTGGAGCTATATTTTTATTTGCCACATGATATGTGTTTTGCTTGGAGCGTCATTTTATTCTATTTAGTTTTTCTTGCTGTTTGAATCAAATACCAAGATCTGAAATTATTAAATGTTAGAGAGTCTTCACATAGTTGCATAATTATTCGACTACTCATTGATCTTCACTTATATCTTTCGGAGTAGTTTGTCATTTGCTCTAGTGCTTCACTTATATCTTTTTAGAGCACGGTGGTGGTTTTATTTTGAAGAAATAATTGATCTATCATGCTTCACTTATATCATTTTGAGAGTCTTTAGAACAGCATGGTAGTTTGCTTTGGTAGTGAATTTAGTCCTAATATGATGGGCATCCAAGAGGGATATAATAAAAACTTTCATATAAAGTGCATTGAATACTATGAGAAGTTTGATACTTGATGATTGTTTTGAGATATGAAGATGGTGATATTAGATTCATGCTAGTTGAGTAGTTATCAATTTGAGAAATACTTGTGTTGAAGTTGGTGATTCCCGTAGCGTGCACGTATGATGAACCGTTATGTGATGAAGTCGGAGCATGATTTATTTATTGATTGCCTTCCTTATGAGTGGCGGTCGGGGACGAGCGATGGTCTTTTCCTACCAATCTATCCCCCTAGGAGCATGCGCATAGTACTTTGTTTCGATAAAAAATAGATTTTTGTAATAAGTATGTGAGTTCTTTATGACTAATGTTGAGTCCATGGATTATACGCACTCTCACCCTTCCATCATTGCTAGCCTCTCTAGTACCGCGCAACTTTTGCCGGTACCATAAACCCACCATATATCTTCCTCAAAACAGTCACCATACCTACCTATTATGGCATTTCCATAGCCATTCCGAGATATATTACCATGCAACTTTCACCGTTCCGTTTATTATGACACGCTCCATCATTGTCATATTGCTATGCATGATCATGTAGTTGACATCGTATTTGTGGCAAAGCCACCGTTCATAATTCTTTCATACATGTCACTCATGAGTCATTGCACATCCCAGTACACCGCCGGAGGCATTCATATAGAGTCATATTTTGTTCTATGTATCGAGTTGTAATTCTTGAGTCGTAAGTAAATAAAAGTGTGATGATCATCATTATTAGAGCATTGTCCCAGTGAGGAAAGGATGATGGAGACTATGATTCCCCCGTAAGTCGGGATGAGACTCCGGACGAAAAAAAAAGAGGCCAAATAAGCCCAAATAAAAAAATAGGCCATAAAAAAAGAGAAGGCCCAAATAAAAAATAAAAAAATGAGAGAAAAAAAAGAAAGAAGGGGCAATGCTACTATCCTTTTACCACACTTGTGCTTCAAATTAGCACCATGATCTTCATGATAGAGAGTCTCCTATGTTGTCATTTTCATATACTAGTGGGAATCTTTCATTATAGAACTTGGCTTGTATATTCCAATGATGGGCTTCCTCAAAATGCCCTAGGTCTTCGTGAGCAAGCGAGTTGGATGCACACCCACTAGTTTCTTTTGTTGAGCTTTCATACATTTATAGCTCTAGTGCATCCATTGCATGGAAATCCCTACTCACTCACATTGATATCTACTGATGGGCATCTCCATAGCCCGTTGATACGCCTAGCTGATGTGAGACAATCTTCTCCTTTTTGCCTTCTCCACAACCACCATTCTATTCCACCTATAGTGCTATGTCCATGGCTCACGCTCATGTATTGTGTGAAGATTGAAAAGTTTGAGAACATCAAAAGTATGAAACAATTGCTTGGCTTGTCATCGGGGTTGTGCATGATTTAAATATTTTGTGTGGTGAAGATGGAGCATAGCCAGACTATATGATTTTGTAGGGATAGCTTTCTTTGGCCATGTTATTTTGAGGAGACATGATTGCTTAGTTAGTATGCTTGAAGTATTATTATTTTTATGTCAATATTAAACTTTTGTCTTGAATCTTATTGATCTGAATATTCTTGCTACAATAAAGAGAAATACATGATGAATATGTTAGGTAGCATTCCACATCAAAAGTTCTGTTTTTATCATTTACCTACTCGAGGACGAGCAGGAATTAAGCTTGGGGATGCTGATACGTCTCCAACGTATCTATAATTTTTGATTGTTCCATGCTATTATATTATCAACCTTGGGTGTTTTATATGCATTTATATGATTTTTGGGACTAACCTATTAACCCAGAGCCCAGTGCCAGTTTCTGTTTTTTCCTTGGTTTGGAGTATCGCAGAAAAGGAAAATCAAACGGAGTCCAATTGACCTGAAACTTCACGGAACTTATTTTTAGAATGAAAGCAACCTGATAGACTTGGAGTGCACGTCAGGAAAGAAACAAGGGAGCCACGAGGTAGGGGGGCGCGCCCTCCACCCTCGTGGCCCCCCTGACGTACTTCTTCCGCCTATATATCTCCATATACCCTAAAACCATCGGGGAGCACAATAGATCGGGAGTTCCACCGCCAGAAGCCTCCGTAGCCACCGAAAGCCAATCTAGACCCATTCCGGCACCCTGCCGGAGGGGGCAATCCCTCTCCGGTGGCCATCTTCATCATCTCGGTGCTCTCCATGACAACGAGGGAGTAGTTCTCCCTCGGGGCTGAGGGTATATATGTACCAGTAGCTATGTGTTTGATCTCTCTCTCTCTCTCGTGTTCTTGAGATGATATGATCTTGATGTATCGCGAGCTTTGCTATTATAGTTGGATCTTATGATGTTTTCTCCCCCCTCTACTCTCTTTTAATGGGTTGAGTTTTCCCTTTGAAGTTATCTTATCGGATTGAGTCTTTAAAGATTTGAGAACACTTGATGTATGTCTTGCCGTGCGTATCTGTGGTGACAATGGGATACCACGTGATTCACTTGATGTATGTTTTGGTGATCAACTTGCGGGTTCCGCCCATGAACCTATGCATAGGGGTTAGCACACGTTTTCATCGTGATTCTCCGGTAGAAACTTTGGGGCACTCTTTGAGGTCCTATGTGTTGGTTGAATAGATGAATCTGAGATTGTGTGATGCATATCGTATAATCATACCCACGGATACTTGAGGTGACATTGGAGTATCTAGGTGACATTAGGGTTTTGGTTGATTTGTGTCTTAAGGTGTTATCCTAGTACGAACTCTAGGGCTGTTTGTGACACTTATAGGAATAGCCCAACGGATTGATTGGAAAGAATAACTTTGAGGTTGTTTCGTACCCTATCATAATCTCTTCGTTCGTTCTCCGCTATGAGTGACTTTGGAGTGACTCTTTGTTGCATGTTGAGGGATAGTTATGTGATCCAATTATGTTATTATTGTTGAGGGAACTTGCACTAGCGAAAGTATGAACCCTAGGCCTTGTTTCAACACATTGCAATACCATTTACGCTCACTTTTATTATTAGTTACCTTGCTGTTTTTATATTTTCAGATTACAAATACCTTTATCTACTATCCATATACCACTTGTATCACCATCTCTTCGCCGAACTAGTGCACCTATACAATTTACCATTGTATTGGGTGTGTTGGGGACACAAGAGACTCTTTGTTATTTGGTTGCAGGGTTGCTTCAGAGAGACCATCTTCATCCTATGCCTCCCACGAATTGATAAACCTTAGGTCATCCACTTGAGGGAAATTTGCTACTGTCCTACAAACCTCTGCACTTGGAGGCCCAGCAACGTCTACAAGAAGAAGGTTGTGTAGTAGACATCAGGAGCGTGGATCCGAGGCGCGCAGGTGGGAGCGTGGATCCCGGGGAGGATCGGCTGGGAGATGGGTATGAGGTAGGTGGCACGCGGTTTTCTGGGAAGGAGTGCTGGCCGAGATTTTCTGTGGCAGCTGAAGGAGTAGTTGGGCGTGGAGGCTCTGCGGGAAGATAGGGAAAAATGTTTTCAGCAAACGTAACGTGTCTAGAGATAATAACTTTGCGTGAGGATAGGTCAAGGCATCAATAGCCCTTGTGCTCCAGGGGGTTCCCAAGAAAAACACAGCGAGAGGAGCGAGGTGCGAGCTTGTGCGGGGCGGTTGCAACAATGTTAATTAGGAAAACAAAGGCAGCCGAAAACACGCATTTGGTCGTAAGTGGGATGGTGTCCTAGGAGAAGGAAGTAGGGGGTCACGAATTTGATGGCAGAGCAAGGTCGTCGGTTTAGGATGTATGTGGCCATGTGAAGAGCTTCTACCGAAAACAGGAGTGGGAACTTGGCATGCATGAGGAGAACACGTAGGATGTTGTTAGTGGTCTGGATGAGACGTTTGGCCTTCCCGTTTTGTGGTGATGTGTGTGGGCAGGAGAGGCGAAAAGAAGCACCGTGACGAGAGAAGAGGTCACGCAACGAAGATGTGAGAAACTCGCCACCGTTGTCGCATTGCATGCATTGGATGTGAACATGAAATTGTGTCAAGACGTAAGAGAAAAAGTGAGAAATAGTGTTGGCGGTGTCGGACTTGTTGCGCAATGGAAACGTCCACGAGTAGTGCGTGTAATCATCAAGGATAACGAGGTAGTACTGAAAACCGGAAAAACTATGGATAGGGAAGGTCCACAAATCACAATGAACCAACTGAAACGGCGCACTAGTCTTTGATATAGAAACGGAAAAAAGGCAGCCAGGGCTGCTTGCCTAATTTACATGAGGAGAAAACAACGGTACTAGGCAAGTCTTTATTACATGAGCGAAGTAAATCATGAGCTAAAATGGAAACAGTTTTATTGCTAGAAGGCCCTAGACATTGATGCCAGAGGTTGCTGGCGATGACGGAGAGTGCTGCTTGGACGCCGGAGTTGGTGAAGAATGGGTAGAGCTCCCTGTGGCTATTGGATCTCAGAATTATTCTCCCTGTTGCTAGATCCTTCACGGAAAAACCGAAGGGATCAAACTCGATGGAAACAAAGTTATCTTGTTTAAAATGGGTGTACGGAGATTAAATTCTCTACAATAGTAGGGGAAACAAGAACGTCGTTGAGAGAAAAATTGGAGACGGATGTGGAGCCAACAGCAGTAATGGGAATACGCAAGCCATCCCTGATACGTCTCCAATGTATCTATAATTTTACATTGCTCCATGCTATATTATCTACTGTTTTGGACATTATTGGGCTTTATTATCCACTTTTATATTATTTTTGGGACTAACCTATTAACCGGAGGTCCAGCCCAGAATTGTTGTTTTTTTTGCCTATTTTAGGGTTTCAAAGAAAAGGAATATCAAACGGAGTCCAAACGGAATGAAACCTTCGGGAACGTGATTTTCTCACCGAACATGATCCAGGAGACTTGGACCCTACGTCAAGACACAAAGGAGGAGGCCACTCGGTAGGGGGCGCGC
>NC_041382.1:13369551-13388530 GCF_002162155.2 Triticum dicoccoides | reverse complement strand
GTGGGCCCCCTGTTGCTCCAACGACGTACTCCTTCCTCCTATATATACCTACGTACCCCCAAACGATCAAACACGGAGCCAAACCCCTAATTCCACCACCACAACTTTTTGTATCCACGAGATCCCATCTTGGGGCCTGTTCCGGAGCTCCGCCGGAGGGGGCATCGATCATCGAGGGCTTCTACATCATCACCATAGCCCCTCCGATGAAGTGTCAGTAGTTCACCTCAGACCTACAGGTCCATAGTTATTAGCTAGTTGGCTTCTTCTCTCTTTTTGGATCTCAATACAATGTTCTCCCTCTCTCTTGTGGAGAACTATTCGATGTAATCTTCTTTTTGCGGTGTGTTTGTTGAGACCGATGAATTGTGGGCTTATGATCAAGTCTATCTATGAACAATATTTGAATCTTCTCTGAATTCTTTTATGTATGATTGGTTATCTTTGCAAGTCTCTTCGAATTATTAGTTTGGTTTGGCCTACTAGATTGATCTTTCTTGCAATGGGAGAAGTGCTTAGCTTTGGGTTCAATCTTGCGGTGTCCTTTCCCAGTGATAGTAGGGGTAGCAAGGTACGTATTGTATTGTTGCCATCGAGGATAACAAGATGGGGTTTTCATCATATTGCATGAGTTTATCCATCTACATCATGTCATCTTGCTTAAGGCGTTATTCTGTTTTAATTAACTTAATACTCTAGATTCATGCTCGATAGTGGTCGATGAGTGGAGTAATAGTAGTAGATGCAGGCAGGAGTCGGTCTACTTGTCTCGGACGTGATGCCTATATACATGATCATACCTAGATATTCTCATAACTATGCTCAATTCTGTCAATTGCTCAACAGTATTTCTTTCACCCACCGTAGAATACTTATGCTCTTGAGAGAAGCCACTAGTGAGACCTATGGCCCCCGGGTCTATCTTCATCATATTAGTCTTCCAATACTTAGTTATTTCCTTTGCTTTTTACTTTGCTTTTATTTTACTTTGCATCCTTATCATAAAAATACCAAAAATATTATCTTATCATATCTATCAGATCTCACTCTCGTAAGTGGCCATGTACGGATTGACAACCCCTTATCGCGTTGGTTGCGAGGATTTATTTGTTTTGTCCAGGTACGAGGGACTCGCGCGTAGCCTCCTACTGGATTGATACCTTGGTTCTCAAAACTAAGGGAAATACTTACGCTACTTTGCTGCATCATCCCTTCCTCTTCGGGGAAAAACCAACGCAGTGCTCAAGAGGTAGCAAGAAGGATTTCTGGCGCTGTTGCCGGGGAGGTTCGTGCAAGTCAAGATTTGACTCTCGACAACGAGCCATTTCTGGCACCGTTGCCGGGGAGTCCACGCAAAAGTCAATATACCAGGTACCCATCACAATCCCTATCTCCCGCATTACATTATTTGCCATTTGCCTCTTGTTTTCCTCTCCCCCACTTCACCCTTGCCATTTTATTCACTTTCTCTCTCTCTCTATCCTCCCTCTCTTTCCTGTTTGCCTCTTTTTGCCCGCTTGCTTTTTGTTTGCTTGTGTGTTGGATTGCTTGCTTGTCATGATGGCTCAAGATAACACTAAATTGTGTGACTTTACCAATACCAACAACAATGATTTTATTAGCACTCCGATTGCTCCTCTTACTGATGCTGAATCTTGTGAAATTAATACTGCTTTGTTGAATCTTGTCATGAAAGATCCATTTTCCGGCCTTCCTAGTGAAGATATCGCTACCCATCTAAATAGCTTCGTTGATTTGTGTGATATGCAAAAGAAGAAATATGTGGATAATGATATTGTTAAATTTAAGCTATTTCCTTTTTTGCTTAGAGATCATGCTAAAGCTTGGTTCTCTTCTTTGCCTAAAAATAGTATTGATTCATGGAATAAGTGCAAAGATGCTTTTATCTCTAAATATTTTCCTCCCGCTAAGATCATCTCCCTTAGAAACGATATTATGAATTTTAAGCAACTTGATCATGAACATGTTGCACAAGCTTGGGAGAGGATGAAATTAATGATACGTAATTGCCCTACTCATGGTTTGAATTTGTGGATGATTATACAAAATTTTATGCCGGATTGAATTTTGCTTCTAGAAATCTTTTAGATTCAGCCGCCGGAGGCACTTTTATGGAAATCACTTTAGGAGAAGCTACTAAACTCCTAGATAATCTTATGGTTAATTATTCTCAATGGCATACTGAAAGATCTACTAATAAAAAGGTGCATGCGATAGAAGAAATTAATGTTTTGAGTGGAAAGATGGATGAACTTATGAAATTATTTGCTAGTAAAAGTGTTTCTTCTGATCCTACTGATATGCCCTTGTCTACTTTGATTGAGAACAATAATGAATCTATGGATGTGAATTTTTTTGGTAGGAACAATTTTGGTAACAACGCATATAGAGGAAATTTTAATCCTATACCTTATCCTAGTAATCCCTCTAATAACTATGGTAATTCCTACAACAATTCTTATGGAAATTATAATAATATGTCCTCTGATTTTGAATCTAATATTAAAGAATTTATTACTTCGCAAAAGAATTTCAATGCTTTGATTGAAGAAAAATTGCTTAAGATTGATGAGTTGGCTAGGAACGTTGATAGAATTTATCTTGATGTTGATTATTTGAAACTTAGATCTATTCCACCTAAGCATGATATCAATGAGTCTCTCAAAGCCATGAGAATTTCCATTGATGAGTGCAAAGAAAGAACCGCTAGGATGCGTGCTAAGAAAGATGCCTTTATAAGAGCGTGTTCTTCTAGTTCCTATGAAAATAAAGATGAATATCTTAAATTTATTGATGTGTCCCCTATTAAATCTTTGTTTTGCAATATGAATCTTAATAATGATGGGACTTAATATGATCCACCTTTACCTAGAAGGCGTTCCAAGAATTCAGAGTTTTTAGATCTTGATGCTAAAATTGATGAAAGTGGGATCGAAGAAATTAAAACCCTAGATGTTGCTAAACCCACTATTTTGGATTTCAAGGAATTTAATTATGAAAATTGCTCTTTGATTGATTGTATTTCCTTGTTGCAATCCGTGCTAAATTCTCCTTATGCTTATAGTCAAAATAAAGCATTCACTAAACATATCGTTGATGCCTTGATGCAATCTTATGAAGAAAAACTTGAATTGGAAGTTTCTATCCCTAGAAAACTTTATGATGAATGGGAACCAACTATTAAAATTAAGATTAAAGATCATGAGTTCTTTGATTTATGTGATTTGGGTGCTAGTGTTTCCATGATTCCGAAGACTTTGCGCGATTTGTTAGGTTTCCGTGATTTTGATGATTGCTCTCTAAACTTGCACCTTGTGGATTCCACTATTAAGAAACCTATGGGAAGAATTAATGATGTTCTCATTGTTGCAAATAGGAATTATGTGCCCATATATTTTATTGTTCTTGACATAGATTGCAATCCTTCATGTCCTATTATTCTTGGTAGATCTTTCCTTAGAACGATTGGTGCAATTATTGATATGAAGGAAGGAAATATTAGATTCCAATTTCCGTTAAGGAAAGGCATGGAACACTTTCGTAGAAAGAAAATTAAATTACCTTATGAATATATTGTGAGAGCCACTTACGGATTGCCTACCAAAGATGGCAATACCTAGATATATCCTTGCTTTTTATGCCTAGCTAGGGGCATTAAACGATAGCGCTTGTTGGGAGGCAACCCAATTTTATTTTTATTCCTTGCTTTTTGCTCCTGTTTAGTAATAAATAATTTATTTAGCCTCTGTTTAGGTTGTGTTTTTGAAGGAAATATGCCCTAGAGGCAATAATAAAGTTATTATTTATTTCCTTATAATCATGATAAATGTTTATTATTCATGCTAGAATTGTATTAACCGGAAACATAATACATGTGTGAATACATAGACAAACTTAGTGTCACTAGTATGCCTCTACTTGACTAGCTCGTTAATCAAAGATGGTTATGTTTCCTAACCATGAACAAAGTGTTGTTTGATTAACGAGGTCACATCATTAGTTGAATGATCTGATTGACATGACCCATTCCATTAGCTTAGCACCCGATCGTTTAGTATGTTGCTATTGCTTTCTTCATGACTTATACATGTTCCTATAACTATGAGATTATGCAACTCCCGTTTGCCGGAGGAACACTTTGGGTGCTACCAAACGTCACAACGTAACTGGGTGATTATAAAGGAGCATTACAGGTGTCTCCAAAGGTAGATGTTGAGTTGGCGTATTTTGAGATTAGGATTTGTCACTCCGATTGTCGGAGAGGTATCTCTTGGCCCTCTCGGTAATGCACATCACATAAGCCTTGCAAGCATTGCAACTAATGAGTTAGTTGCGAGATGATGTATTACGGAATGAGTAAAGAGACTTGCCGGTAACGAGATTGAACTAGGTATTGGAATACCGACGATCGAATCTCGGGCAAGTAACATACCGATGACAAAGGGAACAACGTATGTTGTTATGCGGTCTGACCGATAAAGATCTTCGTAGAATATGTAGGAACCAATATGGGCATCCAGGTCCCGCTATTGGTTATTGACCGGAGACGTGTCTCGGTCATGTCTACATTGTTCTCGAACCCGTAGGGTCCACACGCTTAAGGTTACGATGACAGTTATATTATGAGTTTATACATTTTGATGTACCGAAGGTTGTTCGGAGTCCCGGATGTGATCACGGACATGACGAGGAGTCTCGAAATGGTCGAGAGATAAAGATTGATATATTGGAATCCTATGTTTGGATATCGGAAGTGTTCCGGGTGAAATCGGGATTTTACCGGAGTACCGGGAGGTTACCGGAACCCCCGGGGAGCTATATGGGCCTTAGTGGGCCTTAGTGGAAAAGAGAAGGGGCTGCCCTAAATGGGCTGCGCGCCACCCTCCTTCCCCTAGTCCTATTAGGACAAGGAGAGGTGGCCGGCCCCCCCTCTCTCTTCTCCCCCTCCGCGAATCCTATTCCAACTAGGATTGGGGGGGGGGGGGAATCCTACTCCCAGAGGGAGTAGGACTCTCCTGGCGCGCCACACCTTGGCCGGCCAGCCTCCCCCCTCTAGTCCTTTATATACTGAGGCAGAGGCACCCTAGAACACACAAGTTGATCCACGTGATCTATTCCTTAGCCGTGTGCGGTGCCCCCAGCCACCATATTCCTCGATAATACTGTAGCGGAGTTTAGGCGAAGCCCTGCTGCTGTAGTGCATCAAGATTGTCACCACGCCGTCGTGCTGACGGAACTCTTCCCCGACACTTTGCTGGATCGGAGTCCGGGGATCGTCATCGAGCTGAACGTGTGCTCGAACTCGGAGGTGCCGTAGTTTCGGTACTTGATCGGTTGGATCGTGAAGACGTACGACTACTTCCTCTACGTTGCGTCAACGCTTCCGCAGTCGGTCTGCGTGGGTACGTAGACAACACTCTCCCCTCTCGTTGCTATGCATCACATGATCTTGCGTGTGCATAGGAAATTTTTTGAAATTACTACGAAACCCAACAGTGGCATCCGAGCCTAGGTTATTTATGTTGATGTTATATGCACGAGTAGAACACAAGTGAGTTGTGGGCGATATAAGTCATACTGCCTACCAGCATGTCATACTTTGGTTCGGCGGCATTGTTGGACGAGACGACCCGGACCAACATTACGCGTACGCTTACGCGAGACTGGTTTCCCCGACGTGCTTTGCACATAGGTGGCTTGCGGCCGACTGTCTCTCCAACTTTAGTTGAACCGAGTATGGCTAGCCCGGTCCTTGCGAAGGTTAAAATGGAGTCTATTTGACAAACTATCGTTGTGGTTTTGATGCATAGGTGAGATTGGTTCTTGCTTAAGCCCGTATCAGCCACGTAAAACTTGCAACAACAAAGTAGAGGACGTCTAACTTGTTTTTGCAGGGCATGTTGTGATGTGATATGGTCAAGACATGATGCTGAATTTTATTGTATGAGATGATCATGTTTTGTAACCGAGTTATCGGCAACTGGCAGGAGCCTTATGGTTGTCGCTTTATTGTATGCAATGAAATCGCGATGTAATGCTTTACTTTATCACTAAGCGGTAGCGATAGTCGTGGAAGCACATACTTGGCGAGACGACAACGATGCTACAATGGAGATCAAGGTGTCACGCCGGTGACGATGGTGATCACAACGGTGCTTCGGAGATGGAGATCACAAGCACAAGATGATGATGGCCATATCATATCACTTATATTGATTGCATGTGATGTTTATCCTTTTATGCATCTTATCTTGCTTTGATTGACGGTAGCATTATAAGATGATCTCTCACTAAATTATCAAGAAGTGTTCTCCCTGAGTATGCACCGTTGCGAAAGTTCTTCGTGCTGAGACACCACGTGATGATCGGGTGTGATAGGTTCTACGTTCAAATACAACAGGTGCAAAACAGTTGCACACGCGGAATACTCAGGTTATACTTGACGAGCCAAGCATATACAGATATGGCCTCGGAACACGGAGACCGAAAGGTCGAGCGTGAATCATATAGTACATATGATCAACATAATGATGTTCACCGATGAAACTACTCCATCTCACGTGATGATCGGACATGGTTTAGTTGATTTGGATCACGTGATCACTTAGAGGATTAGAGGGATGTCTATCTAAGTGGGAGTTCTTAAGTAATATGATTAATTGAACTTAAATTTATCATGAACTTAGTACCTGATAGTATCTTGCTTGTTTATGTTGATTGTAGATAGATGGCTCGTGCTGTTGTTCCATTGAATTTTAATGCGTTCCTTGAGAAAGCAAAGTTGAAAGATGATGGTAGCAATTACACGGACTGGGTCCGTAACTTGAGGATTATCCTCATTGCTACACAGAAGAATTATGTCCTGGAAGCACCGCTGGGTGCCAGGCCTGCTGCAGGAGCAACGCCGGATGTTATGAACGTCTGGCAGAGCAAAGCTGATGACTACTCGATAGTTCGGTGTGCCATGCTTTACGGCTTAGAATCGGGACTTCAACGACGTTTTGAACGTCATGGAGCATATGAGATGTTCCAGGAGTTGAAGTTAATATTTCAAGCAAATGCCCGGATTGAGAGATATGAAGTCTCCAATAAATTCTATAGCTGCAAGATGGAGGAGAACAGTTCTGTCAGTGAGCATATACTCAAAATGTCTGGGTATAATAATCACTTGATTCAATTGGGAGTTAATCTTCCAGATGATTGCGTCATTGACAGAATTCTCCAATCACTGCCACCAAGCTACAAGAGCTTCGTGATGAACTATAATATGCAAGAGATGAACAAGACTATTCCCGAGCTCTTCGCGATGCTGAAAGCTGCGGAGGTAGAAATCAAGAAGGAGCATCAAGTGTTGATGGTCAACAAGACCACTAGTTTCAAGAAAAAGGGCAAAGGAAAGAAGAAGGGGAACTTAAAGAAGAACGGCAAGCCAGTTGTTGCTCAAGAGAAGAAACCCAAGTCTGGACCTAAGCCTGAAACTGAGTGCTTCTACTTCAAGCAGACTGGTCACTGGAAGCGGAACTGCCCCAAGTATTTGGCAGATAAGAAGGATGGCAAGGTGAACAAAGGTATATGTGATATACATGTTATTGATGTGTACCTTACTAATGCTCGCAGTAGCACCTGGGTATTTGATACTGGTTCTGTTGCTAATATTTGCAACTCGAAACAGGGGCTATGGATTAAGCGAAGATTGGCTAAGGACGAGGTGACGATGCGCGTGGGAAACGGTTCCAAAGTCGATGTGATCGCGGTCGGCACGCTACCTCTACATCTACCTTCGGGATTAATATTAGACGTAAATAATTGTTATTTGGTGCCAGCGTTGAGCATGAACATTATATCTGGATCTTGTTTAATGCGAGACGGTTATTCATTTAAATCAGAGAATAATGGTTGTTCTATTTATATGAGTAATATCTTTTATGGTCATGCACCCTTGAAGAGTGGTCTATTCTTGTTGAATCTCGATAGTAGTAACACACATATTCATAATGTTGAAGGCAAAAGATGCAGAGTTGATAATGAGAGTGCAACTTATTTGTGGCACTGCTGTTTAGGTCATATCGGTGTAAAGCGCATGAAGAAACTCCATACTGATGGACTTTTGGAACCACTTGATTATGAATCACTTGGTACTTGCGAACCGTGCCTCATGGGCAAGATGACCAAAACACCGTTCTCCGGTACTATGGAGAGAGCAACAGATTTGTTGGAAATCATACATACAGATGTATGTGGTCCGATGAATATTGAGGCTCGTAGCGGATATCGTTATTTTCTCACCTTCACAGATGATTTAAGCAGATATGGGTATATCTACTTAATGAAACATAAGTCTGAAACATTTGAAAAGTTCAAAGAATTTCAGAGTGAAGTTGAAAATCATCGTAACAAGAAAATAAAGTTTCTACGATCTGATCGTGGAGGAGAATATTTGAGTTACGAGTTTGGTGTACATTTGAAAAATTGTGGAATAGTTTCGCAACTCACGCCACCCGGAACACCTCAGCGTAATGGTGTGTCCGAACGTCCTAATCGTACTTTACTAGATATGGTGCGATCTATGATGTCTCTTACTGATTTACCGCTATCATTTTGGAGATACGCTCTAGAGACGGCCGCATTCACGTTAAATAGGGCACCATCAAAATCCGTTGAGACGACGCCTTATGAACTGTGGTTTGGCAAGAAACCAAAGTTGTCGTTTCTGAATGTTTGGGGCTGCGATGCTTATGTGAAAAAGCTTCAACCTGATAAGCTCGAACCCAAATCGGAGAAATGTGTCTTCATAGGATATCCAAAGGAAACTATTGGATACACCTTCTATCACAGATCCGAAGGCAAGACTTTTGTTGCTAAATTCGGAAACTTTCTGGAGAAGGAGTTTCTCTCGAAAGAAGTGAGTGGGAGGAAAGTAGAACTTGACGAGGTAACTGTACCTGCTCCCTTATTGGAAAATAGTACATCACAGAAAACTGTTTCTGTGACACCTACACCAGTCAGTGAGGAAGTCAATGATAATGATCATGAAACTTCAGAACAAGATACTACTGAACCTCGTAGATCAACCAGAGTAAGATCCGCGCCAGAGTGGTACGGTAATCCCGTTCTAGAAGTCATGATGCTAGATCATAATGAACCTATGAACTATGAAGAAGCAATGGTGAGCCCAGATTCCGCAAAGTGGCTTGAAGCCATGAAATCTGAGATGGGATCCATGTATGAGAACAAAGTATGGACTTTGGTTGACTTGCCCAATGATCGGCAAGCAATTGAGAATAAATGGATCTTCAAGAAGAAGACTGACGCTGACGGTAATATTACTGTCTATAAAGCTCGACTTGTTGCAAAAGGTTTTCGGCAAGTTCAAGGGATTGACTACGATGAGACCTTCTCACCCGTAGCGATGCTTAAGTCTGTCCGAATCATGTTAGCAATTGTCGCATTTTATGATTATGAAATTTGGCAGATGGATGTCAAAACTGCATTCTTGAATGGATTTCTGGAAGAAGAGTTGTATATGATGCAACCAGAAGGTTTTGTCGATCCAAAGGGAGCTAACAAAGTGTGCAAGCTCCAGCGATCCATTTATGGACTGGTGCAAGCCTCTCGGAGTTGGAATAAACGTTTTGATAGTGTGATCAAAGCATCTGGTTTTATACAGACTTTTGGAGAAGCCTGTATTTACAAGAAAGTGAGTGGGAGCTCTGTAGCATTTCTGATATTATATGTGGATGACATATTGCTGATTGGAAATGATATAGAATTTCTGGATAGCATAAAAGGATACTTGAATAAGAGTTTTTCAATGAAAGACCTCGGTGAAGCTGCTTACATATTGGGCATTAAGATCTATAGATATAGATCAAAACGCTTAATTGGACTTTCACAAACAACATACCTTGACAAAATTTTGAAGAAGTTCAAAATGGATCAAGCAAAGAAGGGATTCTTGCATGTGTTACAAGGTGTGAAATTGAGTAAGACTCAATGTCCGACCACTGCAGAAGATAGAGAGAATATGAAAGATGTTCCCTATGCATCAGCGATGGGATCTATCATGTATGCAATGCTGTGTACCAGACCTGATGTGTGCCTTGCTATAAGTCTAGCAGGGAGGTACTAAAGTAATCCAGGAGTGGATCACTGGACAGCAGTCAAGAACATCCTGAAATACCTGAAAAGGACTAAGGATATGCTTCTCGTATATGGAGGTGACAAAGAGCTCGTCATAAATGGTTACGTTGATGCAAGCTTTGACACTGATCCGGACGATTCTAAATCGCAAACCGGATACGTGTTTACATTAAACGATGGAGCTGTCAGTTGGTGCAGTTCTAAACAAAGCGTCGTAGCGGGATCTACATGTGAAGCGGAGTACATAGCTCCTTCGGAAGCAGCAAATGAAGGAGTCTGGATGAAGGAGTTCATATCCGATCTAGGTGTCATACCTAGTGCATCGGGTCCAATGAAAATCTTTTGTGACAATACTGCTGCAATTGCCTTGGCAAAGGAATCCAGATTTCACAAGAGAACCAAGCACATCAAAAGACGCTTCAATTCCATCCGGGATCTAGTCCAGGTGGGAGACATAGAGATTTGCAAGATACATACGGATCTGAATGTTGCAGACCCATTGACTAAGCATCTTCCACGAGCAAAACATGATTAGCACCAAGGCTCCATGGGTGTTAGAATCATTACTGTGTAATCTAGATTATTGACTCTAGTGCAAGTGGGAGAATGAAGGAAATATGCCCTAGAGGCAATAATAAAGTTATTATTTATTTCCTTATATCATGATAAATGTTTATTATTCATGTTAGAATTGTATTAACCGGAAAAATAATACATGTGTGAATACATAGACAAACAGAGTGTCACTAGTATGCCTCTACTTGACTAGCTCGTTAATCAAAGATGGTTATGTTTCCTAACCATAAACAAAGAGTTGTTGTTTGATTAACGGGATCACATCATTAGGTGAATGATCTGATTGACATGACCCATTCCATTAGCTTAGCACCCGATCGTTTAGTATGTTGCTATTGCTTTCTTCATGACTTATACATGTTCCTATGACTATGAGATTATGCAACTCCCGTTTGCCGGAGGAACACTTTGGGTGCTACCAAACGTCACAACGTAACTGGGTGATTATAAAGGAGCATTACAGGTGTCTCCAAAGGTAGATGTTGAGTTGGCGTATTTCGAGATTAGGATTTGTCACTCTGATTGTCGGAGAGGTATCTCTGGGCCCTCTCGGTAATGCACATCACATAAGCCTTGCAAGCATTGCAACTAGTGAGTTAGTTGCGAGATGATGTATTACGGAACGAGTAAAGAGACTTGCCGGTAACGAGATTGAACTAGGTATTGGAATACCGACGATCGAATCTCGGGCAAGTAACATACCGATGACAAAGGGAACAACGTATGTTGTTATGCGGTCTGACCGATAAAGATCTTCGTAGAATATGTAGGAACCAATATGGGCATCCAGGTCCCGCTATTGGTTATTTACCGGAGACGTGTCTCGGTCATGTCTACATTGTTCTCGAACCCGTAGGGTCCGCACGCTTAAGGTTACGTTGAAAGTTATATTATGAGTTTATACATTTTGATGTACCGAAGGTTGTTCGGAGTCCCGGATGTGATCACGGACATGACGAGGAGTCTCGAAATGGTCGAGACATAAAGATTGATATATTGGAAGCCTATGTTTGGATATCGGAAGTGTTCCGGGTGAAATCGGGATTTTACCGGAGTACCAGGAGGTTACCGGGACCCCCCGGGGAGCTATATGGGCCTTAGTGGGCCTTAGTGGAAAAGAGAAGGGGCTGCCCTAAATGGGCTGCGCGCCATCCTCCCTCCCCTAGTCCTATTAGGACAAGGAGAGGTGGCCGGCCCCCCTCTCTCTTTTCCCCCTCCGCGAATCCTATTCCAACTAGGATTGGGGGGGGGGGGGAATCCTACTCCCAGAGGGAGTAGGACTCTCCTGGCGCGCCACACCTTGGCCGGCCAGCCTCCCCCCTCTAGTCCTTTATATACTGAGGCAGAGGCACCCTAGAACACACAAGTTGATCCACGTGATCTATTCCTTAGCCGTGTGCTGTGCCCCCAGCCACCATATTCCTCGATAATACTGTAGCGGAGTTTAGGCGAAGCCCTGCTGCTGTAGTGAATCAAGATCGTCACCACGCCGTCATGCTGACGGAACTCTTCCCCGACACTTTGCTGGATCGGAGTCCGGGGATCGTCATCGAGCTGAACGTGTGCTCGAACTCGGAGGAACCGTAGTTTCGGTACTTGATCGGTTGGATCGTGAAGACGTACGACTACTTCCTCTATGTTGCGTCAACGCTTCCGCAGTCGGTCTGCGTGGGTACGTAGACAACACTCTCCCCTCTCATTGCTATGCATCACATGATCTTGCGTGTGCGTAGGAAATTTTTTTGAAATTACTACGAAACCCAACAGTTTTTGTGTTTAATTAGTGTTTGTGCCAAGTAGAACCGTTGGGAAGACTTGGGGAAAGTCTTGATATCTTGCTGTAAAAAACAGAAACTTTAGCGCTCATGAGAACTGCTGCCATTTTTATTTGGAAAGTGATATTTAGTTAATTCTTTTTGCAGATGATTAATAGATAAATTACTCAAGTTCAGGAATTTATTTTAGAATTTTTGGGGTTCCAGATCTTGCGCTACCTACAGATTACTATAGACTGTTCTGTTTTTGACAGATTCTGTTTTTCGCGTGTTGTTTGCTTATTTTGATGAATCTATGGCTAGTAAAATAGTTTATAAACCATAGAGAATTTGGAATACAGTAGGTTTAACACCAATATAAATAAAGAATGAATTCATTACAGTACCTTGAAGTGGTCTTTTGTTTTCTCTCGCTAACGGAGCTCACGAGATTTTTCTATTTTAAGTTTTGTGTTGTGAAGTTTTCAAGTTCTGGGTAAAGATTTGATGGATTATGGAACAAGGAGTGGCAAGAGCCTAAGCTTGGGGATGCCCATGGCACCCCCAAGATAATCTAAGGACACCTAAAAGCCAAAGCTTGGGGATGCCCTGGAAGGCATCCCCTCTTTTTGTCTACTTCTTTCGGTAACTTTACTTGGAGCTATATTTTTATTCACCACATGATATGTGTTTTGCTTGGAGCACCTTGTATGATTTGAGTCTTTGCTTTTTAGTTTGCCACAATCATCCTTGCTGTACACACCTTTTTAGAGAGCCATACATGATTTGGAATTTGTTAGAATACTCTATGTGCGTCACTTATATCATTTGAGTTATATAATTTTGCTCTAGTAGTTCACTTATATCTTTTAGAGCACGGTGGTGGGTTTGTTTTATAGAAACTATTGATCTCTCATGCTTCACTTAGATTATTTTGAGAGTCTTAAATAGCATGGTAATTTTCTTAAATAATCCTAATATTCTAGGTGTTCAAGATTAATAAAAAAATTTCTTATGAGTGTTTTGAATACTAAGAGAAGTCTGATGCTTGATGATTGTTTTGAGATATGGAGGTAATAATATCAAAGCCGTGCTAGTTGAGTAGTTGTGAAATTGAGAAATGCTTGTGTTGAAGTTTGCAAGTCCCGTAGCATGCACGTATGGTAAACGTTATGTAACAAATTTGAAACATGAAGTGTTATTTGATTGTCTTCCTTATGAGTGGCGGTCGGGGACGAGCGATGGTCTTTTCCTACCAATCTATCCCCCTAGGAGCATGCGCGTAGTGCCGATGTTTTTGATGACTTGTAGATTTTTGCAATAAGTATGTGAGTTCTTTATGACTAATGTTGAGTCCATGGATTATACGCACTCTCACCCTTCCATCATTGCTAGCCTCTTTGGTACCGTACATTGCCCTTTCTCACATTGAGAGTTGGTGCAAACTTCGTCGGTGCATCCAAACCCCGTGATATGATACGCTCTTTCACACATAAACCTCCTTATATCTTCCTCAAAACAGCCACCATACCTACCTATTATAGCATTTCCATAGCCATTCCGAGATATATTGCCATGCAACTTTCCACCATTCCGTTTATCATGACACATTCATCATTGTCATATTGCTTAGCATGATCATGTAGTTGACATAGTATTTGTGGCAAAGCCACCGTTCATAATTCTTTCATACATGTCACTCTTGGTTCATTGCATATCCCGGTACACCGCCGGAGGCATTCATATAGAGTAATATCTTGTTCTAAGTATCGAGTTGTAATTCTTGAGTTGTAAGTAAATAGAAGTGTGATGACCATCATTCGTAGAGCATTGTCCAAAAAAGGCCAAATAAAAAATATATAAAGAAGGGACAATGCTACTATCCTTTTTCCACACTTGTGCTTCAAAGTAGCACCATAATCTTCATGATAGAGAGTCTTTTGTTTTTCACTTTCATATACCAGTGGGAATTTTTTATTACAGAACTTGGCTTGTATATTCCAACAATGGGCCTCCTCAAGTGCCCTGGGTCTTCGTGAGCAAGCAAGTTGGATGCACACCCACTTAGTTTCTTTTGTTGAGCTTTCATACATTTATAGCTCTAGTGCATCTGTTGCATGTAAATCCCTACTCCTTGCATTAACATCAATCGATGGGCATCTCCATAGCCCATTGATTAGCCTCATTGATGTGAGACTTTCTCCTTTTTTGTCTTCTCCACATAACCCCCATCATCATATTCTATTCCACCCATAGTGATATATCCATGGCTCACGCTCATATATTGCGTGAAAGTTTATAGGTTTGAGATTACCAAAGTATGAAACAATTGCTTGGCTTGTCATCGGGGTTGTGCATGATGAGAGCATTCTTGTGTGACGAAAATGGAGCATGACTAAACTATATGATTTTGTAGGGATGAACTTTCTTTGGCCATGTTATTTTGAGAGGACATAATTGCTTAGTTAGTATGCTTGAAGTATTATTATTTTTATGTCAATATGAACTTTTATCTTGAAACTTTCGCATCTGAATATTCATACCACAATTAAGAAGAATTACATTAAATTATGCCAAGTAGCACTCTGCATCAAAAATTCAATTTTTATCATTTACCTACTCGAGGACGAACAGGAATTAAGCTTGGGGATGCTTGATACGTCTCCAATGTATCTATAATTTTAGATTGCTCCATGCTATATTATCTACTGTTTTGGACATTATTGGGCTTTATTATCCACTTTTATATTATTTTTGGGACTAACCTATTAACCGGAGGCCCGGCCCAGAATTGCTGTTTTTTCCTATTTTAGGGTTTCGAAGAAAAGGAATATCAAACGGAGTCCAAACGAAAGGAAACCTTCAGGAACGTGATTTTCTCACCGAACATGATCCAGGTGACTTGAACCCTACGTCAAGACATAAAGGAGGAGGCCACGAGGTAGGGGGGCACGCCTACCCACCCCCCAGGCGCGCCCTCCACCCTCTTGGGCCCCCAGTTTCTCCATCGACATACTCCTTCCTCCTATATATACCTACGTACCCCCAAACGACCAGACACAGAGCCAAAACCCTAATTCCACCACCGCAACTTTTTGTATCCACGAGATCCCATTTTGGGGCCTGTTCCGGAGCTCCGCCGGAGGGGGAATCGATCACGGAGGGCTTCTACATCATCACCATAACCCCTCTGATGAAGTGTGAGTAGTTCACCTCACACCTACGGGTCCATAGTTATTAGCTAGTTGGCTTCTTCTCTCTTTTTGGATCTCAATACAATGTTCTCCCCCTCTCTTGTGGAGAACTATTCGATGTAATCTTCTTTTTGCGGTGTGTTTGTTGAGACCGGTGAATTGTGAGTTTATGATCAAGTCTATCTATGAACATTATCTGAATATTCTCTGAATTCTTTTATGTATGACTGGTTATCTTTGCAAGTCTGTTCGAATTATTAGTTTGGTTTGGCCTACTAGATTGATCTTTCTTGCAATGGGAAGAGCGCTTAGCTTTGGGTTCAATCTTGCGGTGTCCTTTCCCAGTGACAGTAGGGGAAGCAAGGCATGTATTGTATTGTTGTCATCGAGGATAACTCATCATATTGCATGTGTTTATCCCTCTACATCATGTCATCTTGCTTAAGGCGTTACTCTGTTTTAATTAACTTAATACTCTAGATGCATGCTCGATAGCGGTCGATGAGTGGAGTAATAGTAGTAGATGCAGGCAGGAGTCGGTCTACTTGGCTTGGACGTGATGCCTATATACATGATCATACCTAGATATTCTCATAACTATGCTCAATTCTGTCAATTGCTCAACAGTAATTCATTCACCCACCGTAGGATACTTATGCTCTTAAGAGAAGCCACTAGTGAAACCTATGGCCCCCGGGTCTATCTTCATCATATTAATCTTCCAATACTTATTTATTTCCTTTGATTTTTACTTTGCTTTTATTTTACTTTGCATCCTTATCATAAAAATACCAAAAATATTATCTTATCATATCTATTAGATCTCACTCTAGTAAGTGGCCGTGTAGGGATTGACAACCCCTTATCGCGTTGGTTGCGAGGATTTATTTGTTTTCTGCAGGTACGAGGGACTCGCGCGTAGCCTCCTACTGGATTGATACCTTGGTTCTCAAAACTGAGGGAAATACTTACGCTACTTTGCTGCATCATCCCTTCCTCTTCGAGGAAAAACTAATGCAGTGCTGAAGAGGTAGCAGTCCCCGAGGAGGATGCCTGAGGAATGACACAGAGAAGGGGAACCATACGAGGTGAGAGACTGGTCTTACCAGCAACGTGCGACGTAGCGCCCGTGTCGAGGAACCAGTCTGGCGTGCCGCCAGCCTGCTGCTGCTGCATAGAGAGGTTCTGGAGCGCTGCGTACAGTTGGTTGTACTGTTCCCATGTCGGCCTGCTGGAGGAGGCCGCGGCGGCCACCGGCTAGGCCTGGTGAGGTGGTGGCAGGCGTGGACCTAGGACGCCTGCAGCGTTCGGCGCGACCCACGGTGCACGAGGTTGTGGAAGGCCTGAAAGGAGCGCCCTGTAAGGGGCGAAATAGCCGGTGGGGAGCGGCGAGGGCGGGCCGTGGCCAGAGGTGGCAGCCCCGCGTCCGGACGAGGCACCCCCAGGAGACTGGGCGCCATGGCCGCGGCCGCGCCCGCGCCCGCCTCTGTCACGATCGCCAGTAGAGGGGGAGGACGGCCCTTTGCCCCGGTCGGTGGAGGCGCGATCAGGAGTACGATCGGTGGAGGAGTCGCCCGAGTTTTGCCGGATGGTGAAGGCGGTGGCCATGGCTTCAGGCCGGCCATCCAGGCGCGCCCGCTCATTTGCTGAGATCGCCTCCATGAGCAGTCTTGAGCGCACCTGCACGGAGGTTGGGAACGATGATTGCATCGGCAACGGAGTAGCGATGACGTGGAACTTACGATTGAGCCCGCAGATGAGTTGAAGCGTGAGGGACTGGTCAGTGACGCGCTCGCCGACGTCCTCTAGGGCGTCCGCCAGGGACTTGAGACGCCTATTGTATTCGGTGACGGAGAGGTCGCCTTGGAAGAGGTTGCGGAACTCCGTGCTGAGGATGACGGCGTCCCCGGGCTGGTTTTCCATGAAGAGGAGGTGGAGCTGCGATCAAATGTCGTGGGCGGAGCTGTCCGAGTTGGTTGCATCGTCAAGGAGGTCCTTGTCGACCACACCGTGCATCTAGAGCACGATGGTAAGATCGTCGTTCCTCCACACGGTGCTCTGGCCGAGTGGCTCGGTGGCGATGTCGAGGTGGTGCTGAACCTCGTACTTGCAGGCGATGACGTAAAAGAGTTGGCGCCACCGGGAGTAGTTCCCGGACTCGAGCTAGAGCTTGGAGGTGAAGTAGTGCATGATGGAGGGCGGGAGACCGGCAACGGATGAAGATCCTGCGTCGGAGCCGGTGCCCCCGCGATGGGGGACGAGGGCCCCGCTGGTACCACTGAGCGCGAGACGCGAAGCCGGAGTGCTGCCGGCGGTCCAAAGAATGCCCATGGTGGGCGGGGGAGCAGCCGCGCGGGGTGCAGCGGCGGACGAGGAAGTGGCCGTGACATCCTCGGGGACGGGCATCTTGCCCCGGTCGGACGCGAGGGGTGCACGGCGCGGAGCGGGGACCATGGCGACCGGAGCAAGGGTGGCCGTGGGGTGCGCGACCGGAGCGGCAGGCGCGGCGGTGGCAAGGGGAACCGCGGCGAAGGGAGCGGGTGCCGGCGTGTCGAAGTCCGCCGAGCAAGTGCGGCGGAGAAGGCGGTACATGGCGGAAACGGGAGAAGGAAGAGGACCGGAGGTGCTCGTCGTCTGATACCAAGCCAAGTTATGCAATCACACATCCTGCTTTATTCATGACTCAAGTGTACATTTATACATAGATACAATGAGGGGAAGCAGGGAGATCATGTGAGAGTACAACCGCATGGCCGGTAATCCTCCTAGCATGCAGGGATAAGCATGCATGTAGAACACGCCCGTTGGGGCTCCTGGTGACGCGGTCGTGAGGCACTAAAAGAAATATGTCAACTTGTGACCTTGACTATTAGTCACTGAATGGTCATTATTTTCCATTTGTAACCTTTTTGTGACCAAAAATAGATGGCAAAAGTTGGCAGTTGTAAACTGAAATTAACGACCTTCTCTGTGACAAGGTCATAGATGTTTACGACCAAAATATGCCTACTGTTTTGTTTTGTTCACTAGCAGCCTCCCCAGACCACATAGGCAATCTGATGTGGCACAAGAATCAGCCCGGTCCAATTTGGTATTTATATGGGTCGAGCCCATTAATTCGGCCTTTTTAATATTTATTTTTCCAATTAATTTTTGCTAGCTACATGGGCTAGCACAACAACAACAACAACAACAACAACAACAACAACAACAACAACAACAACAACAACAACAACGACGACGACGATGACGACGACGACGATAACGACAACGACAACGACAACGACGACGACG
>NC_041382.1:13366333-13369347 GCF_002162155.2 Triticum dicoccoides | reverse complement strand
AACGACAACGACGACAACAACGACAACGACAACGACAACGAGAACGACAACGACAACGACAACGACAACGACAACGACAACAACAACAACAACAACAACAACAACAACAACAACAACAACAACAACAACAACAACAACAACAACAACAACAACAACAACAACAACAACAACAACAACAACAACAGGTGATGGGGTGCTATTCCATCTAAACAAGAGACTGAACCCAACAAGCTAGATCATTCAACAGCATCAACAATTCAGTAAAGTACTGCAGTTTAGAACTGATGAGAAAAAACAACTACACGACTTCATAACTGAACATATTCAAGTAAAAATTGTACAAGTTACATTCTAGTAAACAAACTGTACAAGTTGATGATTCCCTGATGCATATACATATCACTTGTGTCATGTTTGGGGGTTCAAAATGTACACAACATGTTTATGGTAGATGAACTGCAGCTGCTAGGAATAGTAAAGCAAAGATGTACCGCCACTAATCAGCAAAAACATAACATTTCTCAGAGATAATGATAGCACATGGATAAAGATGGAAACAAAAAATATTTCTAATCTTGGAACCCAACATAGCAAATCAAAACGAGAGAGGGGCAGAGGTGGCGTGGAGGAGAAAGGACCTTGAGCTGCTGCTGCTACTCTCCATGGCTGTGTGTCACCCTCCATCTCCTTCCCTGCATCCAGTGAGTTGAGTTCTTCTGCAGAGCACCAAAAAATCATAGCAAACAGAGAGGCGTGAGGAACAGCACAAATACATATGTTAGGAAGGGCGTACTGGTGCAATGCTAGCAACTTTTCCTTATTTAAACTTTGATTCAACTCTGAACACATACATTTGACAAGAAAGCTTTGACAGAAAAGACACATTGGAGCAGCAGAGCATCCTTCACACCGTAATGCTAGCAAATGTCCAGTTTTCCTTTTGTTTGGTGGTTTATCAATCATCGCGACCGTGCTAGCAATCAAGTAGAAGATTAGTTGTGGAGCATGCGTGTATTATTAGCAACGAAAGCAAGGGTCTACACTAGTGAAAGAACAGACAGCAACATAAACTTTTAGAATCGCGGGAGAATCAAAATGCTGCGTACCTTCTTCAGGTAACGATTCTCGGCGTCGGTCCTCGGGCTCAAGAGCTCCTTCCTATAAATTATCTGCGCACAAAGGTCCACACTCGTGGTATCATTTACAGTTTTAAGAACTAAGAAAGCTAACAGCTAAGAAAGCACAACCATGTAAGCTGCAGTTTGAGAGCTAAAGAAAAAACATCTGGCTGTACTGAGGAAAAAGAAAGGTGCTCAAGTTCATGAAAGGTTCTCAAGTTCATGAAAGGTGCTCAACGATGTAAGCAAGCAAAATTTAAAAACGTGACACGCATGGGTTGATAAAATCATAACACAGCAAGGGTAGTTCTTAAAAATGTTCTGTATCACATACTAGGAGCCTGTGGATTTCTTGGCGCTGGTACTTGTTAATTAGGACATGAAAAGCAAAGTGCATTTCACTGAATCAGAGTACACTCACAAAAAGACAGCAGCATGTCAAGTCACGGTGGAATAGGAAACCAAACTTTTTATTACAGTCCACATAAGAGTGAGGTTGCAGGCAGGCTAATTCTCGGCACACCATCAAACATGAAAAGTTAAAAATATTCATCTAAATAACACGGAATCAAACATTCCCCTCATTTTCTTCATCAGTATGCAGACAACAGAAAGATAACTTATTCTGCTGGGGCTGAATGAAGACTCAAAACTGAATAAACAATGGCATATATGTTCTGCTAATTGAAAAATGCAGTCAACCGAAGCTGAACTTCAAGGCCAGTGCAATGTTTGACGCTTTAGATTAAGCTCAGTTTATTAATGTAAACATACATTGATGTGAGTTGTGAATGTGGTCTCAGGGATCATTACGGCGGACAGTGTAGAATTGAAATCACTAAATGAGACAAACAACTCTGAAACTCCCGTCGTGGGCAAACAATCCACTCTGAAACCCAAGAATCTACCACGAGATCACACTTGGATGAGCAAGAATTGAACTGAAGCAAGCGGGCCAAGATCCAATCTTTCTCGGACCAGAGCGTCGAGGGGGGAGGAGGGGCAGACGACGGACGACGGACATGCGGTTCTGGATGGTGTTGCAGGTGATGTCCTGGAGGTGGACGATGGCGCCTTGGCGGAGGGCGCCGGTCTTGATGAGGTGGTTGTGGTTGGTGGAGAGCATGGACTGCTGGGAGTGACGCCGTCGGAGAGCAGCATGCGGTAGCGCTCCGACTGGTGGCCGACGGGGTTCTTGGTGGTGACGGCACGCGGGTCCGCCACCTGCAGCACCGACTGGATGGTCCCCGGCCCGTCCGGCAGCTCCCATATCTCCCTCACTGCCCCCGCCGTCAGCCGCGGTGGCCCCTCCATCCCCTCGCCGGCGAGGATGGACCGGATTGGATTGGGTTTGGACAGAGCAACACGGAGAGGGAGATGGTGTCCTGCAGCAGAGAGAGAGAAGCACGAGCGTCACGAACAGAGCAGCAGGAGCCCTAAAACAAATCGGGTCAAACCACACATAGAGAGAGAGTGTGTGTGTGTGTGTGTGTGAGAGAGAGAGAGAGGAGACCTTGTTGACGAGCTCCAGGCGTCGGAGCATCCGAGCCGCAGCGAACTCTCTCCTCGCGCGGAAGAACCCGCATGGCCGCGTCGTCGCCCGAGAGAAAGGAACGAACAAGTAGCCGCCCTCTCTTCCTCTCCTGGCGCGCGAGCGATTGGGGGGCGGGAGCAGACGACCTCGAGCACCCTATCGCGTGTCGACGGTGCGAGATTGGATCTGGTAGCGTCGGGGCGGATCTGGAGGCCGCCTGACATGCTGCTCGATCTGGGAGGGAGAGGGGGAGGGTGAAGGGTTTCGCGGCGATGGTGGGGGATAGGGCGGAGCGGGTGGAGCGGGGGAGCGAAGTCACCGGTGGCGGTGGGTGGGGGGAGCGGCGAGGCGAGGGAGAGACG
>NC_041382.1:13347549-13366031 GCF_002162155.2 Triticum dicoccoides | reverse complement strand
GAGGGAATCAAGCGAGGAAGATAGAGAGTGCGGGTGGGAGATGGGAGGGAGTGCGGGTGTCGAGAGGTGGGAGGGAGAGGGGATGGGGAGCTCGATCTGAGGGAGACGGCGGTGGGAGGGATCGAGGGGAGCGCCGTCGATGGCGGCGGCGAGGAGATGGGGGGAGGAGGGGTGCGATGGGAGGAGGGGATCGATGGGATCTGGGTAGGGTTTGGGTAGGTGGATGCGGGTGGGGTTTTCTTTTTCATTTTCTTTTTTTTTCTCTATACATAAATGGATGGATGGATGGATGTTGTATGGAGAGATGGATGGATGGATGGGCGCCATGTCATCGATCCGTGTAACAATGAATTCCACTAATGAGAATAGAGCACATATAATTGTGTTTTTTATTTTGTTTTTCTTCTACTTTTTCACATGAAAAAATCAAATATTGATCTCATATTGTGCACAAGAGTGCATCTTCAAATGCCAAACAATGTTGCCTAAAAAAGCTTTCATTTTCTTTAGACGAAAACTCAATTTTCCATTTTTTGAGTGCCCAAATGGGTTTAATTGTGAAGGGCCTACCAAATATTTGTTGCAAAATTGGACCAAATCATTTTTCTAAAATATTAGGTCATATTTAATGCACAATTGACCAAATGGTTGGGCGTCAAAAGCTTTTATCCACCTCTCGTGAAAAAGACAAATTTCTGACGATTCAGTTGGAAGCGGGTCAAATTTGAACTGTAGCTACCTTGTAGTTTGCTCTTTATTTTTTCCAAAAATCATTTCTAGATACATAAGTATCTATTTAATCAGAGAAACATCAAAAGTTTTCCAAGATTCAACCACTAGCTAGGAACGGTCAAGCCCGCCGTTTTGACCGCATTTTGAAACGGGCATAAAAAATTCAAAAAAATCAAAAAAATTGGAAAACCTTCGCATTGTGTCATCATATGTGACCAAGTATCCAAGAAAAATAATAAACTTGTCATACGGCAATTATTTTTAAAAAGTGTTTCTCAGAAATGAGCTATCATGCGTGAAGATTCATGGCTTTCAAGCCAAATGATCAATCTTATGGCCACATTCATGGCACAGTTTGTTCAAATGATCTCATATTGTTCAAAAGGGTGCATCTTGGAATGGCAAACAATGTTGCCTAAGGGAGTTTTCATTTACTGTGCACGAAAAATTCATTTTCCATTTTCCGAGTGCCCGAAATGAGTTTTTTTTGTGAAGGACCTACCAAATAATTCTTGCAAAATTGGACCAAATCAATTTTCTAAAATATTAGGCCATATTTAATGCACAATTGACCAAATGGTTGGGTGTAAAATGTTTTGATCCACCTCTGGTGAAAAAGACAAATTTCCGCCGATTCAGCTAGAAGCGGGTCAAATTTGAACTGCAGCTGTCTCATAGTTTGCTCTTTATTTTTTCAAAAATCATTTCTAGGTACATAAGTATCTATTTAATTAGAGAAACATCAAAAGTTTTCCAAGATTCAACCACTAGCTAGGAACGGTCAAGCCCGCCGTTTTGACCGCATTTTGAAATGGGCATAAAAAATTCAAAAAAATCAAAAAATTGGAAAACCTTCGCATTGTGTCATTATATGTGACCAAGTTTCCAGGAAAAATAATAAACTTTTAATACGGCAATTATTTTTAAAAGGTGTTCTCAGAAATGAGCTGTCATGCGTGAAGATTCATGGCTTTCAAGCCAAATGATCAATCTTATGGTCACATTCATGGCATAGTTTCTTCAAATGATCTCATATTGTGCAAAAGGGTGCATCTTGGAATGGCAAACAATGTTTCCTAAGGGAGTTTTCTGTACACGGAAAATTCATTTTCCATTTTCCGAGTGTCCGAAATGAGTTTTTTTGTGAAGGACCTACCAAATAATTCTTGCAAAATTGGAACAAATAAATTTTCTAAAATACTAGGCCATATTTAATGCACAATTGACCAAATGGTTGGGTGTAAAAAGATTTGATCCACCTCTGGTGAAAAAGATAAATTTCCGCCGATTCAGCTGGAAGCGGGTCAAATTTGAACTGCAGCTGCCTCATAGTTTGCTCTTTATTTTTTCCAAAAATCATTTCTAGGTACATAAGTATCTATTTAATCAGAGAAACATCAAAAGTTTTCCGAGATTAACCACTAGCTAGGAACGGTCAAGCCCGCTGTTTTGACCGCATTTTGAAACGGGCATAAAAAATTCAAAAAAATTCAAAAAATTGGAAAACCTTCGCATTTTCTCATTATATGTGACCAAGTTTCTAGGAAAAATAATAAACTTGTAATAAGGAAATTATTTTTAAAAAGTGTTCTCATAAATGAGAAGTCATGCGTGAAGATTCATGGCTTTTAAGCCAAATGATCAATCTTATGGCCACATTCATGGCATAGTTTGTTCAAATGATCTCATATTGTGCAATTGGGTGCATCTTGGAATGGAAAACAATGTTTCCTAAGGGAGTTTTCATTTTCTGTGCACGGAAACTTCATTTTTCATTTTCCGAGTGCCCGAAATGAGTTTTTTTGTGAAGGACCTACCATATATTTGTTGTAAAATTGTACCAAATCAATTTTGTAAAATGCTAGGCCATATTTAATGCACAATTGACCAAATCGTTGGGTGTCAAAAGTTTTGATCCACCTCTGGTGAAAAAGACAAATTTCCGCCGATTCAATTGGAAGCGGGTCAAATTTAAACTGCAGCTGCCTCATAGTTTGCTCTTTATTTTTTCCAAAAATCATTTATAGTTACATAAGTACCTATTTAATCAGATAAGCATCAAAAGTTTTTTAAGATTCAACCACTAGCTAGGAACGGTCAAGCCCGTCGTTTTGACCGCATTTTGGAATGGACATAAAAAATTCAAAAAAAATCAAAAAATTAGAAAACCTTCGCATTGTGTCATCATATGTGACCAAGTTTCCAGGAAAAATAATAAATTTGTAATAAGGAAATTATTTTTAAAAAGTGTTTTCATAAATGAGCAGTCATGCGTGAAGATTCATGGCTTTCAAGCCAAATGATCAATCTTATGGCCACATTCATGGCATAGTTTGTTCAAATGATCTTATATTGTGTAAAAGGGTGCATCTTGGAATGGCAAACAATGTTGCCTAAGGAAGTTTTCATTTTCTGTGCACGGAAAATTCATTTTCCATTTTTCGAGTGTCCGAAATTAGTTTTTTTGTGAAGGACCTACCATAATTTATTGCAAAATTGTACCAAATCAATTTTCTAAAATACTGGGCCATATTTAATGCATAATTGACAAAATTGTTGGGTGTCAAAAGTTTTGATCCACCTCTGGTGAAAAAGACAAATTCCCGCTGATTCAGTAGGAAGCGGGTCAAATTTAAACTGCAGCTGCCTCATAGTTACTATTTATTTTTTCCAAAAATTATTTATTGTTACATAAGTACCTATTTAATTATAAATACATGGTTTGGTGGCGATACGTCGAGGTTTGGGCGGTGGCCGAGGCCCCCAACTCTCGAGGGCGTAAACTCGCATGCCCGCCGCGTGGTCACCGCGTGACCGTGGCGTTGCCTTGTGTTCTGAGCAGCCTAGGCATGTCTAGTGGGTTGCACTCCCCAGGTTGGTGCTAGGAAGAAAATTACAACATAAGATTCTCACGAGGAGACCGATCGATGCTCAAACATGAATTAGCAGTCAAGTGTTTGATTAGCGGTACGGGAAATGTACATGGCTAATGGGCGTGAGTTTTGGCTGAGAATGATCAGTTACTAAGAAGATCGTCTTCACAAATTTTTAGCTCAAAAGGAGGAGTCTAGGTGGTGCTTGCTTTGCAAACTACCACACTTGACATAAATACGAATGTTGAAGCTCGGCTCAAAATAATGAATGGATTGAGCTGGCATTTGGTGGAGGATGGTTATTTGGGCATAGGAAAGCACTGTAGAAAATGGATATTATTTGGACATGCCAAAGTGGTACTTCCTTCACAAACTGTTGTTCTGAATAGAATAGGAAAATGAATATTTTTGAATTATTTTTGAACTAGGCAAGGAAGGTTTTTTACATATTTGACGAAGATATGACCCAAAGAATTTATGAGATTTTTTTTGGGAATTTTGGGAATGAAAGAAATATAGGTTGCTTCACAACTTAGGGCAAAAACTGCCACATGGACATGACACATAGGCAAAACTAATGAGGTGGCGCCTAGTCATAGCAACCCATCACAATTTACAAGGTTAAGATCATCTATATTGGTCATGATCAGCTACAAATAAGGCAGCAGACCAGTTCTATCTGCTTTATGACCATTTCGTGTAAGGAAATTACGACCTTTCTGATTAAAATGGTCGTTATAGTTTAGGGTTTGGAGCCCCCGAACAGCTTTTGACCAATTGGTCTGAAATGGTCATAGATCTATGACCAATTCTTTCAGGGTCACTAACAGAAGATCACTAGTTGACATATTTTTTTAGTGAGGTTAGCCAGTTGGGGAGCGTGGTGTAGTGGTTTTCCAACAGTACAAACGGCGAACAGGTCTCACAAAAAAAATGGTGAACAGGTTTTGCATGGTGAAGAAGATATACATGAGCATATGTACGAATCGGTAGAGCCGCGCACTCCAGGAATAACCGGTAGAGCAGCAATTTGCTCGCGGAAGAAATTCCGTGCATAATTACAGGAACTACAGCAGGCCATGAAGAAATTTGCCACGTGTTGAGCGTTCGACATTGAAGTAGTCTAGGTCGTTGGATTGACATGATTTGATGGCCGAGATTAATTGAATCTGCCTCTTTAAATCTTTTTATATTGGTATAGATATAGATGAGGCAAAAATCCCACCATTGTCATAATTCATTTATCTATGGTCGAACCATGGCCGGAGATGAGCACTATGAAGTCTCTTGCTGTACTCCACAACCGGCAAAGCCAAAGACTAGTATTGACCATTGAGGCTGGACTTTATTTGTTCGTGACCGATGAGACCAAACTTTTTCTCAATTCACAGACTTCACTGTAATTTCCGTGACCGACAAGGTCGGAAATCATTCATGTCCTAACCGTCAAGGCTAGACCTGCTTTCCTGTGCCCGACGAGGCTAAACATACTTCTCCTTGGCCGACGAGGTCAGGAGATCGTTTTCCTTTTCCGTGACCGACGAGGACAGAATTATCCATATCTGTCTAGGCCGACGAGGCTAGACATACTTCTCGTTGACCGACGATGCCAGATGCTCGTTTCCCTTTCCCGCGACCGTCGAGACCGGAACCCTTTTTGTCCTGACCGACGGGGCCGAACCCATTTTGTTCACGAATCGATGAGGCCGAACACTTTTTTGAGGCTTTACTATGAACCCGGTGCCGACAAGGCCAGATGTCTCATACCAAAGGACGGCGAGGCTTTGGGATATCATTACATGCCACTTTTTTTCTCAACACATGAGAACATTTCAGGTTCAAGATGACGACCATCAGCGCAGCTTAATCAGAGGTGTTCTACAGGATTTACCAGTAGACATAATTAACTGGATGGTCTTACGGGACTCCAGGAATCAGAATCTTCACAATCGTTGGATGTTAGTAAGATGCACTTGTTCATGGCCCATATTTGTAATCATCTGGTTAACCGCATTTTGTAATTCCCAAGAGAGTTAATAAAGAAATGTTTCCCTATGTATTCTTGTCTATTTTATTTATTTGTATACGATTGTATAATGGCACGTCCGCATTTTTATTGTCATTACGCATTAGAAAATACCCCTACCCATGGTACGATTCTTTTTTGCGATACAACGATACTTTTGTCAAAAACTTTATTCTGCATTGTAAGCTGGTATGCCCAGCAAATTTATTTTAGCAATCAATCGAACCTACAAAGTTCTCAGTCTTCAAATCGAGCATTTTTATCTAAAAAATTACTCTTGCATGTTTCCCCACTGAAACAGCTACAAATTCTCAGTCTCAGCTCTGTATTATAATATCTAGTTTTTAAATTTGTTAATAGAATTATAGTATGTTTCGTCCGTCTTTTCAAAACAAAATAAAAAATCAACCTAATACCAAAAAACCGTTCACTACAGTATCTGGTCGTGGTGCTACAGTACTTGACCGAGTCACTGCAGTGTCAATTGAATCGCTAGGGAGCATGGTCGAGTCCCCACTGGGCCGACCAATCAAAGCGCACGTTGTGCGAAACAAGGACAGTTTGCCGCATAGAGCTTCCAATAGGAGCTCTTGAGCTATAACTCTTGCACGAGCTTTATGTCGAACGGCATTTCATATTTAGCGCTTCAAGGGCCGGTTATAGGCCATTTGGCAAACCGGTGCACACCCCTCCCTCCGCGCTGGGCCAATCCAATTTCACTTTTTTTTCTTGTTTAATACGCAAAAAAAAAATGTTGTATGAGAGAGATTCAAACTTGCGACCTCCACCTTAATTGTAACCCGCAAAAACCGACCAGACAAACACACATCATGATTATGTATTTCCTTTTCATACTTTTATACATTCTCCAGCCGGGATTTTCTCTTTTCTTTTTGAATTTTTTCTAGATCAATTGTTTGTTTTGATTTTTTTTCTCTCCTTTTCTGTTTCTTTTCTTTCATATTTTCCTTTTTCTTTTTTGTTTCACTTTTGTTTTGTTCTGGACTAGTTTTACTTGTTTTCTTTCTTATTATTTTTCTTTTCTTTTTCCTTTTTTGAAATGCATGATTTTTTTCCCGAAATCAATGAATTTTCTTTCAATTTGAGAGTTTTTTTCAACATACATGAATTTTTTCCAAATTCGATTAACTTTTTCCAAATTTCGGAACTTTAGTAAAAATTGATATTAATTTTTAAATTTTTGTGCATTTTTTCAAAATTATTGAATGTTTTTAAAATTCAATGAATTTTTTTCCAAAATTGATGAACTTATTCTCAAATTTGTGAACTTTTTTTAAGTTTGTGATTTTTTTTCAAAATCCATGAACATTTTCGAACATTTTTTAAAATTGCTCAAGCTCAACTCTGCAGATCGCCACCCGCGCAGAGACCCGCTAAAGCCATGTTGTCGATGAAAATAGTTTTAATTTTCAAGAACATATTCGATATTGGTAGTAGAAGCCTATGTGTTAAATCATGCTACATTGAAAATATGTTTATCATGCTGAGAAATCTGAGTTTGAAAAAACAATCATATTAGTATAACATGTATAGACCAGTTAAGGAAGCATTTTTTTTCTAGTTGAAAATATGAGAAATCTGAGTTTGAAAAAAACGTATTTGTATAAGATATATAGACCATACAACTCGACAGTAGAATTTGGAAATTTTAATCTTCTGAAGTCTTGCATAGTGCCTTATCATAATAAGGAGTATAGTACTGCACATGCTATGTTGTACAAGAAGAAAAATTGTACTCCCTCCGATCTAAAATAAGTGTCATGATTGTAGTTCAAACCACTACACTTACTTTGGATCGAAGAGAGTAGATAACAATAATTAGGCAACTAAAATAACAGAAAGCACAGGGGCATGTCAATATAATTAATAAATTCGATCTCCACCTGTTGAGAAATAAGCAATGCAATTGCACACAGATCAAAATAAAATTTGTTCCAACATAAAAAACAATAATATCAGGTTCCAGTTCCACAACAGGGCCTCGGTCTATCAAGCCATACTAAAAGCATAAACAGGTAACACGCTGTTCTTATTTATTCAACAGAGCAAAAAGTTTTACCTACACCTACAGTAGCAGGCTACAACAGAACCAAACCCCATTTGAGAATTCTCGGATGCCCTGATAAGAGTCGTATGTAAGTAGCTTGACTGCAATTTAACCAAAACAAAAAAAGGAAAGCAAGAATCTTCTATGACTATATGTTTTCCTGTAGTTGATATGCCTGTAATCACTCGAGCTGACAATATCATATGCTTGCAATCATTTGAGCCGTCAATTAGCCAAAATTCTTGACACAACATCAAAATAGCTCTATAAAAAGGAAGAAACATGAAAATTATTATGAACAGAATGAGAAGTATATAAAACAAATGTAAACCAGTGACAAAAATGAAGAGAGCTACAACAGAATGGAAAATCAAAATTTCTAAACATCATTAGCTACAGACAGAAGAATTTGCAAAAGCTAAAAGACAACTCTTGCGGCCTACATTACCTATATATCGCAATTAAAATATAAGATTTCTCAACTGGGTAATCAAGATTGTGCTAATGCTTACTAGTCCTAGAAATCATCAAATCATGTCCTCTGTTTCAGTGAGAACATCAAAATCCCCTTTGGTAAGGAACTGCTTGACAAGGACCGACACAAACAAGCAAGAAACAAAGGACCAGTAAGAATGACAACCTCTTTTTCTAATGAAACACAAACAAAACTTCAAATAAGAAAGAGAAACAAACTACAAGGCCGGACCCATTTTTTCTTATTCAATTTATTTTCTTATTTCATTTTTTTAAATGCATGAACTTTTTTCAAAATCAATGAATTTTCTTTCAATTTGAGATTTTTTAAAAAAATACAAGAATTTTTTCCAAATTCAATTAACCTTTTGCAAATTTCTGAACTTTAGTCAAAATTGATATTAATTTTTCAAAATTTTGTGTTTTTTTAAATTGTTGAATTTTTTTCAAATTCAATGATTTTTTTCCAAAATGTATGAACTTCTTCTCAAATTTGTGAACTTATTTCAAAATCGATGAACATTTTTGAACTCATGGATTTTTTGTGTGTGTGTTTTATTTGTATATATTTTTTTAAAAATGTATTTTTTTCAAAAGTCAACTATTCATCCATTGTACGAGCAAGAAAATATGTATTTTATGAGACTCAGCTAGCGAGTGACTGCATGTTTGCGGGAGCTACCAGCATGTTGTTGAGTCGGCCCACAGGAGCGGCGGCGTGAGCGGCAGCTTCCTGAGCTGGCGCCAATTAGGAGCACCTATGTTTGACTCACCTACCTTCGTTCAGGCACTGGCCGGCCCGCTAACATTTTTTTAATCTCGTGCAGTTTATTAGGGGAGCTCCTATATGATGCAACTTGCGTTTATGTCATGCGACTGGGCGGGCCCACTCGACCAAAGCAAATTGTGTTCTGTACCGTGACATAAAAATCATGACATGCTATTCTTGATGTCAGGATGCTAGCCACCAAAACTAACATCTGCTGGTGATTCATGGCAGAGCGAACTGTTTAACAACACGTGTTAGGTTTCCAAAATCATTTGAATTTTTTGAATATTTATTTAAGACATTGAAAAAAGGTAAAATGCCGAATATTTTTTAAAAAGGCAACTACTATTTGATATTTCAAACATTTTTCTAAATGTGGTTGTTTTTCATAATTACAAATAATTTTCGAAAAATAGAAAAAAATGTTTGAACATAAAACAATTTCTTGAATTTTTTTTTGAAAAAATAGACAATTTTAAAGTTTTTGAAACACCAATAGAAATATAAAATTGTGTTACTTAAAAAAGTTCTGGATGAAGAACATTTTTTATAATTCCTTTTGTTTTTCGCAAAACTAGGAATAAGTTCTGAGTCTGTGAGAGAAATTAGAAAATGCGAACATTTTTTGGTACTCTGAACAATTTTTGAAAAACATGAGTTGAAATTCCCTAAATATTTTTCGAAATTATGAAAAAATTGGAACATATTTTTTGTGAAATTCTAAACATTTTTTAAAAGGACGAATATTTTGCAAAAACATTTACACTTCTGGAATATATAAAAGGAAAAAAAGATAAAAAGAAATGAAAAGAAAAAGGAAAAGAAATGAAAAGGGAAACAGAAACAGAAAATGAAAAAAAGAAAAACGAAAAGATAAAACGAAAAAACCAGTAAAAAATGTAAGAGTTAAGAAAACATTCTAGAAGTTTCCAAAACCGGCAATATCGCTGTGGTAAAGTGTGCCGGCTTATTTCTCAAGCTGGGGAATAGCATGTGCATGCTCCCGAGAAGACACAATAAGGGTCATTGTCATATACGGTTTTCCGTTGATTAGTTTGCATCTGATTTTCCTCCATTTTCCGTATCATATATTATGTGGGATTCAGTGGCTGAGGCCTAATAACACTTTTTTCTTTTGGTAAATGTAGTTAAAATATAGCATTTTGCTTGTATAATTTTTTAAAGAAAATCATATCAACCAAACAAATGTTCATGACATTTCAAAAGTTGTTAAGACTTTTTATAATTATGTTGTTTACATTTCTAAAAATCCTTATGGAATTTCAAAAACTGTTTGCATGGTTTAGAAAATGTTTTGTACCATTAAAAAATGCTTGTGAGATTTTAAAAATGTTGATAACAATTTAAAACTATTCATACAATTAAAAGCATGTTTATTACGTTTAAAAAAAGTTACATGTGTGTTTAAATTTCTTCATAATGTATTTAAAAATGTTAAATGTTCATTTGACTAATGCGTATCTGGAAAATGCTCAAAAGGTACACAGAAGTTTTTCGCCTTGTATGTATTTTAAATTTTATTAGTCACATTTTCATAAAATATTCATGAACTATAAATATTGTCTACACAGTTTTCGAAAAATGTCCACAGTATACCAAAAATGTCAGTGCCATTTTTTTAAAATATACTAAAAATATTTGCTCATTTTAATTTAAAAAAACAAATGACATCTTTGAAGTTCAAACATGTATTGCAAGTTGTTCCCTTTGTATATTTTTTTCAAATGGGCACTTTGCAAAATATTCAACAACTATTTTAAAAAGTTTTAATGTTTATGCAGTAAATATTGGAAGTGTATCTGAAAATGTTGAACTTCTATAAGAAGTATGTTTAACATATATTAAAAAAATCATTACGTATTAAAAATGATAAATAATGAAAAAAATAAAAAGGAGCAAGTAAAGAAATCAAAAATAAAACTGATAAAACCAATAGAGACATGAAACATAAATGCAAGAAAACTAGTAATTTAAAAACATAAAAAACTGAAAAGTAAAAAATCAAATAAATGGTTCTGTAGAAATTTCCAAAACCACTCTATTTGATCGGCTCATGAAAGTGAGTGCACAGTCGAGCACAGGCGAGCAGAGCATACATCTCGTAGTAAGCAAGTCATAGCTCTCGTACTTAGTGAGGCTAAGAAAAAAATATTACATTTAATCATCGCACGTCGTAGGTGTATGGAAAAGGAACACAATGTTGATTTGTTGGAGAACTTGCCTGTAATTTCTTATTCTTATAATGAAGTTCTTTGTAAGGGTTCATTTCATTTAATATATGTCCTTTGACCTCGCTAGTGGTGGCATGCCAAAAAGAGTCTTGATGGCGTGTCATCCCCACACCAACAATATGGCCCCACTGATAAAAGAAATAGCGATGGCATGTGGGCCCCCACGCTACCAGTAACAAGATATATTGATGGTGTTGTGCCATGTGGACCATTGTGGGTGATGAAACGGTCCCATCCTTCTCATCCCATGCGGGTCATTGTTGGTCCTTTCTCTAACTCAATAGTGTATATAGGGGTCCCTAATACCCTCGAAGAGGACACTCTCATGTAAGTTAATTGAATCGCAACCATACGTTGCATGGGACAATTAGTGCAACAACGAGAAACACGCACACATTACATTACTTGTAAAGTCACTAGAAAAAAAAGAAAAAAAATTGTTAATAGTGTATGAAAACGAATAGTTCGTTACCACTGAACTAAGAAACCCTCCACAAGATAGACACTGAACAATGAGCCACTTGTAAGGCCAGCTGCAAATTTTGGCATGCCATATCCTATTAGAGAAGAAAGTACAATGTCTAAATATTGATCAAGGCAAATAGACTACACATTCGTATTTACAAATTCATACAACATAAACATATAATATAATTTCATACCACAAGAATATGGATTCTTGTTTCCATATTATACTCTCAAATTGATTTTCATCTAATAGAATGTTTTTTTCTCTCAAAAGGAGAGGCCTATCACATAGCCACATACACACATTCACAATCGCATTTAAGAACTAAATTACTAGCAATTGGGGGCACCAAGCACTTGACATGCACACTACTATATATCATGCATTCTCTACTACCTAAAAACATGTAAGGTTCCCTCTCCCGTCATATGTTGTCGCACTCTTCGTCCTCCCTCCCCGTACAATATCCCACACCAATTTTCCTCTCCTTTCTGGTTTTCTATTTAGAATCGGTTTTCATCTGGCCGGACATACCAGGATCAATCTTTGGTAACACCAATCAATTATCATATGGTTTTTTTTTAGAAAAGGAGGAATCACCCCCGGCCTCTGCATCCGGGTGATGCATGCGGCCATATTATTTATCATTCACAAAGACCTTACAAAGTAATACAACAGTAAGCCCGAGGCCACCATCTAAACGACACCTGTCGCTACTCCTATCCCCTTGATGAAAGCGTGCCGAATGTCCGGGCCAAATACCAAACAGACATCGCACGAAAGCCTAACATCTAACGCCGGATGCCCCATCCAGGCCACATAGGCGGGACTGGGTAACACTCCAGTCCGGCGCACTCTCAGTGAGTACCACACGCACACACTGCAAAGGGCCGTCACCTCCATCTTCCCTCGATCCATCCTCAAAGCATGTACTGACGCATCGACCTTGTCAGGCCTCTCTGCCATCGACGCCACCACGACGCCAGACAACGTCGACCTCCTGCGCGTGTCCCTCACCACACATCTGACGCCAAGCCTCCACTGCTCCATGCCGTCGAGAACCGCCGCCATGAATATGTAGAAGGAAACACCGCTCCACCGAAGCTGCCATCCGCGGGTCCCTCGAGCCCGAGTGCATCTCCAAGGATGCCGCCCCCAAGGGGGTAACGACACATGAATGCCGCCGTCATCCGATCAACTGATCTAGGGTTTCCCCCGGAGGTATTGGGTGGGGTTGGAAGCTTCACCTCGATGATGCCTTCATGAAGGAAACGATGATAAGAGCATCGTCATCACCGGCTCCGGCAAATGACCAATTACGTCAATCACAGACCGTATTCTTCTCTTCCTTATCTTCTCTTCTCTTCTCTTTAGTAACACATATATAACACAATCAATTCACGTCATTCTTTGGTAACACAAATAAATCGTATCATATGGTAATCAATTTCGTGCCTTTTCTGTCTATTTATTTTTTTACCCATAAATTCTCTTCATTCCTTTCTTGATTTCCTCTAATTTATCCCATGATGATGAGAAGATGCTACATGGGAACGCAAGACCCTACATGCACCACTGCTTGAATCCCACTCGCATTGTGGCTCGAGGCCACCATCCTCCTCGAGGAGAAAAGGGTAGAGCACCGTCCAAGGAAGATCGCGGCGATGTCGAGTACTCGCCTCAAGTCTGCACCAACAATGGACGACACTTGAGGCCCAGACCCACGTCACCTCTGCACACCTATGTTGACTGCCGCTGCCGAGCCCTTTTCCTGATGTAGTTTCCCTGAGCATCACCGCCGAACCCTCCCCACGAGCGTCTTCCACCAGTTCATGATTGGACGGCCGGACTTAGACTCGGGCCCTACTCCATCCCGGCGTAGAACCACAACCAAGCCTTTTTTTATCACCGAGTCAGTAGGAGATGGGAAGCAGAAAGAAGACATCGCTCAGTTTTCTGGGAGGATAGAGGTTGGCTAGACCACAAGACTCCCAGGCAAACGACCGACTGAGCGTCAACTGCTAGCTAGAAGGATGCGGCAGCGAGCGGCGCGACAGAGGTAATACACGTTGCTGGGAGGCTTGGTCTGTTAAATCCTTTCAAGATTTATAAATGCTTTTCTGTTTATAATTTTCAGTTAATTTTCTTGTCTGCTTGATTGCCATATTTGATTTACTTTTTCCATTGTATAGTTACGAGGATCTTGTACTGGAAATGCCCCGATGTGGAGCTATCGTGCATGATGCAATTGTGTACTTTTAATAATACTACTACCTGAGCTCTCCCTAACCAAAGACTAGCAAGATATATGGAGTAGTACAGTTGGGTCATTCAAATATTCCATAGCACATCACACTTCTTGCTGTTTATTCATATTCCTTGCACAATACTATGGCATTTTCTAATCACTTCAGTTAGTAGTAGTTTTTTCTATACAATAAACGTCATATGCCATATTTATTTTGTGATCTTGACCTTTACTCCACATTAACATAACCTGATTGTAAATTATTTTGTTGGATTGTATATCATCCCCTGATTTCACTGGATTATATTACCATAACTAGTTACATATACCAACTTTGGTAATGGCCTACCATTCAGCTGCAAGTGAACTTGCCTATTTTACAAAACTCAAATTTATCATGAAGTTAGGTTATTTTCTTCTATTTGAATGGGAAATATTTTGATTTCTCTTCATCAACGGGAAATTTTGCATGTGATGAAAATTAAGAGAACCGAGACAGAAAATATACAGATACCATGCAACCATCAAGAGAACAAACTATCGTTATATGTATCCAGTTCACACAAACTTCTCAATGGTCTGCAGAAGATTGACTGAATGTTATCTTTGTGATTATTACACATCATCTTTATGTATCAAAAAGTAGAAGCGCCACTTGATCAATGTAGCCTGAAGAATATTTGTATGAGTCGCATGTAATTGTAACATAAAAATTATGGCCGATGAAAGAAAAGAGGGATATTGTAATGGCAAAGAAGAGAAAATGACTGTTGTTGAACCTAGCATGTTTGCAAACAAGCAACATGTGGTGATGGACATTTTCTCTACCATATGAATGAGAGTTGGTTATTTGTTTTCACAAATTTCTTATTTTCAACTTGTCATTCAATGCCTTGGTCACCGTGCCGAAAATAATACACCTTATATAAAGGAATGGAGAGGGTAACTCGGAGTTAAGCTTACACACGTCGTTTGAGCTATACCTATTTTTCCCGTTGCAATGCACGGGTGATTACCTAGTCTAGAACTAAATTTACAAAATTACCAATCCACACTGAGCAGATTACTCAGCCTAAAATTTATCATTCCTACAATATATATTGGCCGCGGCCGGTGACCAGGCAAGGCCATTCCACAACATTCCTATAACTTACTATATAAATGTAGGATCCACACTAAGCATATCATCTTGGACTATGTATCAATCAGTATATCCATTATAACAACACAACAAATTGGGCGCGGGGCCAGCCCGATAAAATGGGGCAAAGTGGAAGGGGAAGGAGACACAACAAATATTCGCAGCCCGCATCGCAAATATTCGGGCATGAAAACACGAACCCAAAACAAGGACCAAAATAGACCACTAGCTGTCCATAGCCCAAGCCACAACTAGTACATAACCAGTGGCGTGTCGAGTCTCTGACATGCTACAAATAATTTCGCAACTGGGCAGGCTGTTGGGCCCACACAGTTGTGGCGTAATTGCCTACTCACACGCCACCGACAATGACATAGTGGTGGCATAAAAAATATGCCCATGCCACCAGTATTTCAAAAAAAAGCAATGGCATGGATTGAAATTGATGCGACATCATTTAAGACGTGTGTAAACATTTCTGCAGTAGTGCTACAGAAGGGGGGAAAAGAAAAAGAATAAAGAAACATGCAAGCAGGGAACTCATCCTGACTAGATCGACCTATTGCCACACGCACATAACGTGCATGTTATTTGCTTTGTGTTTTCCCGTGGTAGGTTACAGGGGATTGTACATGTATTTTTATAACAGCCAACTTCTGTACAACTTAGACATGTATCATGTCGTTTGGAACCTTGTTTCCATTCTATCTAAATATTCACGTGCAGTCCTTGCAGGTTCGAAAAAAGGCTTGGACATGTAACATGATGGAACCCAGCACAAAACGTGCTTAATAATTCTAATAAGGACCGAAGAGGGTTGTTCCTAAATGACATCCTGAAATATGACCTTTGCGATGTGGCTATCAACTGTTTCAGATGAGCAATGAACCGAGTAGTAGAAGCTTTTCACCACATTGAGAAATGTGTGTCTGGTCTCTCTGTTAAGGCCATGGCAACCCTGATGAACACGCCAAGATAGTTGTTGCATCTCCGAATCCACTTGCCGGTGTAAGTCCTCTGTGTTCTCCATACGTGCCCCATTCTGTTTTTCCCAATTGAACATTCTTTGGTTATAGTTTGACAAATCACATCCAACTCAAACGGAGGTACATGGATATATGAATGCAATGCACGTACACACGCACCTGAGCAAGACCAATTGTGGCAAGCTTGTGGCAAATGAAAGAGGTGAGCTGCTCGAGCTGGGAATAATCCCAAAGGTTCAGTTTCTGTTCGCCTGAAACATTCCTTCCTGAACAAATCTCGATTGTGCGAACGAACAACAGAGCTGTATCTCCATCAACGGATCCATGGCCCTCCTTTCCATTCCATGCCATGAGCCACTGCTTCCATTGTAGTTACCAAAGAAAATATAGGTTCCGCCATTTCATATCTGGTAAAAGTTCCATACCATATCAACAACGATATCAAAGTGTAGTGGTTTCTTGAATTTTACAGCTTTACGAAGACCGCCGGAAACATCGTCAAACGAAACAAGGTCGATAACATCTTCAAGATTCTCTGTTGAATAGCATGGAGCTCTTCAATGAATTGCACACACATTTTGCATCAATCATCACTAAACCAGATTCCAGAGAGGGAAAACTATGAGGCTGCATACATACCCAATGTGTCGGAAGTGAGTTGTAACTGCCTCAGCAAGCACCGCCACGCGAGCCCATGCTAGACGCTCTGCTGCTCGGCCTGGTTCGAAGATATTTGGTGAAGCTAAAAAGTAAGCCGTAAGAGCGCTCTGTGGAGTCCCACCATACCTCTGCAGATGGCTGGGAGAGTTTTTTGGATGATATTGTTGGACCGGATCAGAGCGCATTCGTCCCGGGTCGCCTGATAACAGACAATGTCTTAATCGCGTATGAAAGCGTGCATGCCATGAAGCGAAGGAAGAAGGGAGGAAATGCTGCGTGTGCTATTAAGTTAGATATGATGAAAGCCTATGATCACGTCGAGTGGCACTACCTCGAAGCGATTATGCTAAAGATGGGGTTTGGATTGGAATTTGTTTGTCTCATTATGAAGTGCATAACTTCAGTGCGGTTTGCTGTTCGAGTAAATGGCGAGCTTCTCCCTTTCTTCTCTCCCTCCACGGGGTTCCGTCAGGGTGACCCCGTATCACCTTACTTGTTTTTGCTTTGTGCCGAGGGCCTCACTTCACTGCTGAATTTCTATGGAGGGGCTTATATCGACAGAGGCATACGGGTTAGCTATCGATGTCCTTGGTGAAGGAAATATGCCCTAGAGGCAATAATAAAGTTATTATTTATTTCCTTATTTCATGATAAATGTTTATTATTCGTGCTAGAATTGTATTAACCAGAAACATAATACATGTGTGAATACATAGACAAACTTAGTGTCACTAGTATGCCTCTACTTGACTAGCTCGTTAATCAAAGATGGTTATGTTTCCTAACCATGAACAAGGTGTTGTTCTTTGATTAACGAGGTCACATCATTAGTTGAATGATCTGATTGACATGACCCATTTCATTAGCTTAGCACCCGATCGTTTAGTATGTTGCTATTGCTTTCTTCATGACTTATACATGTTCCTATGACTATGAGATTATGCAACTCCCGTTTACCGGAGGAACACTTTGTGTGCTACCAAACGTCACAACGTAACTGGGTGATTATAAAGGAGCTCTACAGGTGTCTCCAAAGGTAGATGTTGGGTTGGCGTATTTCGAGATTAGGATTTGTCACTCCGATTGTCGGAGAGGTATCTCTGGGCCCTCTCGGTAATGCACATCACATAAGCCTTGCAAGCATTGCAGCCAATGAGTTAGTTGCGAGATGATGTATTACGGAACGAGTAAAGAGACTTGCCGGTAACGAGATTGAACTAGGTATTGGATACCGACGATCGAATCCCGGGCAAGTAACATACCGATGACAAAGGGAACAACGTATGTTGTTATGCGGTCTGACCGATAAAGATCTTCGTAGAACATGTAGGAGCCAATATGGGCATCCAGGTCCCGCTATTGGTTATTGACCGGAGATGTGTCTCGGTCATGTCTACATTGTTCTCGAACCGTAGGGTCCGCACGCTTAACGTTACGATGACAGTTATTATGAGTTTATGCATTTTGATGTACCGAAGTTAGTTCGGAGTCCCGGATGTGATCACGGACATGACGAGGAGTCTCGAAATGGTCGAGACATAAAGATTTGATATATTGGAAGCCTATGTTTGGATATCGGAAGTGTTCCGGGTGAAATCGGTATTTTACCGGAGTACCGGGAGGTTACCGGAACCCCCCGGGAGTTGTATGGGCCTTAATGGGCTTTAGTGGAAAGGAGAAGGGGCAGCCCAAGATGGGCCGCGCGCCTCCCCCCTCCCCTAGTCCTATTAGGACAAGGAGAGGTGGCCCGCCCCCCTCTCTCTCTTTCCCCCTCAGCGAATCCT
>NC_041382.1:13328084-13347160 GCF_002162155.2 Triticum dicoccoides | reverse complement strand
GGACTCCCTTGGCGCACCCTCCTTGGCCGGTCGGCCCCCTCCCCTTGGCTCCTTTATATACGGAGGCAGGGGACACCCCTAGACACACAAGTTGATCATTGAGATCGTTCCTTAGCCGTGTGCGGTACCCCTTGCCACCATATTCCACCTCGATTATATTGTAGCAGTGCTTAGGCGAAGCCCTGCGACGGTAGAACATCAAGATCGTCACCACGCCGTCGTGCTGACGGAACTCCTCCCCGACGCTTTGCTGGATCGGAGCCCGGGGATCGTCATCGAGCTGTACGTGTGCTAAGAACTCGGAGGTGCCGGAGTAACGGTGCTTGGACCGGTCGGATCGGGAAGACGTACGACTACTTCCTCTACGTTGCGTCAACGCTTCCGCAGTCGGTCTGCGTGGGTACGTAGACAACACTCTCCCCTCTCGTTGCTATGCATCACCATGATCTTCCGTGTGCGTAGGAAATTTTTTGAAATTATTGCGTTTTCCAACAGTGGCATCCGAGCCTAGGTTTTATGGTTTGATGTTATATGCACGAGTAGAACACAAGTGAGTTGTGGGCAATATAAGTCATACTGCCTACCAGCATGTCATACTTTGGTTCGGCGGTATTGTTGGACGAGACGACCCGGACCGACATTACGCGTACGCTTACGCAAGACCGGTTCTCCCGACGTGCTTTGCACATAGGTGGCTTGCGGGCGACAGTCTCTCCAACTTTAGTTGAACCAAGTGTGGCTACGCCCGGTCCTTGCGAAGGTTAAAACAGAGTCTATTTCACAAACTATCATTGTGGTTTTGATGCGTAGGTGAGATTGGTTCTTGCTTAAGCCCGTAGCAGCCACGTAAAACTTGCAACAACAAAGTAGAGGATGTCTAACTTGTTTTTGCAGGGCATGTTGTGATGTGATATGGTCAAGGCATGATGCTGAATTTTATTGTATGAGATGATCATGTTTTGTAACCTAGTTATCGGCAACTGGCAGGAGCCATATGGTTGTTGCTTTATTGTATGCAGTGCAATCGCGATGTAATGCTTTACTTTATCACTAAGCGGTAGCGATAGTCGTGGAAGCATAAGATTGGCGAGACAACAACGATGCTACGATGGAGATCAAGGTGTCGCGCCGGTGACGATGGTGATCATGACGGTGCTTCGGAGATGGAGATCACAAGCACAAGATGATGATGGCCATATCATATCACTTATATTGATTGCATGTGATGTTTATCTTTTTATGCATCTTATCTTGCTTTGATTGACGGTAGCATTATAAGATGATCTCTCACTAAATTATCAAGAAGTGTTCTTCCTGAGTATGCACCGTTGCCAAAGTTCGCCGTGCCCAGACACCACGTGATGATCGGGTGTGATAAGCTCTACGTCCATCTACAACGGGTGCAAGCCAGTTTTGCACACGCAGAATACTCAGGTTAAACTTGACGAACCTAGCATATGCAGATATGGCCTCGGAACACAGAGACCGAAAGGTCGAGCGTGAATCATATAGTAGATATGATCAACATAATGATGTTCACCATTGAAAACTACTCCATCTCACGTGATGATCGGTTATGGTTTAGTTGATTTGGATCACGTGATCACTTAGAAGATTAGAGGGATGTCTATCTAAGTGGGAGTTCTTAAGTAATATGATTAATTGAACTTTAATTTATCGTGAACTTAGTCCTGGTAGTATTAGCATATCTATGTTGTGGATCAATAGCTCGCATTGTTGCTTTCATGTGTTTATTTTGATATGTTCCTACAGAAAATTGTGTTGAAAGATGTTAGTAGCAAAAATGCGGATTGGATCCGTGATCTGAGGTTTATCCTCATTGCTGCACAGAAGAATTATGTTCTTGATGCACCACTAGGTGACAGACCTATTGCAGGAGCAGATGCAGACGTTATGAACGTTTGGCTAGCTCAATATGATGACTACTTGATAGTTTAGTGCACCATGCTTAACGGCTTAGAATCGGGACTTCAAAGACGTTTTGAACGTCATGGACCATATGAGATGTTCCTGGAGTTGAAGTTAATATTTCAAGCAAATACCCGAGTTGAGAGATATGAAGTATCCAACAAGTTTTATAGCTAAAAGATGGAGGAGAATCGCTCAACTAGTGAGCATGTGCCCAGATTGTCTGAGTACTACAATCGCTTGAATCAAGTGGGAGTTAATCTTCCAGATAAGATAGTGATTGACAGAATTCTCTAGTCACCATCACCAAGTTAGTAGAACTTCGTGATGAACTATGATATGCAAGGGATAACGGAAACGATTCCCAAGCTCTTCGTAATGCGTAAATTGACGAAGGTAGAAATCGAGAAAAACATCAAGTGTTGATGATAGACAAGACCACTAGTTTCAAGAAAAGGGCAGAGGGAAGAAGGGGAACTTCAAGAAGAACAGCAAGCAAGTTGCTGCTCAAGTGAAGAAACCCAAGTTTGGACCTAAGCCTGAAACTGAGTGTTTCTACTGCAAAGGGACTGGTCACTGGAAGCGGAACTACCCCAAGTGATTGGCAGATAAGAAGGATGGCAAAATGAACATAAGTATATTTGATATACATGTTATTGATGTGTACTTTACTAGTGTTTATAGCAACCCCTCAGTATTTGATACTAGTTCAGTTGCTAAGATTAGTGACTCGAAACGGGAGTTGCAGAGTAAACAGAGACTAGTTAAGGTGAAGTGACGATGTGTGTTGGAAGTGGTTCCAAGATTGATATGATCATCATCGCATACTCCCTATACTTTCGGGATTAGTGTTGAACCTGAATAAGTGTTATTTGGTGTTTGCGTTGAGCATGAATATGATTTGATCATGTTTATTATAATACAGTTATTCATTTAAGTAAGAGAATAAATTGTTATTCTGTTTACATGAATAAAACCTTATATGGTTACACACCCAATGAAAATAGTTCGTTGGATCTCGATCGTAGTGATACACATAATCATAATATTGAAACCAAAAGATGCAAAGTTAATAATGATAAGTGCAACTTATTTGTAGCACTGCCGTTTAGGTCATATTGGTGTAAAGCGCATGAAGAAAATCCATGCTGATGCGCTTTTTGGAATCACTTGATTATGAATCACTTGATGCTTGCGAACCATGCCTTATGGGCAAGATGACTAAAACGCCGTTCTCCGGAACAATGAAGCAAGCAACAGATTTGTTGAAAATCATACATACTGATGTATGTGGTCCGATGAATATTGAGGCTCGCGATAGATATCATTATTTTCTGATCTTCACAGATGATTTGAGCAGATATGAGTATATCTACTTGATGAAACAAAGGTCTGAAACATTTGAAAAGTTCAAAGAATTTCAGAGTGAAGTGGAGAATCATCGTAACAAAAATGAATGTTTCTACGATATGATCGCAGAAGTAAAATATTTGAGTTACGATTTTGGTCTTCAATTAAAATAATGTGAAATAGTTTCACTACTCACGCCACCTGGAACACCATAGTGTAATGGTGTGTCCGAACGTCATAACCGTACTTTATTAGATATAGTGCGATCTATGATGTCTCTTACCGATCTACCACTATCATTTTGGGGTTATGCATTAGAGACGGCTGCATTCACGTTAAAAAAGGCACCATCTAAATCCGTTGAGACGACACCGTGTGAACTATGGTTTGGCAAGAAACCTAAGCTGTCGTTTCTTAAAGTTTGGAGTTGTGATGCTTATGTGAAAAAGTTTCATCTTAATAAGCTCAAACTCAAATCGGAGAAATATGTCTTCATAGGATACCCAAAGGAGACAGTTGGGTACACCTTCTATCACAAATCCGAAGGCAAGACTTTTGTTGCTAAATTCGGAGTTTTTCTAGAGAAGGAGTTTCTCTCGAAAGATGTGAGTGGGAGGAAAGTAGAACTTGATGAGGTAATTGTACCTGCTTCCTTATTGGAAAGTAGTACATCACAGAAAACTGTTTCTGTGACACCTACACCAATTAGTGAGGAAGCTAATGATGATGATCATGTAACTTCAGATCAAGTTACTACCGAATCTCGTAGGTAAACCAGAGTGAGATCCATACCAGAGTGGTACGGTAATCTTGTTCTGGAAGTTATGTTACTAGACCATGACGAACCTACGAACTATGAGGAAGCGATGATGAGCCCAGATTCCGCAAAATGGCTTGAGGCCATGAAATCTGAGATGGGATCCATGTATGAAAACAAAGTATGGACTTTGTTTGACTTGCCTGATGATCGGCGAGCCATAGAAAATAAATGGATCTTCAAGAGGAAGACGGACGCTGATAGTAGTGTTACTATCTACAAAGCTAGAATTGTCGCAAAAAAAAGGTTTTCGACAAGTTCAAGGTGTTGACTATGATGAGATTTTCTCACTCATATCTATGCTTAAGTCTGTCCGAATCATGTTAGCAATTGCCTCATTTTATAAAATCCGGCAAATGGATAAACAAAACTGCATTCCTTAATGGATTTATTAAAGAAGAGTTGTATATGATACAACCAGAAGGTTTTGTCAATCTTAAAGGTGCTAACAAAATGTGCAAACTCCAGCGATCCATCTATGGACTGGTGTAAGCATCTCGGAGTTGGAATATACGCTTTGATAAGTTGATCAAAGCATATAGTTTTATACAGACTTGCGGTGAAGCCTGTATTTATAAGAAAGTGAGTGGGAGCACTACAGCATTTCTGATAAGTATATGTGTATGACATATTGTTGATCAGAAATAATGTAGAATTATTCTGCAAAGCATAAAGGAGTGTTTTTAAAGAAGTTTTTCAAAGAAAGACCTCGGTGAAGCTGCTTACATATTGAGCATCAAGATCTATAGAGATAGATCAAGACGCTTGATAAGTTTTTCAATGAGTACATACCTTGACAAGATTTTGAAGTAGTTCAAAATGGAACAGTCAAAGAAAGAGTTCTTGCCTGTGTTGCAAGGTGTGAAATTGAGTAAGACTCAAAGCCCGACCACGGCAGAAGATAGAAATAGAATGAAAGTCATTCCCTATGCCTCAGCCATAGGTTCTATAAAGTATGCCATGCTGTGTACCAGATCTATTGTATACCCTACACTATGTTAAGCAAGGGAGTACAATAGTGATCTAAGAGTAGATCACTAGACAGCGGTCAAAATTATCCTTAGTGGAATAAGGAAATATTTCTCAATTATGGAGGTGACAAAAAGGTTCGTCGTAAAAAGTTACGTCGATACAAGTTTTGACACAGATCTGGATGACTCTAAGTATCGATCTAGATACATATTGAAAGTGGGAGCAATAAGCTAGAGTAGCTCCGTGCAGAGCATTGTTGACATAGAAATTCGCAAAATACTTACGGATCTGAATGTGACAGACCCGTTGACTAAAATTATCTCACAAGCTAAACATGATCACACCTTAGTACTCTTTGGGTGTTAACCACATAGTGATGTGAACTAGATTACTGACTCTAGTAAACCCTTTGGGTGTTGATCACATATCAATGTGAACTATAGGTGTTAATCACATGGTGATGTGAACTATTGTTGTTAAATCACATGGCGATGTGAACTAGATTATTGACTCTAGTGCAAGTGGGAGACTGAAGGAAATATGCCCTAGAGGCAATAATAAAGTTATTATTTATTTCCTTATTTCATGATAAATGTTTATTATTCATGCTAGAATTGTATTAACCGGAAACATAATACATGTGTGAATACATAAACAAACTTAGTGTCACTAGTATGCCTCTACTTGACTAGCTCGTTAATCAAAGATGGTTATGTTTCCTAACCATGAACAAGGTGTTGTTATTTGATTAACGAGGTCACATCATTAGTTGAATGATCTGATTGACATGACCCATTTCATTAGCTTAGCACCCGATCGTTTAGTATGTTGCTATTGCTTTCTTCATGACTTATACATGTTCCTATGATTATGAGATTATGCAACTCCCGTTTACCAGAGGAACACTTTGTGTGCTACCAAACGTCACAACGTAACTGGGTGATTATAAAGGAGCTCTACAGGTGTCTCTAAACGTAAATGTTGGGTTGGCGTATTTCGAGATTAGGATTTGTCACTCCGATTGTCGGAGAGGTATCTCTGGGCCCTCTCGGTAATGCACATCACATAAGCCTTGCAAGCATTGCAGCCAATGAGTTAGTTGCGAGATGATGTATTACGGAACGAGTAAAGAGACTTGCCGGTAACGAGATTGAACTAGGTATTGGATACCGATGATCGAATCTCGGGCAAGTAACATACCGATGACAAAGGGAACAACGTATGTTGTTATGCGGTCTGACCGATAAAGATCTTCGTAGAACATGTAGGAGCCAATATGGGCATCCAGGTCCCGCTATTGGTTATTGACCGGAGACGTGTCTCGGTCATGTCTACATTGTTCTCGAACCGTAGGGTCCGCACGCTTAACGTTATGATGACAGTTATTATGAGTTTATGCATTTTGATGTACCGAAGTTAGTTCAGAGTCCCGGATGTGATCACGGACATGACGAGGAGTCTCGAAATGGTCGAGACATAAAGATTGATATATTGGAAGCCCATGTTTGGATATCGGAAGTGTTCCGGGTGAAATCGGTATTTTACCGGAGTACCGGGAGGTTACCGGAAGCCCCCGGGAGCTGTATGGGCCTTAATGGGCTTTAGTGGAAAGGAGAAGGGGCAGCCCAAGATGGGCCGCGCGCCTCCTTCCTCCCCTAGTCCTATTAGGAAAAGGAGAGGTGGCCGGCCCCCCTCTCTCTCTTTCCCCCTCAGCGAATCCTACTCCAACTAGGATTGGGGGGGGGGGGGGGAATCCTACTCCCAAAGGGAGTAGGACTCCCTTGGCGCGCCCTCCTTGGCCGGCCGGCCCCCTCCTCTTGGATCCTTTATATACAGAGGTAGGGGACACCCCTAGACACACAAGTTGATCATTGAGATCGTTCCTTAGCCGTGTGCGGTGCCCCCTGCCACCATATTCCACCTCGATTATATTGTAGCAATGCTTAGGCGAAGCCCTGCGACGGTAGAACATCAAGATCGTCACCACGCCGTCGTGCTGACGGAACTCCTCCCCGACGCTTTGCTGGATCGGAGCCCAGGGATCGTCATCGAGCTGTACATGTGCTAAGAACTCGGAGGTGCCGGAGTAACGGTGCTTGGATCGGTCGGATCGGGAAGACGTACGACTACTTCCTCTACGTTGCGTCAACGCTTCCGCAGTCGGTCTGCATGGGTACGTAGACAACACTCTCCCCTCTCGTTGCTATGCATCACCATGATCTTGCGTGTGCGTAGGAATTTTTTTTGAAATTACTGCATTTCCCAACACTTGGATCAATCATTTACTTTTTGCGGACGATAGCATGATCTTCCTGCAAGCTAAGGTGCAGAGTGCTCATCGGTTGAATGAGATTCTTCGCATCTATGAGGAGTGTTCTAGTCAAGCAGTGAATAAAGAAAAAAGTGCAATATTTTTTAGCCCAAACACTCCTGATCCTACAAGGTTTTTACTAAAGCAAACACTGCAGATTTCAGTGAAAGCTTTTGGTGAACGCTACCTTGGCCTTCCAACGGTTGTCGGTCGAATTACTGGAGGAACTTTTGACCACATCGGGGAGAGGATTCATGTCAAAACTCCAAGGTGGAGTAGAGAGACTTATTTCATGCGTTGGAAGGGAAGTCAGGATTAAAGCAGTCGCCCAATCAATTCCCACATACAGTATGTCTTGCTTCCAGCTAACGAAAAAAGTGTGTAAGACGTTGGCCTCGCTTATGGCCAAATACTGGTGGAGCAGTAACCTTGATCGCCGGTCTTTACATTGGTTATCTTGGGATTCTTTGGCTGCACCAAAAGTTAAAGGAGGGATGGGATTCAAAGACTTTCAACTCTTTAATTTAGCACTACTCGGCAAGCATGGGTGGCGCTTGATGACGAATCCCAACTCTCTGTGTTCGCGGGTCTTGAAAGGAAGATATTTCCACTCCTGTGATTTCATGCAAGCTACTGCACCTAAGTTTTCTTCTGTTGTGTGGAGGGCTATAATCGTAGGCAGGGAAGCGTTGAAATCGGGCTTGCTTAAGCGCATTGGAAGCGGCACGACCGTTTCTATCTGGGAGGACAAATGGATCCCTGATACCAGAACTATGACTCCGGTTGCTCAGATTGGTAATGCGCAGCTACAGCAAGTGTCTGATCTTATCGACCCTGAAACTTGGCTCTGGAAAGATCAGGTAATCAGAGAGAACTTCATACCATCAGATGCAGATGCCATTCTGAACATCCCCCTAAGGATTGGCGGTGGTGATGATATTTTGGCATGGGCTTTGGAGAGATCTGGTTCATACACTGTCAAGTCAGCTTACCGCGCTCTCGTGACTCAGAACGAGCATTTGGCTCTAGAGGAAGGGACGGTAGTCGAAACATCAACGACAGAGAAACAGTTATGCACCACATTATGGAAACTGAAGGTTCTGCCAAAAGTGAGAGTATTTTGGTGGAGGGTTTTACGAGGTATTATGCCAGTAGAATCCACACTCAAATATCGACATATAGCAACAGTGAGCCAGTGCAAAATTTGTCAGCATGAAGATGAAGACATGATGCATGCATTGTTGAATTGTTCCCACGCGAGAGGGTTTTGGACTCAAGCTCCGGTTTGTCTTGGGGTAAACCGACCTGACCTACACCCTCTAACATGGTCAAAGGATATCATTTGTGATCCCAAGTCCTCTGAGTCCGATCGAGCCAAACTGGTGACGATCATGTGGGCTATTTGGACGTCTAGAAATAATATAACTCATGATAAAGGTGGCCTCGACCCAATACAGTCCATGAAAATGACCAGAGATACTTTAGCTTTGCTTGATCTACCAAAGGCTCAGGCCCGACTGCTTCTGGGCCATGGATGGAGGCCACCTGAGGAGGGGGAGGTCAAGATAAACACTGATGGCAGTGTTGCATTGGAAGCTCGAAGAGGAGGGGTGGGAGGAGTTGCTCGATCCCATTCCACTTTCAGAGCTGCATAGTGTAAACCTTATCAGGGGATTACCGACCCCCTTATCTCTGAAACCCTAGCAATCCGGGACGGTGTCATATTTGCTAAGCTCAGGGGTTATGAGGAAGTCATGATAGAATCCGACTGCCTGGAGGTCGTTAATCTTTGGAACTCGCGTCATGATGATAGGACTGTTGTGGCGCCCATCCTGTCCGAAATTTTGGAGCATTCTTCTAGTTTTAAGTCTTTCTGTATTCAATATATTTCGAGAACAGCCAACTACCCTGCTCACCTATGTGCTAGACATGCAAGCACATTGGATGTAACAGAATGTTGGTTTGACTCTGCCCCTGGCATCATTGTAACTAGCCTCCTTGCAGATTTTGCAGGGGCTTGATTGTTGAATAAAAGCTCCAAATATTTCCCCGTCAAAAAAGATGGTTCCTGAAATACGACCTGCACATACTCTCAAGTCTCAAGCAAGAATCTAGTTGTCAATTTATTAGCTAGTTTATTTTGAGGATAGAGGCATCGCTAGAATGTCTGTGACTTACTTTCTGAGGCCGTTCCACTCAAGTCAGGAAAGTCTTTGATATTCTCTGAAATCAGCCTTAGCCATTTTAAGGTACAGTATGTTGCTCACAAGATGCATTCTGAAATGTGAAGTGTCGGAACCAAAGGTGTGATAAATATTTGGCTACCATAAATTCTAAAGAAGCTGCATTTAGAATTGGCCTAATATCACATGTAAACTCATAGGATGGTCATTACCCGTAGAACCTCATTCCTCATTTAGTACATGACGAGCTGTCTATTCTACAAGATGCTCATGACACAATCTTCTTTGTGGACCATGTCTTGGCTAAAGCCACCAATATGCAGTGAATTCTTAGTGTGTTTGAGCAGCTCTTTGGGTTAAAGAAAACTTCCATAAGAGTACCTTAATTTTAGTGAATGGATGTTTAAGATGCTGCGGTTACTGTTCACGGATGCACTGGACTCGTCCGCGGACGTTTGATGGGTCGGATTAGCTAGGTGCAGCTGTAGATGCTCATCTACAACCAGAAGTACCAAAATATGCCCCTCAAACGCCCGCGGACATGCTCGGTCGCCTCCGCGGATAGTGACCGGACAACACACACAAAATTGATTCCACAACAACAAACACCATTTCCAAATCACCAAATCTGTATTATTACATGCAACGTAAAAACTATTCTAAGTGGAGCTTGTCCAGCTTCGCCGTGCCCATGTCCGGTGGCCGGCTGTAACCTTCAGAGTGTTAGTCCGGTCGCCAACGAGGTTTAGTAGGACATGAGACACAGACCGACTCACGGGACTCAGGGCAACATCGTCTTCCATGATGCCCTACTCTTCCTCGTCAGAGTCCGGAACCTTCACACTGCTGATGGACATGGGGTCGATGATGGATCCACCTTGGGAGGAGCTGGCGACATCCACCATGACGTGGTTGTGGTGCCCGGGCTGGCCATGCACCACACGAGGCGTCGGAGAATGTGACTCTGACTCACCAACGTCTACCGCTGCGAGGAATGCCACCGCCTCCCGCGTCCATTGTCTCGAACGATGAGCATGCCGCTCCATATTTGTGTCGGCTGACGACTATGCGTTCACCTTCGCCTCAGTGTGCAAAGAAAGCGGTTGCGCATCCGCAGCTTGTTCGGACGCCAGGCAAACCGCAACGACTATGCAATGGATTCCTGACGGAAGGATTCCAAGCGCTGTCGTCAGGTGGCCTCCTCACGGGAGCGGCGGAGTGCAAGGCGGACGGTCGTCTCCTCCCTAGGGTTGTGCGAGATGAGCTCGAGATTAACAGATTTGGAGGTGTAGGACTCGGGTCCGCTGCCCGTCGTGTCAGAGAGGCTAGTAGATCACCGGACGGGAGCTTGTGGACGGAGGGAGTGGACTGGAAGCGAGAGAGTGAAGTGGAATGCGGCTTGGATTCCAACTAGAGTGACGATAGAGTCCATTTTATATGGGACCGGGTGGGCCAGCACGGGCCGTATCCGGCATGGCGGGTGCGTCCGGGCGTCTCCATATCCGCCCTAGATTTAGGCTGGATATGAAGAGTGTTGGTCAGTTCAAACGTTTGGGCTATTTATGAACTGAGATGAGAGAACAACCACAATTAAACGTGTCTATACACATCCGATTCAGAAAAGATTTAGAACATCTTATACTTATGATCAGATGGAGTATTTGACTACTAGTTGTCCGGTAAATAATTTGATACTTGAGATTATGTTGGGGCAACTGCTATATGTTGGTCCTCGTGGTTTGGTAAAAATGACGTATTTTTGTTTCCAATGAAACTAATATTTTATGGCGAGTGCTACGAGCCAGCGCCAGCCCAAATTTGGGTTGCTCGCCTCGCGGCCGATTCATCATCTACTTCCCCCACACTTCTTCTTTCTCATACGGGGCAACCACCCGCGCACCCCCATGCCACATCGAGTTCGCACACACTCCCCCACACACCGTACTAAGGTTGTCGCGCGTGTCGGTGTCAAAACCGGCCGATCTCGGGTAGGGGTCCCGAACTGTGCGTCTGAGGATCGAAGTTAACATGAGGCAAGGGACACGATGTTTACCCAGGTTCAGGCCCTTTTGATGGAGGTAATATCCTACTTCCTGCTTCATTGATTTTGATAAGTATAGGGGTTACAAGAGTTGATCTATCTTGAGATCGTAATGGCTAAACCCTAGATGTATGAATTTTGATTGCCTCTACGGATTAAACCCTCCGGTTTATATAGACACCGAAGGGACCTAGGGTTATACAGAGTCGGTTTATAGAGAAAGGAATCTTCATATCCGAATGTCAATCTTGCCATCCACGCAAAGGAGTGTCCCATACGAACAAGGGGGGAGGCCTTCTATCTTGTATCTTCACGGCCCATCAGTCCGGCCCATGTCACATATCCTGACCATCCGAGGACCCCTTGATCCAGGAATCCCTCAGTAGCCCCCGAACTTGCCTTCAATGATGATGTAGTATCCGGTTTTTATGTCTTCGGCTTTGTAAGGTGGATTCTCCATTATAATTCGGACTGACGATAGGTCGGCTCCGTATTAAATATCATGTCTTTTGCCGCCGCCGCTACGGCTTCCACGTGTCAGACGAATGCGAACGGTTCAGGTATTTTTTATAAATAACCCCTCGTCCATGCAAGGATGGAGTCTATTTAAGGGGATTGGATCTCAGATGCCATTCCACACCACGCGGAAATCCTTAAAACTCGCCACAGGAAATCATCCAAACATGGCCAGCACTCCTAGCTCCCCCTCACGCCCCTACGGCCCTTAAAAAGGCGACTAGGAAAGCTGCTATGTGTCACACTCCCATCTGAATGAACTTGAGAGGCAGGGATATCTTCCTCCCGCAGATCTAGTCTCCGTTCGGGCTGGGTTAACTTCCCTTCATGGCGAAGCCCTGGCGGAAAATTTCCCCAATCCTTCTAAAGAGGAGCGGGTGTGCTTCGTTTCTTTTCTTCTGAGAGGCGTAGGATTCCATATCCACCCTTTCCTCACAGGTCTCCTCGAGTATTATGGATTCCAACTGCACAATCTGGCACCAGGCTCCATCCTGCATACCGCGGGCTTCGTCGCTCTCTGCGAGCTGTTCCTGGGCGACGGCGGCCCAGGCGGCGAAGCTGGCAGAGCATCAGAACCGGGCGGCGGAAGTGGCACGCGCACCGCGGGGTTGGGGAAAAGGCGCACAGCTCCAGGTGGGGGGCGTCTAGGCGGCGGCGGCAGGGCCGTGCCAGTCACTGAGGGAGCATGGCGCGCGCCGGCGGTGGGCGCAGGGGCTGGGACACTGAAGACGAGCTGCGCGGCCTCGTAAACCCCCTCGAGATGTGGTTGATGCCGCCGCACCTGATGCAACGCATGGGGCTCTTGCACTCCGCTGAGATGTGGCCATCGTCGCTGCCACAATTGTAGCAGCAACCGAAGAGCACGGCGGGGAGGCGCGAGTCCGGCCGGGGCCGAGCGGCGGGCAGGTTGCGCATCCTCTGGCGTTGGAGCGGCTGGCGCGGAGGGGAGCGCGGACGGGCGGCCCTGTTGCGCCGGCTGTTCTTGGTTTGCCACGGCGTGGGCACAGGCGCCGGAGCATGGGACGGACCGGCCTCACCACCTTTGCCCTGAACGATGGGTCCGAACACTGTTCCGAGAACCTGCGGGACGATGATGGACCACAGCTGCGGCCGTGACGGTGGAGGAACGGGGAAGGAGGGCTCCGACGAGAACGAGCCCGAGAGAGGGAGACTTAGGAAGCCATGCGCACGGAGGGTGTACGCCGTCCCCGGAGTGGAGGGCGGCGCGGCGAGTGGCTATTGGTGCAGCGCGGGGAGAGCGGAGAGCGATGCAGAATTCGATGGGTAGATACAGAAATATCCTAAATTCTAAAAAGTGCGCGCGCACTATCTAGGGAGAACGAGCGGCCGCTGCTCGACCGCACGATGCCAGCGAATTGTTCGGCCCACGACCTCAGGTGATATCTGGTCGGAAGCACACTTCCTTCCTCCTCCTCCTTCCCTGACCCGTCAACCACCGCAGCCATGGCGTCCAACCGGCCGCGACCCGTCCTCCGGCCAACCGTCGCCATCTACCTCCGGCGCGCCGCCGCGCGTGCACCCCGCCGGATCCGATTAGCTCCGCTGCGCCAGATCTGAGGAGTTCCGCGTCGGATCCACCAGTCCACGCAATCCCCACGGTCTCCCCATCCTCCCTGTTCCCCTTTCTTGGTGTGGTAGCAGCCCACGATAGGGGAAGGCTGGGTTGCAGCCGGCGATGGCGGAGATGCAGGGGTACCGTGCTTGAGCAACCTCACCTCCTCGGCAGGAGGTGATTAGTGTCAGATTTTGTCTCCGTCTGTGAAACCTGTCTATGTGCAAATGGTGTGTTTCCAATTTTTCTCGCTGGTTGGTAAAAAATTTGGATTAAATGGAAAAAAATGTATACATGCCCTGTAATTCTTGAAAAAAATACCAGTACAACAAAAATATCACCTAGTGCTGAAAGTGATTATGGTTTTCTATTCGACCAAATGGCCAATAGTTTCATTTAAATTCCAACTGAAAATTGGCCGAAAATAATCAAGGATCAGACACAGCCACGAGTAGTCAAGTACACAATGCATCTGAAGAAAGTAGGCAAGAACGCATCCAACCTCTCTGCTCATGCCGACCCGATCTTCACCGGCAGCAGCGTACACAGTCATGCCAGTGCCACGGTCTTGCCAGCGTACACGAACGCAAGGAGACAGGGTGGCGGGGTGGCGAGTGACACGAAAACACAGAGAGCAGGGGGGAGGCACGCGCGAGGCCTGGGTTGCAGCCGGCGATGGCGGAGATGCAGGGGTACCGTGCTTGAGCAACCTCACCTCCTCGGCAGGAGGTGATTAGTGTCAGATTTTGTCTCCGTCTGTGAAACATGTCTATGTGCAAATGGTGTGTTTCCAATTTTTCTCGCTGGTTGGTCTTCTGCATCTCTAGTTACAATCGTTGATTCTTTGTGATGCAAAATCGTGTGACCTTGAGACCGAGGAATGCCTGCGACTGAATAATTGTGTATCGCGATTGAGGAACTTCATATGTTTTGTTTCTGCTATCTGATATGAGGCACCGGACACAATAGGTGTTGCACACACATTGATATTTAGTTGGCTTTTAATTTAGCCTAGTTGCACACATATTGATGTTTAGTTGGCAGGAAGACTAGTTGCACAAACAGATGCTCAGTTGGCTTATAATTTAGTCTAGTTGCACACACATTAATGTTTAGTTGGCAGGAAGACTAGTTGTACACATATATGCTCAGTTGGCTTATAATTTAGTCTAGTTGCACACACATTGATTTTTAGTTGGCTTGTAATGTAGTTTAGTTGCACACACATTGATATTTAGTTGGCAGGAAGACTAGTTGCACACACATATGCTCAGTTGGCTTGTAATTTAGTCTAGTTGCACACACATTGGTATTTAGTTGGCAAGACACTAGTTGCACACACATATGTGCAATTGACCCGACAATGTAGTCTAGTTGCACATATATTGATATTTAGTTGGCACAAGGACTATTGGCACACGCATATGCTCAGTTGGCGCTGCATGTAGTCTAGTTGCACACATATTGATGTTTAGTTGGCAGGAAGACTGGTTCGTCGAAACATACCCATGCGAGATCTACTTTCGAAGAGCACGTCGCGAGGATTCCAACAGTGAAAACGAATGTGTAGTCTAGCAACCATGAAAACTTTGATGTGCAATTAGTCTACTGTCCCGACCAGCTACCTAGTAGTCATTGTGCAACCTTCCTCCCTATTCGTGGATGACAGAGAAGACTAGCTGCACATATATATGCTCAGTTGGCTTGTAACTTAGTCTAGTTGCACACACATTAATATTTAGTTGGCTTGTAATATATTCTAGTTGCACATACATTGATGTTTAGTTGGCAGAGAATACTAGTTGCACACACATGCTCAGTTGGCTTGTAATTTACTTTAGTTGCACACATATTAATGTTTAGTTGGCTTGTAATATAGTCTAGTTGCACACATATTGATGTTTAGTTGGCAGAGAAGACTAGTTACACACATATATGCTCAGTTGGCTTGTAATTTATTCTAGTTGCACATATATTGATGTTTAGTTGGCAGGACAATTGGCACACACATATGCTCAGTTGGCACGGCAATGTAGTCTAGTTTGCAGACACATTCATGTTTAGTTGTCAGGATTATTGGCACACACATATGCTCAGTTGGCGCGGCAATATAGTCTAGTTGCACACATATTGGTGTTTAGATGGCAAGAAAACTAGTTCATCGAAACATCCCCATGCAGGATCTACTTTTGAAGAGCATGTCGCGAGGGTTTCAAGGGTGAAAAGAGATCTGAATTTCAACACACGGTTTAGAAGATATCTCTTTTATAATTTTGAAAACCAAAAATTAATACATAAAGGACAAAGATGAGGAACATTTAATGCATGACATGCAGGCACCGAATGCATGCATGCAGCGGCTGACCAAACAGGCACTAGTGCGAGTGAGACCCGATCGGGTGGAAGGGGTGATTGTTTCCTTTTTTTAAACGTGAATGTGACAGGTACTTACTTTATTTAGCCGGCCGCTGGATCGCGCTAGTGGGCAGCCGGCCGCCCACTAGACGCGTCCCAGAAATATTTTCCATATTATATTGGTGTTATCTACCCATCTCCACTTGCTCCATCTGTGGACCCCACTACAGCTAGCATCCAGCGTGTCGGAGGAGCTGTCAAGGTTAGGCCGAGGATTAACCTCCTTTTCAAGAAAGGGAACGCAACAACTAGTTAGCTAATCTGAAGCCGACGTGTACAAGTTCAGAAAAGTCACGTGGATACAACTTCATCATTGTCAGCTTTGGCGTTTGGAAAGTCTAGGAGCGAATTGTGTGTTTTTGACTTCTGGTTTTCCCAGTCATGTGTTTTTGACTTCTGTTTTTTCAACTCTTGGTGACACTTGTATTCTTCTGTGTTTTCGACTTCTGGTTTTTTCTGGTCAAGTTATTTGGAAGACTGACGGTCCTTTGTTTTTCTGGCAACACTTGAACTAATGATTGTTGGACCAGCGTCTCTGTCTGTCACTTTCCATGCATGTAAAAAAGGTCCGCAATAGCTTATGGTAGCTGTTAAATACTGCAATACATTACCATTTACAAAAATTGAACCTTATAACAGGTGGCAAGCCGCTCCAAGGTAAGCTGCTCCTGTGGTGCTTCAAAGCGGCATGTTTCTCTTTTGAATTAAGAAGGTGAGAATAAGCGAGTTGGGAAAAATCAACCTCATTCAAGATTAGTTCGGCAATCCCTGCATTCCAACTCAATTAGTTTGTCATTAGTTTGTCACAAGAACTTCTTAATTGCGGGGAGTAACTTTACACTCTATAGCACTTGCTATCAAGGAACAGGCGGACGACTACAAGTAATACTCTTCCCTTTTCAGTTTATAGGGCTCAATTCAAAAATCACACCAGCCAAGGTAGATGGTGAGTGATGAAATACTTTTTTTAATTTGAAAAAGCACTCAATTAATGCTCTTGTTTTCCTCAAAAATTATATTTACCGATGTATTAATCATAATGCATGTATGCATAAAGTACATGCATTGGTCAATTTTTTTTTAATACTTGCATGCAATTATTTAATGCACCTTGAAATCTAAACTTATGATGTAGAACAATCAAATTAAGCCTTATAAAATGAAAAAAAAAACTAAAATTTTGAGATAAACCCTATAAACCGGAAAGAAGAGAGTATACGGATGTGTTTTTCTACGTCTCAAAATAAATGCCTCAACTCTATACTAAATTTATACAGTATAGAGTTAAGGCACTTATTTTGAGACCGAGGAAGTACGTGCATGGAATATGCATACCAGTTGCTCAACAGTTTGTTCCAGCTCAGAAAGAGAAAACAAGACGTCTCGCTTACTACCGCCTCGCACCGTATACTAGACTTGTACTTACATTGAATGATGATAACTTGGACTTTCAAGTGCCGTGTGACTTGCTGCTCTTACCTTGGGCGTGGAAGTCTACCAGGTCCAGGGATCTGCGTAACTATGTTCTTATATTAACACAGTGCACAAAGACATTGTATGGACGTACTACTGCAGTCGCGTGTACTACAGTGAATGAATCCACGTGCGGGACGTATTACTAGTGGCGCGCCGCCGTCTTGGAATTAATCCACGTGCGGGACGTATTACTAGTGGCCTGTTCAAAAATGTGTGGAATGACTTTTCTCCACATGCGTAGCATTTCTTTTGCTTTGAAAAATTTCAATACCAGAGGCTCTAATAATAGTATAAATCAGCAAACACGTGGAATCTTCACCTCGAGCGCTCCTCTACAAATACTTGATGATGGCGGCAAGCAGCAGCTCATCACCGAGCCAACATCCGCGATAGACAGACACACACACAGAGAGAAGACGGAGAATGCTTACGTTTACCACTGCAGTCCGGCATGTTCCGGTGCTCGGCCAGCCGACAACCGAGCCATGGCGACGACATTCCCTGCACCTAAACTCTCGGCGTCGACAATGTGGTAATCTCCTGACCAGAATGCATGCATGGTCTACTTAATCAGTGTTCCTGGCTCACCTTCCCACAAAAAAATGTTTTCATGGAAGCTTTTGTCGCCTCTTAAAATAAATAGAACTTCTTCTATGCATCTTGTCTCTTGTGCACCTAAGGCTTGGAATGATGTTGATCTAGAGGTTTAGGCCGGCCGGAAAGCCAAGTTGGGTTTACCTAGCAACGGTGATGCTTCTGCATCGTTACCTTATTGAAGGCATTGCTCGGATATGTTGCATGGACTTATTTTTCAAGGTGAACATTTAGAATCTAACCTTTGATGGTTGGATCCGGCGACGGCGGCGCTTCTGCGTTGTTGACTAAATGAATGCGTTGCTACTGAAGAACCTTTCCGGTCATCTTTGTGGTGTCAATTGGTGTGGATACGGTCATTATTGTACCTTGCAGATCAATGTCCTCTGTTTTGGGGTTTCTTTTTTCTTTTTTCACGCTTAGGCATATCTTTGGCCTTATATGACTTTGCTATTTGCCGACGTGTTTATGTGTGTGTTGCTGTTGATTATGTGCATCTTAGCTATGTAGAGGCCGGGTGTGCACTCATTGTGTTTGTATCTCCTTGATGCTTCATTTTAAGTAAATAAAATCCATCCTTTATCGAAAAAAAGGTCGGCCAGAAAAAATCCGTACTGCATCTAAACATGAACACTTCTATTTCGGCACCCCTCCTAAACACATCAACGGTTAAGATCACTTCGTACTCCTTCATTATTAAGGGCGCGATGGGCATTAAGAATATATATTTTTGAAATCTTAAGCAATAATTATGTGAAGTCTAAAATGACGTACTCTGATCACGGACAACGCTGACCCGGATGGATGGAGTAGGCCCTAAGCCCTGATTAATTGCTGATTAATTGAGGGGATTAATTATTGGATTAAGGTGGACGGACAATAATACCCTTTTCAAAGTT
>NC_041382.1:13305504-13327574 GCF_002162155.2 Triticum dicoccoides | reverse complement strand
GGTGTACCGAAGCAGGACTCAATTCTGAATTGGTGATAAGGTGCTTCAGGTTATAATTTTAAATGGGTACTAATTTCATATGACTTACATGTATTTTTTCCACTTGCCATGCCTGATATTTAGGGTTGGTGCTAGCTAGCAAATCCCCATCATATCCGGAGGTAGAAGTGGGTGAATTGGATGTTGATGACAACAGACGACACATGGTGAGCATACATTGCATATAAATTAACTCATTGAGCAGATTAATTGGCTACTATGCACAAGCTTACAAACATATACTACTATACTGAACACTGATCAAAACAAAATATCAATGTTCCTACAGGATGAACCCAGCGAGATGCAACAGATGATCGATGCCATAAGAACGACAATGGAGTTATTGGGTGATGGTGAAACGTCGACGAATATGTCTGCCTACGACACGGCGTTGGTCGCCCTTGTCAAGAACCTTGAGGGAGGCGATGGACCGCAATTCCCCTCATGCATCGACTGGATTGTTCAGAATCAACTACCGGATGGTTCATGGGGTGACCCTGCTTTCTTTATGGTCCAAGATCGGATGATCAGCACCCTGGCATGTGTGGTGGCACTGAAATCCTGGAAAATTGACAACGCCAACTTGTGTGATAGAGGTATGTCGATCGCTGGATTCTTTGTTTTGACTAAGAATTAACTTGTTTATTCCCACAAAAATATCATTTATCTAATGTGTAGAGGACTCTTTCTGTTGTAGGTGTGTCATTTATCCAAGAAAATATGAGCAGGTTGGTAGAAGACGAACAGGACTGGATGCCATCTGGCTTCGAGATTAACTTCCCAGCACTCCTAGACAGGGCCAAGGACCTGAATTTGGACATCCCTTATAATCACCCCGTTTTGGAGGAGATATATACCAAGAGAAATCTAAAGCTCTCAAAGTATGCATACCTGCATCTAACCTGGATTTGGACATTGAGTTGAATAGTATGTATTATTAGGCAATAATTAATCTGAGTCTCAAACTATAGGATCCCTCTCGAACTACTACATGCCACACCAACCACCCTACTTTTCAGCTTGGAGGGAATGGCAGACTTGCAGTTGGACTGGGAAAAGCTCCTCAAGTTGCGGTGTCCGGACGGCTCCTTCCACTCCTCGCCTGCTTCCACAGCTGCTGCCCTCAGCCAGACTGGTGACAAGGAATGCCTTGCGTTTCTGGAGAGGCTCGTCAATAAGTTCGATGGGGGAGGTAATTCAAAATCACTATACTTGTTGTACAACCGGCACAAATTCAAACTTTTCTTGGGTAGGAATCCCTTGCAATGCCCAATATGTATACTAAGAATTTCCCTTTTTTCAGTACCATGTACCCACGCGATGGATATTTTTGAGCAGTTATGGGTGGTCGATCGGCTGATGCGTCTGGGGATATCAAGGCACTTCACAAGTGAAATCGAGCAGTGCATGGATTATATTTACAGGTAGCATAAACTACTTCCATCGTATTGCAAACACATGATGTTCGGAAATAATTCCACTCAAGAGTTCCTAACTTAACTGCAGTCAGGCGTATACACGACTATTTTTTTGGTAAAGCCATCAAAGTATCAACAGATTTATCATAAAATACATGCTCATACATAAATTTTGTTCAGCAATATATTGCATATCAAAATAGCAGTTAGCGGCATGCTGGAGACTTCCAAATCATAAATCAGATTTTACTTTTAACCAAGGGAGTACATGTTTGGAAACTCATTGCCTGAACTTAAGTTAGAATTTTACATGGTCTCTCACATTCATGATTGCTATTATTCATACCTATATGTTAGCACAAAACTAACCAAACTCATGTTTATATGAATAAATGTTAATATCTAACACATCTAAATACTAGTTATATATATATTTTTGAAACGGGGTAGTAATAGTGTTTTTCTTCAAGACCAATAGAGTACTATTTTGAGCGGAGTTGTGTGTGTATATATACAATTTGAACAGGCGCTGGACTCAAAAGGGACTGGCTCATAACGCGCACTGCCCAACCACGGATATTGATGACACAGCCATGGGTTTCCGTCTCCTCCGTCAGCATGGCTATGATGTCACTCCATGTATGTAACTAATATTTTGTCAGTCAAATTTATGAATGAAACAAGATTCAAAATTTGAGAAGTGCATCTTTGTTTGTTTGAGGTATTAGTGCTTTGGCATGCATAACTGCTCGGTCATGCTAGATCAAGTTTGACTAATGTGCATCCACAATGCAGCCGTGTTTAAGCACTTTGAGAAGGACGGCAAGTTTGTATGCTTCCCCATGGAGACCAACCACTCATCTGTCACCCCAATGCACAACACTTATCGTGCATCTCACTTTATGTTCCCCGGTGACGACAACGTCCTAGCACGGGCTGGGAACTATTGCCAGTCATTCCTCCAAGAGAGACAAGCCTCCAACAAACTGTACGACAAGTGGATCATCGCCAAGGACCTGCCGGGTGAGGTATGTCGCAACACATTCAAGTTAATTATATATGAGGGAATGAAGTCCATCTAGAACTTAATTTCCTTGGTTGACAACACACACGGAGTAATGAGTAATTCTATGGTGCCTTGTACGTGTAAAAAATAGGTTGAGTACACACTGAACTTCCCCTGGCAAGCAAGTTTGCCTCGAATTGAAACAAGGATGTATCTGGATCAGTATGGAGGCAGCACCGATGTTTGGATAGGCAAGGTCCTCTACAGGTAACAACCATCCTATGTAGTGTGTAATAATGGTATTCAGCTAGCACCAAGTCTTAATTCCAGTTATGGAAGTCATATATTTGGTTCTGACACTTGACTTTTCAGAATGAAACTTGTGAGCAATGACCTGTACCTTAAAATGGCAAAAGCTGATTTCAAAGAATATCAAAGACTCTCCCGACTTGAGTGGAATGGCCTCAGAAAGTAAGTCACGGTCAATCTTCTCTACCAGTCTAGCATCAGGTTCAGTTAATTCACTTCTCCATAAGACAACTAGATTAGGTTGTATGAATCCTTGTCATGCAGAGGCCGGGTATTGACTCATTTGCTTTGCATCCTAGTGATGTTATATTAAGATTTAATAAAAGCGATCTTTTCTAGGGGGAAATGACAACTACTACCTCCATTCCTAAATATAAGACGTCGGGGCAGTTTAAAGATTCTTACTTGAGAGTGCATGCAGGTGGTATTTCAGGAACCATCTACAGAGGTATGGTGGCACTCCAAAGAGTGCGCTCACGGCTTACTTCCTAGCTTCAGCAAACATCTTCGAACCTGGCCGAGCAGCAGAGCGTCTAGGATGGGCTCGCATGGCAGTGCTTGCCGGGGCGGTGACCTCTCACTTTCGACACACTGGGTATGCAATGCATGCGGCTTCACAGTTTTTTCCCTCTCCAGAGTCTAGCCTCAGTGATGGTCAATGTAACATGTGCGTGCACGCATTGCAGGGGACCAAAAGGCTCAACAGAGAATCTTGAAGACCTTATTGACCTTGTCTCGTTTGACGACGCTTCTGGTGCTCTTCATGAAGCTGTAAAGTTCATTGAACAACTACACTTATATATGAATGTGCATATATATAATGCTGATTTTTTCTTTACGAGATACGAAACTGAGTATTTTCTTTGGAACCTGCAGTGGAAGCAGTGGCTCATGGCATGGACGGCAAAGGAGAGCCGTGGATCCATTGAAGGGGATACAGCACTGTTGTTGGTTCGCACAGTCGAGATCTGCTCAGGAAGGCATGTTACGGCCGAGCAAAACCTCAACCTTTGGGATTATTCCCAGCTGGAGCAGCTCACCTCTTCCATCTGCCGCAAGCTTGCCACAATAGTTCTTGCTCAGGTGTGTGTGTAGGTGCATTGTATATCCTGGATTCATAAATGCATGTACCTCCGTTTGAGTTGCATGTGATTTGACTAATTATAACCAAAAAATGTTCGATGTGGAAAAACAGAATGGGGTAAATATGGAAAACACAGAGGACTTACACCGGCAAGTGAACTTGGAGATGCAAGAACTATCTTGGCATGTTCATCAGGGTTGCCATGGCATCAACATAGAGACCAGGAAGACATTTCTCAACGTGGTGAAAAGCTTCTATTATTCGGCTCATTGCTCACATGAAACAGTTGATAGCCACATCGCAAAGGTCATATTACAGGATGTCATTTAGGAGGTACCTACTTCTGTCCTTGGCAGATGTCTAAGTTGCTGCCGGCGCACTAATTAAGCACGTCTTCTGTTGAGTTCCATCATGGTACATGTCTAAGTTGTATACGAGTCCTGACCCTACTTATCTAGTTGGCTGCTGCCGGATCAGTCTCTCAGTGGTGTGCTTGTGTTCATAGGAGTGACTGTATGCTTATGTATGTGAGCGACTTTCATTGTACTATGTTAAAAGAAAAAAATATATATACATGTACAAAACCCTGTGATATACCGTTGGAAAATACATAGCAAATAAAGGCACGATATGTGCGCGTGGCAATAGATCGATCCCGTCTGTGTGTGTTTCCCTGAGAGCATTTTTCTTTTTCTTTTTTTTGGTTTTGCGAAAAGGCTGAAGATCATATATTAACAGGAATTCTAAAAATCTGATGTTGGATTTTTAGGCATGGAAAATCAAGGGTTTCCATAGGAATTGATATCGGCATGATGATGGCAAATTTAGTTTGTAAGGACGAGAATTTCCTGATAAAAAAATAAACTGGAGTGGGTTTGCTATCCTCGACAACTGAACATGTCATCCTCGGTTGACCTAATTTGCCATGAAAAGCATCTGATTTTTCATGCCTAAAAATCGGATGTTCAGAATAATCGAGTCCTATATTAAAGAAAACTAACCATTACAAAAACTTCCTTAAAAGAATGCAAATGTTAACGCACACACGTGTGGCATGAAGCAACATGACCCAAACGCCTCTAGTACCATTCATTTTGCCACATCAATACAGATGACATCAACGAATTTTTTTTGGTTTTTGGCTTAAAAATATTTTATCTCCTAATTAAAAATCCATTTTCAACATTAAATCCGTCTCGACGAGATCTTCAAAACTAGATCTCATGTTGATATGTTTCGATGAAAAAAATTGGCCAAAAGTTGCCATGATGTTTACACTGTATTTGCCATAGTGTTACACTAAAGTTGCCATGTGGCAATTTTAGTTTATAGAGCATGGAAATTTTAGTATTTTTGGCCATGGCAATTTCAGTACTTTGACCATGAAAATTATTTTTTGTATGAACCATGGCAATTTTAAGTGCATGTATCATGGAAATTTTAGCTTATGGTTCATGACAAGTCTAGTTTTTTATTCCCCATTTTATAATATGTCAAAAAATTACTTTTAAATGTAGAAGAAAATGGCTGAAACATATCATGGAAACTTCAGTGTAAACATCATGATAATTCATGTGCAATAGACATGGCAACTTTTAAAAGTCATCGAAACATATTGATATGAGATCTAGTTTCAAAGATCTCGTCGCGATGGGTTTAATGATGAAAACAGATCTTCAATCGGATTTTTCATTCAAGAGATAAAACAGTTTAAAAATTGGAAATCCAAAAAAATTCCCACATGCATACATATAATGACGTGGCGTCTCTGTGTGTTATAGGACTAAACCTAGCTAGGATTTTTTTTTCTGCTTGTTTGACTTTTTCCAATCAGTAAAAATCGGGCCAATCGAAGGCTGACACACCAATTGGGTTGAGGGGGGGACAGCGGACGAGACTTGCCTGCTCCCCGCGTGTGTGCTCATCCGTACTTTCGCATACGTGGCTTGATTTAATTGGAACAAAATAAGGCCCGGCCTTACCCCCTTAAAATCAGGAAGGGAGATGATTACATTAAAAGGAAAAAAGAAAAAAAGACAACCGTAGAATGAAATAGGAGCACGGATGGGAGTACGAGGAGGGAGCGGGCAAGCCGGATGGGGGATGGGGGGATGGGTCCTGCACAGGTACGCTTTGGGATGGGTCTAGCAATCTTCTTGCGATTTGTTCTTGGTCAAACTTTTCGGTTTGTCGGGCCGCAGGCTGCATGCATGTTATAGCGTGGGATGTTTTTGAAAAGGCCACGTGCATGTGCATGTGCTTGCTGTTTCACGTAATCATTGGATGCATGGCCGCCTATTCTCTCGCTCTCTCCAGAAGGATCGTGTCAATACCCAAGCCTCTGTATCTGGGTTTAAGCTTTCACGTTTGACCACTTGGTTGATTGCAACATGCGGGCGTATAGAGTGCAGACACGTGTATTAAATTGGGCTCCCACCGTCCCACGGTGTACATTTACCTGGTGACTGCAGGCTTTCAGTGAAAAATTTGATAAGGTGGTTGGCGATTCGGTGTCTACGTCTAGCGATTTTCATGCATGTGGGCCATGCTTGTCCGTTGACCTAGCTGCGTAGGGTTCCTTCGGTAGCTAGTTGCGTGCATGTGTGGGCTCGCACCCGTTTTTTTTCCCTGCTGCAGTCACGTCGCCGTTCATTTGTGTGTGGCCATCGTGCTGGCCCACGATAACTCTCGCCCGAAGATCCCCGTCGTCCACCGCTCAATCCGTCGCCTATGGCACTGCAGTCCATGAACGCACCACCGCTCCACCGCCCCGCCATTCTATCCCCCTATAAAATGGCTCCCCGCCTCTCCTCTACAGCTCACGCAGTTTCGCGGCCATGAACTCCTGTACCCGGCGGTGCCCAGCTGTTCACACCCATCCTTTTCGAGCTCCCTGCCGGCCAGAGTCTCGCCGGAAGGCCCGCCTCCGAGCCCCCATCTCCCCACCTCGCCGAGGCTGCAGCTGGTGCTCATCAGCGCTACCGTCGCCATCTCACCGATCAAGGATTCCTCCAGTCTCCGTCTCAAGCGATGGTGGCACCGGTACAGCCGCGGGGCAAGTTCGCGTTGCCGCACCGTCGGGGAAAGACCACGTCGAGAACAGGGGCGGAGCTACAGTGTTGGGCCGGGGTCAATTGACCCCGATGACCCTGGCCCAAACCCAGTTATATATATATACAGCCCACACAGAAGAATGGTGCAGTGAATCTTTTTTGACCCCGGTCCAGAAAGGACCCCTCTCGTAGCAGCCCAAAACTGCTGCACGCAGGCCCATTGCCACTTCAGAGTTCGCATCGATCTCCACTACCTGATCGATCCGCCCCTGAAAAAACTTCCTATCGATCAGATCGCTTTCGCTCGTTCTCACGTCACGCGTGCCGTCGATCAGGCCCGTGTTGCCCTTCTTTCTTTCTTCACGTCTCGCCCGACGGTCCCTGTGTTCGCCTGAAGCGCCGCCGCCCGCCGCCGCCCGCCGCTGCTCCCAATCTCCACTCCTCTGTCCTCTACAGCTCAACTCCGTCAAAATTTAAGATTCGTTTCACAGAATTGATCTGTAAGTAGTACTAAAGCCAATTTCTTCATCTAATTCCTATTGTACTAGGGTTTGTTTGACGTATTGATTTGTTTAATAACTGCTTGAAGGTTGTGTGGGTAATCTAATCACCTGGATTACAATTTAGATTAGGCCTCAAGTCACATCCCATCATAATGTCAGGTAAGCTAACAAGAAAGATTACAATCTCTTTGTACTGTAATTTTTTTATGTTAGTACTAACTCTGTTTTGTTATTTGTGTGTTTTAAATTGCAGGTAGTAAGAGTATAATGGAGCGTTTTCTGAATTTGAAAAGAAAATCACCACCACCCACAAGCAATGATCCTAGTCATGATGAAAGTCCATCAAACGTTAGACGTACTATACGCCCATGTCCTTTGCCGGCCACTTCAACTCCAAGCAGGATAGGAGGTAAAGTTAGAGCAGACCAGGTAGATTTGGATAAGCTACCCCACGATCCAGCCGATAGGAGGAGAATATCAGAATATATAGGACCAAAGCTACAAGATGAAGTAAGGTGGAGATATTTGATTAGAGGTCCGCATAGGCCACAACCTGGCTTCAAGTATCCACAGAAGAGGATAGGCAATATTTTACGCCGGTTTAATCATAAATGGTTTGGAGACTATCACTGGCTAGAGTACAGTGAGGAGAAGCATGCTGCCTTTTGCTTACATTGCTACTTGTTCAGAGATTCCATTGAAGGACAAGGAGGGAATGACGCATTTGTAGTTGACGGTTTTGATTGTTGGAACAAGCCGGAAAGACTTCGTGACCATGTGGGCAAATCTCCTAATAGTTTTCATAATACGGCAGTCAAAAGATGTGATAATTTGCTGAAACATAACCAATCAGTTGTTATTGCTCTCGACAAGCAAAGCAAAGTCACTGAAAAGGAGTATATGATTCGATTGAACAATTCCATAAGTGCTGCTCGATACTTGCTGCATCAAGGTCTAGCATTCCGTGGTCATGATGAATCAGAAGAGTCTAAGAACAAAGGAAATTTTCGAGAGTTATCAATTCTTTTGGCAGAGCAAAATGAGAACACAAAGAGAGTTGTGTTAAGAGATGCGCCTGGAAATAATAAACTGATAGCTCCAGAAATTCAGAAGGACATTGCTGAATGCTATGCAGAGGTAATGATTGATTACTATTATTATTATATCTTACAAATGATGACATTACCTATAGTACTGTTCAAACTAATTTTTTTATTTGTGCAGATCATAGTCAAATCTATTGTTGCTGAAATTGGTGGTGGAGTTTTCTGTTTATTGGTTGATGAGTCCGCTGATGTTTCAGGCAAGGAACAAATGGCTGTAGTTTTGCGGTATGTCGACGAGTTCGGAGCAGTCCAAGAAAGACTTATTGGTGTTGTTCATGTGAATGAGACATCTGCTTCATGTCTCAAATCCGGCATTGATCAGTTGTTCAAGAAGTATGGATTGAACGTAAAACAAGTTCGAGGCCAAGGGTACGACGGGGCTAGCAACATGAGAGGTGAGTTCAATGGCTTGAGAGCTTTGATCATGAGGGAGAATAGCTCAGCATATTATGTTCACTGCTTCGCTCACCAACTCCAGTTAGTCATTGTGGCAGTAGCTAAAAAGAATGATGATGTTAGTGACTTCTTTGACATGATAGCCCTTCTGCTTAATGTGGCCGGAGCTTCTTGTAAACGAAAAGACTTGATTAGGGAGAGTCAGCAAGAAAGAGTGAAGAAAGGTATTGGTTGTGGACAACTTAGTATTGGAACGGGATTAAATCAAGAGCTATCACTTCAAAGAGCTGGAGACACTCGTTGGGGTTCTCACTATAAAACTCTTCGGAGCATACTTAACTTGTTCCCAGATGTTATTGAAGTACTCAAGTATGTTGAAAAAGATGGGCCAAGTGATGCAAAGAAGCGTCAAGCTCATGGTCTTTTAGATTATGTTACTGATTTTGACTTCGTGTTTCATCTACACTTGATGTTTCTTATCTTGGGACATGCAAATGCTTTATCTCTATCTTTACAGAGGAAAGATAAGGACATCTTGGAGGCTATGGTAGAGGTGAAGTTAACCAAGCAAAAATTTCAGAAAATCAGAGATGACGGTTGGGAGTCTCTATTGGAGAGAACTCACTCATTTTGTGAGCTGTATGATATTCCTAAGTTGGATATGGAAGAAGAGTATATAGACCGGCATAAACCAAGGAAAAAAACCAACCGCACTAACTATCAGCACTACAGATATGATTGCCTCAACCCTGTTATTGACTTGCAGCTTGCAGAGTTCAATGGTCGTTTTAATGAAGTAAATTCGAGCCTTCTTACCCGAATGGCTGCATTCTGTCCAAAAGATTCCTTTGAAGCTTTCGATGTTGAGAGCTTAGTTGATTTGGCTAAGTCCTATCCAGATGATTTTGATTCTATCCAGTTGAAGGAACTTGCTCATGAGCTTCCTTTCTACATTGATAATGTGCGAGCAGACGAAAGATTTACAGGCCTGAAAACTATTTCTGAACTTGGTAAGCTGATGGTTAGTACAAATAAGCATCTTGCTTTTCCTTTGGTCTATCAGCTCCTGAAGCTAGTATTAGTGCTGCCTGTCGCAACTGCATCAGTGGAGAGATGTTTCTCTGGAATGAAAATAGTGAAGACTGTGCTACGTAATCGCATTGGTGATGATTTCATGAACTACTGCATCATTTGTTTCTTGGAGCAAAGACTTCTATATTCAACTTCACGTAAGGATGTAATAGATTACTTTTTGAAGATGAAAGAACGTAGAGGTCAAGAAAAATAGAGAGGTAACTACTTTTGTAATCAGTTTTAGGATACATTCGCAACTATTATTATTTTTATTTATGTCAGGTTACTAAAAAAACATTATAGACATGTTATACGAGCTACACATTTTTGGATATAAATTTTCTACCTTGTTTTTAATGGGACACATTAGTGTTACTTGTTTGTGTTGACCCCGGCGACCTTTTATCCTGGCTTCGCCCCTGGTCGAGAAGCGGGTGTTGCACCATGCACGGGAGTCAGAGGGGCCTCTTAGGAGAGAGCTATGCTGACCTGAGCGTCAATGGCACCATGCACCGGTACAGGCTTTGGATTTTACTAATTTACACGTTACAGGTGATAGTAAATCACCATGAAATTAGAGAATGTGTCTACATAGTACCCATAAATCTCTGAATCTCTTCTCCATGTATTTTACTAGCCATTTCTAGTTCTGAATGGAAGGATCCTTGGCAACCGAGCCAAGGATGAAGTTCCGCCTAGCTCAAGTATCCGAGATTACACCGGGAATTGCGACCCAAGATAGTTGACACCTTACGCAGACCACCTACAAAATAAAATGCAAATTCTGCATCTTATGATTATGATTTGGCAGTAAATAGCTTGCAAAGTATGACGTAACCCCTAAATCTCTGAAGGCCTCGAGTTGCTGTAAATAGTTCATATCTCGTCTTGGATAGCTTGTTACCATAACAAAGATCAGGACAAGTAAAAATGCAAATTCTGCATCATATGAGTTGGCAGTAGATAGATAGATAGCTTGCACGATAACCATTTCAACTAAAAGCTTCAATTTTTTGAAGAAAAAAGAAAGCAGATCGGTTCATTTCTCGTGTTTCAACGCTCATTTGATATTCAGACTCTTAGGACCGGACCTTCAATTATACAATAACTTATTCTTAAGTGTGCATCTTACAGAAAAAATGCCAGACCATCCAATATACATACCCTGATATCCATATTAACACACTGATACTATATGAAGATGCAACAATACATTTTGGAGAAACTGAGCAGGCAATAAGAAAGAGTACCTGTTATGAATTGTAGTAACACATCAGCTGCGACTGAAGAAAATAGGAATCCTTATATTTTCTGCCACTCCCAACGTGAATGCCATTTTTAATCCAATCTTCTCTATGGATCCAAGCATCACGGGTAGTATCAAGGACGCCCAAAATCTGTCCGAGCGTAAAGTAGGATTTAGGGACCCGAAACATTGGAGCACAAGAAAGGACAGATATAAAGGAATGAGCAAGACACACCACCTTCAACAAATGATAGCCAAATTCAAAATAGATACTACTTACCACTCCACCTTTCCATGGGATAAACAATGGATTCCTCCTTGACTGTAATACCTATGAATTTAAAGTGAGAGGTTAAGCCAAGACAAATAAATCACGAATCTAAATTACGGTATAATGTAAAACTGAGATATAAACTTCATACAATCAATCAAGGTATGTTAATTTCAAGAAATGGAGTGTGCATTCTAATTTATAAAAAGATACAGATGCATATCCTTGCAAGAAGACATACCTCAACCTTCTCAACGGGTTGATTCGATGGAATAGTATTAAGAACCCTGAAAAAAAAAAGAAAACAAAATTGATCAATAAATTTATTGTTGATTTGCAAGACATTATGTTGAAAAAAATTCAAGTGTCATAGTATTTTCTCCCGAAAACACAAGAGCCACATTAGCAATTTTTATTGCACCAGCTCTGTGCTATTCATTTTTACAAAAATTCTTTCAACAAACAATGTTAATAATAAATAGTAAATACAAAAAAAGGATCAGAACAGTTGCTTGGCACACTTTTCGCTACATAGGGTGGCACATTTTTATTCATTAGCACAATTATTCCAGTAGTCTTCCATCAAATAATGCCAAAATAAGGTAAGAATTAACCTTTGTTCAAGAACTGGCGCAAGACCTGCTGTTGAAGCTGCGCCACCAACCTGCAAAGATCATTCCTCTCAGCTATTGCTTCTTGCGTAATACAGCAATACTGATATGAAAAACGAGACTGATACTTTACCAGCTGAATACTACAGAATAGCTTCCTTTGGAGGTCAACACGTCCTGTTGTAGGAAGTTGTTAGAAAAGATTCTCTCTGGGAAGCGAGATACAGTACTAAAAAAGAGACTACCTGTTGAAAGAACACTGCTGACAATGGCTTCTACGAGGCCGATATTATCAAACTTCTTTACTCTAGTGGGAAGCATTTGATAACTGTCCCATGCACCAAGCCCACCATTTCCAGAAAGACCGTCGTTTGTTTGCCAAGTATCTTCCAGCATGTCATCACAATCGTGGAACCTGCAAACATACACATCTTGTCTGAAGAAATCATCGTATCAAAGGGCACAATCACCAAAGTAGAGAACAAAGTCTCACCAAGGTCGGGGAGGTGGAGGGAACTCTTCTGGAATGAGAAGCCGGGGATAAAGAAGCCCCATAGGAGGAACCTATTTTATCACAACAAATTTGAATTTGTAGATATATGATCTAGTAGGAAACACTTAAGTATAAATATAATTACTCTCCAACTACAACTCAACCATCACCACAGATTTTACAAATAGAGAGTGAAGGAGCGAAGGAGGGAGCGAGAGTGCCTGCATGGCTTTCTTTTTTGCTAAGAAATAAATACCAAAACATTGTGCACTTTTTCAAAACAAACCCTCAGCAAAAAAACAGACAAAAGGAGAAGAGAATAAGTGGTTTAAAAAAATTACACTGAGAGCTGACAGCCTTGTCTTCTGATGCCCAACAGACTTTTCATGCTCATATGAATGAACAACAGAAACAGCATCATAACTTCCGCTCTGTGGAAAAAAAATCTAGAATAAGTTCAAGGGAAGCATTAAGAAAATAATATCATTTCAGTTTAAGTATTAAGAAAATCAAAGTTCAGAGGAGGAGGTTGGATGTTATGGGTTCAAGCATCCACTGAAAGACTGCAGTTCTTTCTGGTTTCTACATATACTGGTTTTGCCATTTTGTTCAACAATTTGCACACAAACCGTGTTAATATATAATATGTCAATATATGAAGTTCAAGTTTACAACGAGTTCATGTCTGTGTTGATAGATGATTGTATTTCATGACTAAGAGGATAACAAGGGAAGGATCTGAAAATGTAAGCGTAGCAACACCAAAAACAAATGCACTACGAGCAGCACTTAGGCAAATAGGGTAGCTCCAAACTCTTTGTCTTCCTAGAGGATTCAGTGACTTGCACATACAATAGAAACAGGAGATATGCCCTATGTCATCAGCGCATTAGATTATTCATCTTCCTATGTCCCATGTCTGAATGTTTCCACAAGGTCGGTTACTAATTTACTATGCTTTGACGAGATAGGACATTGCTCACACACACAGATATTTAGAGAAAAGGTTTCAGGTTATGAATGCATTGATTCTAGGACTGCTCTGGTCCCATGCACTGGAGAAAATCTGTATATATGAATTGTGCGAAGGCAGATGCATACATTATTGTGGTTTATCCTCTTTATATACAGTTTCAGGTGAACTTAAGCAATATACAACAACACTATAATGAACTTTGCGCGGACGACACAAATCTTTCTTTCCAACAGGAAAATATTCAAACTGAAACACAAGCAGACTGTCCAACAATCAAATCCTTTACAGATACGAGCTTTCAAGATTTAGTAAAGCTTAGAAGTTAGAATAAGCCACTTACTCTTATCTGGCTATATCCCTCTTTTATCTTGTTGAGCATTAACATATCTATAGGCTTCTTCATGGGATCGGTTTTAAAGTTTGGCCATGTGTGATGACGTTGTTGAACCCAAAGTAGGCATCTGGATATGTCCTACAAAAGAAAATAAAAATGGCAGAGGATGTAACAAAAGGAAACATAATAAAAATAATAATATATTGACGTTCAAAAGCCATAAAAACAAGTCATGCAGTTATACGAAGTAAAGTGGGAATATGATCATCAGACTATCTATCATGTAGCCTCGAGGGAGATCCTCAGTAAAAAAGAGCACTTGATAACTGACAATAATACCATCCAACAATCATGTTATTATAACTAAGGTGACATCACAATGACTGATATTTACAGAAATATTCCATTGAAGTTGTCCTTGGCAAATCAGTGTCATCAAAAGGCCCAAAAATCATCGGAAATACTGTCAATGTGATGGTTCAGCCAATTTTCATTTTAAAGCCAAATCTACCCCTGACACGCACCCATACTCATATACTCTTCGGGCCTTCCCTCCCTCTCATTGCCACATAAGGATTCAAACCCCCCCATAAACAACTTGTGCCAAGTAACACTGCCAATGAGTTCTGGTTGTCATGATACTTTCCATGCCTTTGCAATGGCATATTGCTAGATGTTGCTCTTTGCAATGACAGTGGCATAATTTTTCGAAACCAAAGTACAGCCAAATCTCAACTGAGAAACTACTCAGAAGGAATAGATTGTTGCTCATATTTGTAAGATGATATTATACTAAAAACAGGATGAAAGAGCTAAAATATGCATATTTTCCGATTGGGAAAAAAGTGGCATGACACAAAGTCATACACAAGTCACATGAGACGAAACTAACAAAGATCCATTTTTCTGACAGACAAAAGGGACGGGGTGCATGATAGTAGATAATAACTTGAAAAATAGAATCACAGATTTGTACCATGTAACAAAATTATACAGATATAATGACCATGAACAACAGATTGCTCAAGTAACGGAAATATCTTGTCTACGTTAAAGAGAACAGTTGAGAACATACATCTCCACCATATGGAAGCGCCAAAGCTGTGTGGGGCAAAGCTACTCCATCCTGCAAACACTCAGGGCAGATCATACATTAATATGATGATATCTAAATTCCATGGTGGTTTGAGAAAGAAATATAGAAGTACTATGGTTATTACCTCAACACAAACTACTTGTGTAACTTGAGCACCAATGTTGACCACACAAGCTGTTGACAAACCATTCCCAAATGCCGCAGCTAGAGCTTCCTAATTAAGTATTAACATAAGCAGAGTAAATAAGGAAGCTCAATTCTCTTCATGTTTCAATTTGTAAATCATCAAATACAAGAGCTTGGTTATATCTCTACAAGTCTATAGTCTGGAAAGGTATTCTAGACAAAAGAAAGCCTAGTCTGGAAAGTGGATAATATTACCAAAAATGAAGGTATCAAGTTCTAGTTTCTCATTAGTAATATTACATTAAACTTAACTGTCATAGTACTATAGTATATTAGTAGAGGGCAACCTGGTGCATGTAGCTCCCGCTTGCGCAGGGTCCAGGGAAGGGTCCGACCACTTTGGGTCTATAGTACGCAGCCTTTCCCTACATTTCTGTAAGAGGCTGTTTCCAGGACTTGAACCCATGACCTCATGGTCACAAGGCAGCAGCTTTACCACTGCGCCAAGGCTCCCCTATAGTATATTAGTAGAGATAAGCTAAAATTAGAAAAAGGCAACTAGCACGAAAACAACTCCAGAAATGGGCTAACTCCCAAGTGTACAGCGCACCAGATTAAAAACATGAAAGTTAAAATCCAGCCTTTAGGTGCAAAATATTAATATTTTTTGAGAAAACGCAAAAGACTTGCGTTTCTTTGTATTGACCCCATACTCCCATAGCATGAAAGGTTTCATGAGTACCTGATTTAAGGTACCAAGCTGCTAACAAAATATGGACTGGTGTTAATCCAGAATAGTTGGCACCAGGCAAGCAGTGTCAAGCTGTAGCATGGCAATTTCTCTCTACCCTTATCTTGGCTGCATGCCCTCCATAATCCCCGTTCTAGATGAAAATACACCTTATGAAAAGAAACGGTGGTATTGACTAATAAACGTACAGCTCCCTTTCGTCATATATATACAGAAAATTTTCACTCTTTTGAAATGAATAGTTTTGCTTCACCGCAGGTGGTTTTGACAATCGGACTCCCCTTGCCAGAATTATGTAGTTATGTAAAAAGAAAAAGAATGTAAACATCAACCCATGAGTAAAATTACTTCATCACAGCAATTCCTTAAAGGCGACTGCATCATGCACTATGCCAGATCGCACTCCACTCGGGAAATACAACTTTTAAGTGGTTAGCATAGTACAATAGTCTCAGAACTGAGGAAATTATCCCAGCATCCATGGAGTAAACTTACATAAATTATCGAAAGACGTTCCATTTTGGGATGAACAGTCCAATTACTTTGCTTAGCAATTGCAAATGGAGAAATAAATCTTGCATTCAAGACATAATAGAAAGTAAATGCTAAATGGACGATTGGGAACGAACCTGATGTACCACTGCCGTGCTAAACCCCAAATCGCAGAGTACAATGGACAGCATCTCCTTCATTTCTGATGGATGGATATATATTTAAAAAAATCACAATTAAAAAATAAGAAAATCTTCCTTATGCAGTAGAACATGCACTTTGCACTGGAACTGTAGAAGATGTTGAAAAAAGATAAAGCAAACAGTATGTACTCAAGATTTCCTATATGAATCATCAATTCAAGGCTATTACACTAACGGGGTAATGGATCATGGATTTCATGAAAGAATCTATTGAAGAACTAATGGTGTAGATTTCTATCGTTGCTAAGAAAGTGTGTTCTGCCCAACATTTGAAATTCATGTCGAATGAACAGATTTGAGTTGTTAGAAGTTTAAAAAGAAGGAATTACACATAAACATCGGTATTGGCAGAAAACATGGGCATTGACAACTAGTCAAATGCTGGAATCTTGATCTTCACATACACAAGGTATTTCTGCATTTATTTTTTCCTGCGACTGTTGTTTAGTGCCATGTAATTTAGGGAAAATAATAGTGAAAGGTATTCATTGCTGTTGTACATGTGGGATAACTACAGTGTTGATGTCCAAATTGACAGGTAAAGCAAAACGAGGTGATCTTTGTTCCACATCAGTGTAAACTACCAAGCAGAAGGTGGCCAGATGACATGGATGAAGGAGAGGGACTTAAGAAGAAAGAGACAATATATTGGGATGATGAACTTTAGATGGGAGATTTAATTCTTCAATGCTTGATTAATAATGATAGTGAATGCATGATATGCCTTTACTAGGGTGACAAACTTGATTTGAAACCAAATTTTTAACTGATCTCTACGTGCATGATATGCCTTTTCTTGGGCTCACAAACCTGATCTAAAACCTAATTAATGGATCTCTATCTCTAACCGAACTTATCTCTAAGGGCATATACAAAGGTAGAACAGCTGCTGACTCTTCAACCTTTCCAGGTCATCTTAAGTCAACACCAAAGACATCTTATGCAATGGGTTATCTCTTAAGCCATTTACACGAAGAGTCAATACTAAGGGACAATAACGTTCAGTGGTATTGGGGTCGACTCTTCGGCTTTCGCCTCTTTAGAGTCAGGGCTTTCGCCACTATAGAGCCTGAGTTTCCGTGAAGAGAAAACTTTCCACCCTTCCTCCACGTCAGCGATAACGCCTGTGAGTGAAAAGCCAGCTACGGCTGTGTACATGCCCTAATGCATGGAATATATCTATAAGGAATAAAACCCAACTAACAAGGAGACTAATTACTTTTATTTCATCTTATCAACTACTGCTCCAGCAGGGGGCATGTGAAGAGTATGCTGCTGCTACAGCCGTTCTACAGCACCGTGCCTGAGTTTCTTAGGTGCTTTTGACTTCGGAGTTGCCAAGATGACAATCGGACAGCCCTGGGATTGAACTAATGTCCTTCAATATGATGATTTCTTTCAAAGCCTAATTGATTTACTTGCTAGAAATCAACAAATTTGACAAGGGTAATTTTGTACTAATGTATCTATAATTTGTTGCCTTGGTCACCGTGCCCAAAAATATACACCTTAGATAAAGGAACGGAGGGAGTATATAGGTTTCAGAGATGAGGAAAGCTTGAGCAAATGTCAAGGATAAGGCAAGCGAACAAACTTAAAAACTAACTACCTAATTATTACTAAGGATATCCTGCTCCACCTGAGGATCAGGCCACCAGCCCTAAAGGATACTCATCCTTGCGGCGGCACATGTGAGCAGCACTACATGACATACGTCTACATATCACAGATAGCATTACATGAAAAGAGAAATACCTCGGTTGTCAAATGTTTCCCCAAGAACAAGAATTGCAGAATATAGATGTCTGTCCTTTGGGTTGATATGCAACTTCTCCGTCAGCATCCAGTTCCAAATAGTGCGCAAATCTTCTAAAATCTGCAATAGCCAATATTTGCTTTTCCAAATCATCTACCATTATGATGCTATATACAAGGAAAAATGGTATGCACGCACATAGGTTTGGTAACCAGTTAGAAACACAGGGTTATCATGTGCATCATCTCTTCTCCAACAATTTCTGCACCAGATACCATCAATTTCAACCAAGAAAAATAATCCAGCTGTGTTTTTAATGTAAATATTCTAATATGTAGGCCAGGGTTTCAACTCATGACCTAATTCTTAGTCTTTCTTTACGGTTCGTCACTGGCAGCAAACAAATGCAGTAAAATAAATAAACCATCAAGGCAAAGAATAACAGGTAATATGGAACAATTTTAGTTCTTAGCTTTGAACCCAAGCTCCACAGTGTTAGCATAAGGACTTCATAGTTCAATTCCATTAAGCTAATATAGATACTCTAAAATATTAGACACAAGACTTTATATTTAAAACTTAATAACTGCCTTACCGGCAGAATAAACTGCTCAATTTTATGTTTTACCAGTGAAGTAGCTGCAAAATACAGTGTATGCAAGGTGCAGCGGGAGCTTTTTCATGAAGATCTGTTTAGGATTGGCTGATGGAACATTTGCGCGCAAACAAATAGGCAGAATTTCAACGTGTTCCTACTAATTGTTTCAGATGGAAGAGATTGGGTTAAAGCCTTCTTCAGTAATTTCTGTAGACCTCTCGCCTACTGTTTTCCATAAATTTCAGTAAATATTTGCAACTGGATTGACCAAAATCCTGGCACAAATCTGATTCAAAACAATTTTTCCCTTGATAAACAATGCTGCAAGAAATATCATTCCCCATACTGATTACAGTGGAGCCAAAACAATACACCCCTACTAGATATTCATAGAACTGACAGTGTAACAATGGAAAGTCTCAGCCAATGAACTCAAACTGAACTTCCCATTTGAAGGGCAAAGTTGTTCAATACATACAAAGAGGGGCATTGCTATAAATAAATGATTCTTTAAGATGAGGATCATACGGAATATAGAGGCATACCTGATGTAACGAATAATTCTGAGAAATATTAAAATGGCCTCTCCTGATCGGGCGACCCAAATAGTATGGTGCAGAAGGAGGGATTTTCAAAGCATCCTCTCCAAATATCATTTCCTTATACTTGTTTTCTTCAGAGTTGGGCTTGTTACCATCATCGGATGTGCTTTGTGAAGGATCTTCATCGGCATCACTGTTTACTGACCTTTCTGGCCAATTTGAGGGGTCGTCAACATTTTGATATTACAAAATGCTCCGAAATATATGCCACTTTACTACAGTGCAGAAATGCTCTTTGAATCTACTGTTAATACTTAATAACCCAAAGAACTGAGCATAACTAAGTAATTCTGATTATAGGGGCAAGAAGTGACAAAATAATCCATGATATAACTCTAACTATTCCATTAAAAAAGTAAAACTGTGTGATGCCCCATCGAACAATCTAAAGCAACTAGACAAAACATGGTGATTGATGAGATCTCATTCTGATGGATACATGTCATATGGAGACGGGACAAAAGAAGACTCCAAAGTGGAAAAGGGGGAGAATAGGAAGGTATTTCAGTAAAAGATCAGAAAGTACCAATTGACGTGGATGTTTTGATGCTTTTATCCATCACATCTGTCCATGTGAGTATACTATCATCTTTGTTTTGCTGTGAAGAAAGACCATCAAGACGTCCCATCTGAAGTGATCAATATAACCCCATCAGCAAACAGAGGCCATGATTTGACCTTTCTAAACAGAAGGAAATTGATGTAAAATCATATAATACATCTATATTGCACACATCAAACAGGAGTACTTGTTTCAATAAGGATTTGTAAGATTGCAAGAAATGGCAACAATTTCTGAACTTGGCAATAGGTAATTCAAACATAATTCTATAAATTTGGAAGAGGGTGGATGAGCTAATGAGTAGAAATTTAGAATATCCACATGTAAATGCCTGTCAAATACTTTAACCTTTCTTTTTAAGAATATGTATAAATGTTTGACAAAATCTCCCACATTTTCCTGGATGGAGGACCAGTGCAAGAGGTTAGGTTTACCACATAATGTAGTATGTTGAACTTATAAATTATAAGGACAGCAAATTTCATAATAGTTTAAGCCCTAAATCCTAGGTAAACTCGGCTTGTAAGCCTCAATGCCACAAGCTTATCAAACAAGCTTAAGCTATAGGGCAAACAAGTCCCAAAGTTCCCTTCCTCCCAATTCCTCCCAATTGCTGTATGTCCCGTAGTGAACTGGATCATTATCAGAATATTATCATGATGCAGCGTACTGCAGATGAAATAATTTCGGTCTGAAGAAACATTTTTCACAATCTAAAAATAGGACTAATTTAGTGAGATGTGGCACACGGCCACTGTTTTGTTGGTAACTTGCTCTAAGTAGCTAGTTCTCCTTTAACTGCCCAAGTACAGCACTGCAACCAGATAAGACGGACAAAACAACTCCTCGAGAAGCATAAGAATAACTATTGATAAGTAATCAATGTGTAAGAAAAGATAAATAAATTGCCCATACTCTGAACTAGTTGGACATCGCTATCCAAATTCAAGGAGACAAAACCTACATCCAGGGTCTTTTCCCAATTAATATGGAAAAAGCTTAATATGAGTGGCAAAAGGTAATATATCCTACCATCACAAAAACAGGTATGCAAAGTATTCATCACATACAGTACCTTAGGAGGTAATGGTTGGTTCTCTGAAGGAGATATTTCACCCAAAAATGGGATTTTCAGCATTGAAGCGATCTGCGAGAGTCAGGCCTGATTAGTTCAAGCCGCACACATGATCCAAAGTAATTGCGAGAAGTAGATTTTTACAATATCATACGCCCTCTCCCGTTCTGCATTGTGCGTCGACCCAGCACGACAGTTGAGCCTCTGCAAACCAAAACAACAGTCACACACTGGAGATTACATCGATGATGTTCCAATGCAGGTACAGCAAGGGTGAACCATCCCTGCATTTGCATCACCTGGTCTCGCACCGACAGCTTCGGCGCATCGTTCTTGTGCCGGGCAATGCAGTGTGGTATATTGAACGGCACGTCCTGGCTAGCGAACCCCATGCGCACATTCATAGAGCCTGCAAAAAGGAAGGGTCCTCAGTCAGCTGACAACGACCATGTCCCAAGGCAAAAATCACCACCGTATAAGAAGACAACAATCCTGCTTCACACATATTCATCAGTTCTAGAACCTCGACGGTAGCATCGTACAAAATCGACCTTGTGATTCACATTATGCGTTTCACTGGGCGCTTGAGCTTCTCGAAATTAGCTCGAACTACACTACATTACACCCAATTTGGATTCCAGCAGGCGTGAATGAAACGTCGGAACAAGCAGGCGAAGGAAAATGCGCATCTAGAGGACGGGGGATTGGGGATTTCCCTCCCGTGGGCGCACCTGGGTTGATGACGACGAGGTTGGAGCCGCGCTCGGCCAGGAGCTGCGACGGCACCACCGTCTTGAGGTAATCCTGCGAGCACAAGCGTGAGCAGCAACTCGCTAGGGTTTCTCGGGAGGGGTTTAGCTCGCGGCGCGAACCGAGCCCGCCGGATT